>NC_059075.1:53980820-54314320 GCF_020497125.1 Mauremys mutica
CCCACACTAAAAAAAAATATATCAGGAATTACATGGAAATGATAAAAAAACATTATGATGAGAAAGTGTCTACATTTTTTAGTATTACAGCTTCCACAAACTACAGAATAATTAAGTTCTTATGAATAAAGATAATGAAGGGAACATGGTGTTATAACAGTGATATATTCACTATACTCGAATATTGATTTAATTTTTTTAAAAGTAAAAGAAGACCTATCCATAGTCTACAAATATCTTTATACACCATAGAAAAATTACAAGATTCAAAAATAAAATCTTCACAGACACATACACATGAAAATCCTTAACTTTGTAAATTATATCCAAGACTTTCACAATAGGAACCATAACATAGGATCCTATTTTTGTACATCTGTACCACAGTTTTTAATACAAAGCTTTAGGTAAGAAAGGAACAAAGAATTGAAGGTATGGGGCATGTGATTTTCAGTGCAATAGAGGCTGCACATGTGATTAATGGGGCCAGATGAAGATTGCGCTTTATCTAAGCTGTTGTTGACTGCAGTATAGCATTTGACATAACTGAATTGTTAATTTCCTAGTGTTTTAATGTTTGCTTTTGTGGTTGTATTTGAGCAGCCTGAACTGTTACACAATGTAATGTTACACAACATTGTGTTGAAATATACATATCCTGCACACAATATAGACATAGTACAGTTTGATCCTTTTGTGAAGGCTGTTTTGGGAAACCATTTTTTGGAACACTATATATGGATCAACAAAAACAGTGACTCTCCCAGTCTGGACATGTGTCTCAAAGCAAATCCTCCCTCTTCCAAGGACAGAGAATCTCTGCCACGTATTTTAATGCTGAAGCAGATAAACAAGATTATAACTGGCTGTATTTGGCATTGGTCCAAAAAAACTATCTGCAACAAAATATGCAGTCAAAAAAAAAAAAAGGTGACATTCATTTCTACTTTTGCGGGGCGGGAAGGGAGAGTCAAGGAAAATCATAGTTCAGTGTAACAGGCAAATACCACAGAATAATTATTATAATTTTATGACCTCCATAACTAAATAATCATAAGGGTTGATCATTAAAAACTGAATTCCCACTGTGTATGGAAAAATATAAAAAACATTTTAATGCTCTGAAAGCTTACTTAACTTCCGTTACAGAAATCAATATTCTATCTTCATTTCTTTCCAGATTTAATAAGGCAGAATGCTGCATTTCTAACCGGGCAGTGATTCTCTTTTCTTACCTGGTAGAAATAAGGATTGGGTTCAGACTCTCCCACACCATGGAAATCTTCTACATTTATAAGCTGGAAATCATACAGAAATCCAGCATTTGCAGTTCTGAACTCTGGCAGAAGTTGCACATGAGGCAGATTACCCAGATTCTTATAACGCCAGTTGTAGAGGTTACACAAGCTTTCAGAAAAACAAAAACAAAAACAAAAACAGTAAGAGGCGCTTGAACTCCATTCTGGCACAGATGAAAAATACTTCTTTAAAGTGACATGCAAACCAGATAGATACAATCATGTTTCTGTTTTTCTCATTACTATGCCTTGCTATTTAAAGGTTGCCTGGTATATTTGCTTCTTTTTCCACAGTAGGAAACTTGGGGTCTCACTTCTCTCTGTTTAATGGGAGGAATCTGGCAAGGTATTTGGAGGATGTGAATGGTGATATCGCACTTGGCTGTAGTCTGAGCTATAAGTCTCCTTTTCCTCAACTGAGGGGTAAGAGATCATGGACATATCTTGCCAAGGTCCTCTGGTAAAGAGTGACGTGAGGACCTGTCATTCCCATTTTACAAATGGAAAATGGAGGCAGAGGCACGCTAATGGCAAAATTTTCAAAAGTATTTTTAAATCCCATTTTCAGAAGTGACAGACATTTAGGAGCCTAAGTCCCAATTAAAGTCAATGAGTCTTATGCTGCTAAGTGCAAGTCACTTCTGAAAATAGGACTTAAACACTTTTGAAAATTTTGCTGTAAGTAATCTCCCAAAGGTAGCGAAGGAAGACTGTAGGGGAGCAGGAAATTAAACTCTAGTCTCTTGAATGCCAGGCTAATGCCCTAACCTTTGGATCATCCTTTCTTCTGAACTAACCTCTTCCAAGTGCAAAAGACTGTATCTCTCTTACTGCAAATACTAGAGGCAGTTAGGTTCATCCATGGGGATTGAACGTGCCCAATCTATCTTTATACAAAGCCACATGAAAACACTAAATTATTAGTAGATTAAATATAATTTACTGATGACACTTGGGGGCCTTGAAAAGACCATGGTATTGTAGGGATATTAAAGAGGGTACTAACAGTGATTCCCCCAAGTGACAGTGACCCCCACCCCCAATTTCACCAAGTGCAGAGGTCTTTTAGTTCTTCTGTTGGGGCTTGTGGGCTCCTGTCTGCAGAAAGCACTGATTGTATCTGTCCTGTGAAAGATTCTCCATTACTATGTAAAACTTACAAACAAGTTAATTGACTTTGTTCTTGAAGTAAACACTATGCTAGCCTTAAGCTGTAATTGATACAATGTAAACAAACAGACTCCCACCCTCTGTGATTACAGGGCCGGGAATCTCATAGGAATTAACACACACCCCAAAAGTGGTGGAGACAGTAAATTAAAATATGGTTAAGATATGGAATGTATGTTGATGAATGTTTGATGTACATGAATGGTTAGGGAGGTGCCAGCCTGGAAAAGATCCATCGGCTGAAGAACGTGTCAAGTGGACCACCAGACAACCCCCGGAGGAAACTGGGATCCACCCCAAACACCTGAAAGGAATGTGCCACTTTAGACAGCGTGGAGCCACCAGGAACGTGCCATCTGCTAATTGAGCCAACAACAGCAGGATGAAACGGTTCCCACAGACTAACATAGGAATTAATTCCTATAAAAATGGACTCTAAAAACTGAGGATTTTGAGTCCCTGGTTCTGCTGCCAACCTCCAGGAGCATCAGGTGCATCTGACACAGACTCGGCTCCATCCTCATGACCAAGATACCTGGCCAGTAACTTGGCATGAACAACTTCTAGGCTGGTAACTATAACACCTATACAGAACCTGAATGAATGATTGTGTGAATGAAAATTTTATATGTATATGTAAATGTATATGTATATGTGTGTGTGTGTGTGTGTATATATAAGGAATAAGTAGTAATAGGAATAAGTAGTTAAACAATGTTGTTTATTTTTATCTTTTGCCTTATTATATTTACAATAAATGTGGCATCTTTGCCTTATCCCTCTTAATAAGATCCTGCTGGTTTTTATTATATTGGTATAACAGTATAGGGAATTGGAAACTGTATCTCAGATGGGGCAGTCTGAGGAGGAGAAGCCAGTCTCAGAAATAAGGTAACATATGTTCCATTCTGGATTCTGACTGCTCTCCCAGTCTGAGACATTTGGGATGAAACTGCATTAAGAAAAACGGGTAGGAAAGAAGGAAGAAGTGGAACAGAAGAAGAATGTTCTTCCACCTCCTCCTCTAAAATTAGTCTATTTTTGGCACACTGCTCAGAGAACCTTCCTGCCAAAGGATGTTTCTGCAAAGGAATGCAGGTCAAGCCTGTGAGGCTTTTGTAAGAGTGCTGATAGATGACCAGGTGGCAGCTTTACAGATTTCCTCTGTGGTGGCTGATGCCCTTTCTGGCTAGGATGTTACCATGAATGTGCTGAGTGGCCTCTTATCCCCTCTGGGATCAGTTTATTGGTAGCTGAATACACTGCTAATACAGAACTTGATCCACCTAGCCAGGATTGGTTTAGATGCTTCAGACCCAGGTATGAAAATAAAAGAAAACAAAGATGTTTTCCTATATGGATAGGCTCCACCAACGTACATTTTAACATTTTAAATGCTTTTTCTTTTGGATATTGAGGCTTTGAGTAAAATGAATGCCTAGTGGATAGGGCACAGGAATGAGATGAGGATCTATTCCTGGCTTTGTCAAGGGCCCACTGGGTGATCTTGGCAAATAACTTCACCTCGATCAGTTTCTCCATCCATAAAATGTGGACAACACTGACCTCCTGTGTAAAGCGCGTTAGAGAGCTAATGATGGAAAGCACTACACCAGAGCTAGGTATTATTTTTATCAATAAGGTAGAATTATTTCCTGTCAGGTACCGAGGGAAGAAGTCATCTTGATACAAATGACTCTGGAGAATGAACAACAGTGTTGGTCCTGTAGAAGATGCAGTAAGGCTAGCGTGTTCTGAGAGCAGAGATTTCAGAAACTCGTCTAGTTATTATTATTATTTATAAAATGGAAACACAAAGAGTTAGATCCCATAGAGGTTTGAATGCCTGGATCATGAAAACACAGTATTGTGTACAGATCCCAGGTAGGAAAAAAAATCCCTAATTGTTGGCTTGGGTAGTCATGCTGCACAAGGAAACTGTTACCATCAGGTATAGGAGACTTGGATGGGCTTGCATTTATGCCGCTGTTTAATGTTGAGACATTAATGAAATGATGGAATGTCTTGGGCCCAGGTCTAGGTCATGCTGTAAGACAGTGGTTTTCAACCATTTTTCATTTGTGGGCCTCTAAAAATTTTTTGAAAGAAAGTGCAGACCCCTTTGGAAATCTTAGACTCCCCACATGTTGAAAATCACTGCTGTAAGAAAATCCTGGCTTCAGAGAGTTGATATATTTCTGTTCTGATACCAGTAAAAGGTTTTTTGTCTAGACTCTTGCAGGACAAATGGGTGAAAAACCTGCACAAAGCTAGTAGAATCTATTATTTGGAGGAGTATCAGAGGGGTAGCCGTGTTAGTCTGGTTCTGTAGAAGCAGCAAAGAATCCTGTGGCACCTTATAGACTAACAGACGTTTTGCAGCATGAGCTTTCGTGGGTGAATACCCACTTCTTCGGATGCAAGTGGTGGAAATTTCCTGGGGCAGGTATATATAAGCAAGCAAGAAGCAAGCTAGAGATAACGAGGTTAGATCAATCAGGGTGGATGAGGCCCTGTTCTAGCAGTTGAGGTGTGAAAACCAAGGGAGGAGAAACTGGTTTGTTTTGGACTTGCTGGTCAACTAACCAAGCTATCAGATTTAGTTAATCTTGATTGAGAAGTGGCAGACAGAAGAAAAAATTCTGCCTGCAAGGAAGACTGAGCAGAGTAATAACTATGCATAAGACCAGAAGACCTAGGAGCAACAGATAAAGATGAATAAGACTGTGACCCGAGATGCCTAGGGTAGCCCACACTGAAAATACGAAGGTCAGGGCAGGCTGCTAAAAGGAGAGCAAATTGTACTTGTGAGTCTTAACAGCATTGGTGAGTTTGCTGGCTTGTAAAGTCCCTGTGGAACACATCCAAAGCTTGGGTGGGTCTATCAATCCTTTGTTCAAAACTTCAGTTTCTAGAGAAGATACTCCAGAGGTGAGAAGCAGGTTTGAAGGCAAAATGGAAAAGATGAAGCTGCTTTTTTATATCCTTTGCCATGTGGCTTGTACATCCTCTGTCCCAAACACAAGTTCACAGCACATGGGCATGGAAAAGCTCTTGGAGTCCCCTGTTCACAAGCGTGTCCCTACAAGTCCAGCTGTCTCATAGGCGGGTTCATTGTATAGCTGATAGCCCTTGATGGGCCATCAAACAGGATAGATAGCGTTGATGACAATCTGTCTAGGAGTGTCACTCAGAAACACAGCATGGGCTGGAGATGCAAATATACCACACATATTTGTAATTCACAATATAAAGATAATACACATAAACCAGATTATCATACTTAGCAAATCATAACATTTCCACTGATATCTGACATGGCATATGTTGTAAGGTTCATTATAATTTTGTAATATTGGTACCAATAATATTATAAATTATCACCCATATTCCATACAGCATCACACCTCTCCACGCAAGACATCAGTGCCTTGATCCTGACAAACCTTGTCTAGTTCATGAAGACTGGTCTTCATTTTGTCTATCTCAACTGTTAGGGGGATTGTATGGTCACATAAAACCAGATGTCTGAGAAGTAGGATATCTTGCTATTACAGGTCTGTTGCTGATAAAGGCAGACCAGAGTTCCCTGATTCTACCTTCCCTCTGGTAGTCTTGGGCAAGGTCTTAAGCTATGGAATAAGTAGAGTCCCTTCTCTGATACCTTTGTTGCAGTTAAGAACAAAAATAACTTCTGTCCTCGTATGAGGACTCATTGCTTTTCACTCCAGCGAAGTCCAAGAAAGGCAAACACTCATCTGTGTGTGTCCTCAATCCCATTCTACCAACCTTCTTCCCAACCAGGATTCCACCCAAGAACTTGGAGGCACAGTGGGGATTTATTTTCAATAGTTATCTACTGTTCAAAGGAAAAGCCAGATTTGGCTTTCATTTAGTCTCATGGATCAGTCCTTCACTAACAAATTCATCAAGGGATCAAGGCTTTTTAGCTTATTACACCAGCACACTGTGGTGCTAGAGATTGCCAGTGTGGCTTTAAGGGCTGCTAATGCTTCAAAATCCCTTTTATGGATGGCTTCTATGTTACTTTCTGCAAGATCTTTTGTGATGAAATCTCCTTCAGCAAAAAATTACTGCCTTTTGCTATGCATGCCACTGTTACATCAACTCTTGGTAGGGTGAAGAGAGTGTGAATTTGGTTTCAAGGGCCCAGTATAATTCTTGATCATTGTGAATGGTCTTTTTTTTGTTGAGTCCCAAAAGATGGAGAGGATGGAATCATTTTTGCAGAGGTATCTCCAGAAGAATCCTGACTGGTTTGGGCAGGGGAATGCAGAGATCCCAATAAATTGCCCTAACTTTGAGCTCTTTCCCTTTGCACAATGAGGCTCTTCAAATAAGTTCCGCATCCATGATTCTCAAGGCTGTCACTTCACAGATTGAGCACCTCCTAACTATGGGCTTGCACCCTTTGGTAGGCTATATCGTGATGGGGAAGGAAAGATGGAACAAAGGATTTGAAAGAGTTTGGTGGGTGGTACTATTTGGGGAGCAAAATGTTAGGGAAATATTGGTTTCCACCCCCAACCCTCCAGGGAAAAGAATGATGGGGGGGGGGAAGGGATTTTGCCAACAAATCATTTTAAAGGTTAGCAATCGATAAGGTTCAAGTGCTGCTGTTTGTCCACCATATGCAAAGAATCTGGCAGAAGGGGAACACTCAAACCTGGAGCATCATGGAGAAGTCTAAATTGTTTCTTGCATTTTCAGAAAGGGAAGCCTATCCCAAACATCTCCGACAAAAGGGGTCAATATCCAGAGAGACAGAATATTTAAAATAAGTAGCTTCCCATAAAGTGTCCATTACAATTAAAACCGGGGAGGTGAAGGGAGATGGGGTAGGATAAGTGAGAGCCTTGATCAGGAGTTGTTTGCATCAAAATGCAGGAATTCTTCAATCCTTTCATGCAAATTTTCCAGGGAGATGCAAAGCAACAGATGGCAAAATTTAACTTTATTTATTGTTTAGTTGCATTAGATACTCAAACATTATAATTTAAAAATGCAAATCTTCCTGAAAAATATTTATAGTGAATATGCTCAGAAAACAAATATTCTGCAAAGCTTTTAATTTTTCAATAAATTTTTATAATGGAAAAATTAATTTTAAAAGTTCTCATTTATTATGTTCATTTTACTTTATGTTTTAAAAAAAAGACTAACTTACACCTCACACACATACCCTCGTGTTTGTGTGTTGTTTTCTTTCCTAATCTTATTTCTTCTCTTTCCTAGCCCTCTCCTTTTGCCTTCTGTCTAATAAGGGTCTGGCTTAGCCAGGCAAGACTGCATATTTTGCATCACTCCTGTAAGTCTGTGACCAGAGAGAGGCAGCTAAAAACAATGCCCTAAACAGCCCTATGCTGGTACGAGTTTGCCAAGTCTTGGAGTGGATGATAAGACCATGTCGGTGCCTGTGTTGGTACAGCAGTGAGGTTGCAAGTGAGAATCAACACCAGAAACAGAAGCTGCATTTTTCTATCTTTGTTGTTTTCTCTCCCTTCTAGGAATCAGGATTGAACTTTAACAGCAGCAACAAAAACAACCCATCTCATCTTAACTACTTTTCTCAATTTTCCCTAAAAAGGACAGTTATCTCCATGTAAGAGACTGTAAAAAAGGGGGGTTTTCCTTTAGAAAAAACTCTACAGCTAAAGGGAACAAAGGTTGTTGTTAAAATGAAAGCATTATTTAAAACATTTCAAATGCTTTAACTGTTCTTCTTTCTTTTATGTATTTTTAAATAAACAGTTAAAAGGATTTGAAATAGTGTGTTTGCCATGGTACTAAGCAGGCTGAGGTCTCTGTATACTAAACCCTGAGCCTTGTTTAAAACTGTTTTATGTTGGACAGCTCCAAGGTCATGTTAACACCTTTGACTATCTGGGCCCTTCATTCCATATAAATGAATACAACAGGACCCACTGGGGGGTATGGAATACTGCTATGATGTACTCTCTAGGGCTAGTCATTCCCAGGCTCCTGAGTGTTGAGTTTAAGGTTGACCTTATTGATAGAATAAACTTGAGAGTTACGGCACTCCAGCCCTGAAATAACAAATGTGTGAATCATGGATGCAAGGGAGAAATGGAATGTATTGTATGAGAGAGGTATTATGAAAATATGAAGAGTCAATCATGAATGCCTCTTATATTTAAGAGCTGAAGGCCAGGTCATCATAACGTTACATGAAAGGTGCATTTCTCTAGATTTGTAACGTGATCTAGAATTTGATTCCAATGTTCTTAAAGTTTGGGCAATGTACCAGTTCCTTAGAAGATACTTCCACCTCCACTAGCTGTTAAAGCGATACTGTTAGATCCAATTTGGCCTTAATACTTAAGGAAGTAAGTTATTCAAAACTATATGTTTTTAACCTGGTACCAGTGAATAAGATCTCCTGACTTTTTTCCTTTATCTTACCTTGCTCTTGCTCTGCCTTGAGCATCCAAGTCAACAGTTGGCACCCCCACACGAACAAAGCGTGTAAAGAGAGACTGTTCCATGTTGGAGTATTTTTGAAAAGCCATGTTCTTAATGACAGGTGGCAACTGATGGTGGTCACCAATCATAATCCATCGTTTCAGTCGGCTGAATCCATCTTGGGGATTCTATTAAAACAATTTAAAAATTGCAGAATTAACCTGGGTTATCATATGACCAGGCATTACCTTTATTAAAATAATTCTAGTAAAGTAAGGGTCAAACTGGCTTTGTTATAAGCACTAAATTTCAATATTTAATATCATTTGTTTTTAAACTGCACTGAACTGCAAATGAAATGTTAGTCTAAAGCAGCAGTGGGCAACATGCAGCCCATCAGGGTAATCCGCTGGCAGGCCGTGAGACAGTTTGTTTACATTGACTGTCCATAAGAACACCTGCCTGCAACTCCCAGTAGCTGCGGTTCACCACTGAACCGCAGATGGTCAATGTAAACAAACTGTCTCGCGGCCCGCCAGTGGATTACCCTGATGGGCAGCGTGCTGCCCACAGGTTGCCCACCACTGGTCTAAAGGCCTCTATTACTGCCCTTCCAATGTCTCCGATGACCTGAAAAAAGGAGAGTTTAATTGCTCATGTTTAATTAACATAATCAGATACATTTATCCATTAACACAGTAAGAGTTATAGCAAGAATGAATTTGACCCACTGCAATGATAATATAACAGAAGTAGTAATGCTCTATTACAGAGGGCAAAAGGAAGAATCATATGTACCTTCAGAAATTCTGGATATGACTTAAAGGAAACTACAGAAGCAATACAACCGTGGATTCTGCAAGCCTTATTGTGCTCCTAGTTTTTACCTTTGACAACACCTCCACTTAAAGGGAGAATGCATGGGGCAGCCAATCAGGGCCCAATGAGAGCTGCAAGGCAGAGCAGGGTAAGTTGGTGTTGGGAGCTAAAGGACTGAGCACTGTTCCTTGAGAAGGCTGAGAAACCTGCACCTTGGACAGAGCAACTGCTGCCAGAGACTAGGGGAGCAAGAGGAGCTAGGTGCCGGGACTGGGTAGTTGCATGCCCTGAGGAAGGGTGATGAAGGTGCAAGAGGCATGGGGAGATATGGCAACTGTGAGAAGATTAAGAGGCACGGCAGGAAGCTGTTATCCACAGGTTCCCTGGGCTGGGATCCAGAGTAGTGGGCAAACCTGGGTCCCTCCCACTCGCCACTGGGGAAGTGGCAGGAGTTAGACTGACATAGCTGCCCCTCCTCCCTGCAGAAGAGGGTAAACACGGATGGTGGCCAGAGGGCCGAGTCATAAAGAAGACACTGTGGGATTTGGACTGTGGTGGGTGGGTCTGCAGGCAGAGATGACAGAGCTAATCCCCAGCATGGCAAGCAGGAGACGCTGCAGTGAACCTCGAGATACAGGAAGAAGAAAGAGGAAGAGGGAAACAACCTCAAGATATTTTTCTGCAGAAATCAGAATCTTTGTTATATTGGTCACAATGTATTAGTAATGTTAGGTCGCTTTCAGAATGATCCCTTTACTTATTGAGGAATCAGACACAAACTACTTTTTGGAAATCCAGTTAATCAAAGTTCTCGCCATCAAACTGGGTTTTCAAAAAGTGTTTGGATGATTCTTTATGCTGCTAAGAGTCATTGTCCAGGGGTGTGCTGGCCAGAGCAGAGCCCTAAGGGGCAAACATTGGCAAAGGGGCAGAATCCCTGCCCCCTGCACCCTCCCAACCCCCTTACATCTCCTGCCCTCTCCCGCCCCCCACTCCTCTGAACCCCTATATGCCCTAGCTCTGCACCAAAAGTTATAAGAATCTGAACATTTTATGAGCAGTGCATGTTAGAGGGCTGTATATCAGGAACTCCTGGACAAAGTAACTCAGCAAAATGCTTTCTTATGTTTACACTCAGGTCCATTGTTCAGGAACAGAGTGAAGTTGTGATTACATGCCTTTAGTATGCATTTAGCGTATTTCATCTTTCCTCCATTTAAATGAATGCTAATTTCCTTGACAATATTTCTAAATTAAAATCAAAACCTGCATGTGGATTCTACAGCACTTTATAATATTTCTCTTAAACAAGAAACTTTGGTCTCAGTGCAAAGTTTCCAAAAAGAAACCCTGCAGCACGGAGGCAGAGAGCTAGGAACACACAAAGCACATTCTCAGAAAGCTGCCATGGGTAGGGTTTGAATTCACAGAGCTCAGATTCAATGACCACAGCATGTCATCTTGAGTGTCCCAACTCTTCTAGCTGTTAATAGAGACCTAGTCTTGCTGCACATGTGCATTTCACTTTTAGGCATGGCAGTTTAACTCATGCTAACCTGGAGTTACAAACTTTGCCCTTAACTTTTGCAATGTTGCTTCCCCAAAGGGGCAGTGGGAACTGTGCACTAGCGGAGATCATTCCAGAGTGGCTGTGATCAGTATGTGGAGGACTAGAATCATAGTTTGAGCCCCAGGTCTGTACAAAGAGAGTGTATGAAAAATCGGGTGATTTCGTAAACAGCTGATTTGGGGGGGGGGGGGGGTTGTATCTCAGGAACCTCTTGTTCAAATGACTCAAAAACTGGATCAATGTCTCACCTGGCTCCCAAGAGGTACAGAAAATGTCAAGAAAATTCGAGTAAGCATGTCTATTTTAGAGCACTTAGAATAGTCAACTTAAACACTCAGCCTTAATTACAGCAGAGCTGGTGATTTGCTATAATTATTCCACAGGTTACACGAACAAAAAAGGATTAAGGAGAGGTCACATGAAATAGCTACATTTATTTTATATGCAGAATATTATGATTTCACAGTTGCCAATTTTGAAATAAGCAATTGTTATGAAGTGGCAGAGAGGTCAGACAAAGATGAGAATTTAGTCACTGAGCCATACACTGAGCCTGATTCTAATCAGCATGTATCAGGAGCAAATCATGAGTAACTTCATTTATACAGGAGTAGAAACCTGAGATCAGAATCAGGCCCATTATACCCAAATCCACTATACCATTTCCAAACACCTAATTGCTAAGGACAGAGTTAGTTACCGGAAGGCCTGCCCACTACTACACACCAAGCAGCTATTTTTGCTTCTGCAACTTATGACTTACAGGAACTAAGGAGCTCTCTTTGCTTCCTATTACAAATTAGTGATGCATTGAGATGATCCATGTCAAAACTATTCATATATTATTTCAATGCAGATGGGACCATATAGTCACAAACTCTTCTGTTATAAAGTCTCTGTACCATTAGTCTTGTCTTTCCATTATCTATATTTATTGTAAAATATGTATGTAGGTATACACAACTTTAAAAACTGCCTGTTTTACAAAAACAAAGACTTTGATAAAATACACTCAATGTTTCTAATATGATGCAGGAAAACATTAAAATTCATAATAAATTCCTGTACTTTATAGCAAAAAATCTTCTACAAAATACTTCCCAAAATCTTGTTAATCAAGGGAAGTAACAAAAGCATTTCAAACCAAAGGGCCTGATCCAGCTATCATTTAAGCCAGACTACATTTCAACCAAAAGTTAGATAAACTGCATAACAAAAAAAAGGTACAGAAGAATCAATAACTCATAATAAAGGCTACGATTTAGTCAAAGATTTTTTTTAATAAAAAAGTCATGGACAGGTCACAGGCAATAAATAAAAATTCACAGCCCATGACCTGTCCATGACTTATACTATAAATACCCCTGACTAAATCTTGGGGGTGGAAGGGGAATTGCTGTAAGGGGCAGTCAGGGCCAGCAACACCAGCTGCTGGGGGCCACCGCTCCAGCTGCCCTGAGGGCCACTGTCAGGGGCCACCGATAGTGGCTGCTTCAGCCACCTCTAGGACTGCTGCTCGGGTAGTTCACAGGGCTAGCTGCACCAGCTACTGCTTGGGCTGTCCCTGGGGCCAGCTGTCCAGGGCCACTCGAGCAGCAGCCAGTGCGGCTGATACGGGGCTGCTCCAGCAGTGGCTGATATGGCTGTCCCCAGGGCCACCTGAGCATCTGGCCCTTGAGCCAGCTGCTTGGGCAGCCCTGGGGTCAGTCACACCAGCCGCTGCAGAAGTCACAAAGGTTGCAGAAAGTCATGGAATCCGTGACTTCCACTACCTCCATGATAGACACGGAGCCCTACTCATAATGAAGAGAGTTTATGAACTGATGGCCTGATCCTGAAAGTGCCAATCCTTCCAAACTCCTACTACTTCAATGGAAACTGGAACTTTCAGTACTGGGCCCTCTTTTGGAGGATGAAACCGATACACCCATGATGCCAAAATCATTTAAGTGTAACAAGCAAATACTATTCTCAAGAATGCATGTCACACTTTTGGTCATTAGCAAAAACCTACTGTTCAAGATTTGAGAGAGCAGTAATTTATTTTACAATGAAATTCTCACCTGCAAGAGGAGAGGTATAAAGGTTTCTATCTCCAGAATCTGAGCAGACTCTTCCATTAAGATGTTATCATACTGAAAGAGACGGGGGATTAAAAATTCTGATCAATAAAAACATAAAACAAGAACAGAAACTGGAGTACATTTTTGATGGGGAGAAGTTATTTCAGAACCAGATATACAGACAGTTGAAATTAACTTTTCATAGGCTTGTACCAAAGGAGCAGCAACATTTCTTTTCTGTCTGAGAAGCATTGATGAGCATGAAGGCACATCTCCATTAGAACCTAAATAAATAAGTCCACATGTATTCGTCTGTGACTAAAATCTCATTATCAGCATCAGCCTATAATGCTGCTCAGTATTCAATCAACAAGGCTCTAAGATAAAATGAATGCTATGCCTACCTTTTCTTCCTTTTCAGAGGAAAGTGTGGCTTGTATCAATGACAGAATAAGTTGAATACCAATCTTATTATATTAAGTTCTTTATTTACTTTGCATTGGGTCTCTATTTTATTTTCTCCTTTTCTTTCTTGTTGGAGGAATAAGCCCTAAGCTTCTTCTTCCATTCATATTTCTGAAGGTCCACTGGCAGGAAAGAGCGGGGGGGAAGGAGGAGGAGAAGACTTGCTGATGAAGACAGATTCACCAGGGAGACAAACAACTCCATTTCTTCTGTTTATCCTGCTCCATTCCATTACCCACATAATAGCCATATCTAGTTTGGAGGTAGGGAGGACAGTCCTGCCCAGTCCCAACTCCAAACAGATCTGCCTACCTTGGAAGAAGGACCAAACTCCAAAATCAAGCTAACATTTTTTTAAGTAAACCAATTTTGGTCTAGAATTTATTCTCTCTCTAACTGAAATAGCTACACCAGTATAAAAACTGTGTGCTGACTAAACCTAAGTGAAAATGCAGCACTGATATTTACACTCTACAATGGAAAAAGCAAGTGCTGCTACATAAGCCTCTTCTTCAAATTGTTCATTATTTAGCTAAAGAACATGTTAACAGGGTCTTATTTATTTCAGCTCTCCACCTGCTTTTATCTTGGCATGCAATACACTACAATTTATCACATTAATCTACTACTACAGAAATGTACAATTTCTTCAAACAGAATGATATACATTTATGGAATGCATAAATAGTAAGAAAACAAGTCATGACCACTACACACAAGCACACAGTTTCATATATGCAAGCAATATTCAAATTAACATCTTTATGCCTTTCAATACTCAAAATACCTTAAAGGATCTCAACTTGTACTTATGTTGATTATTTTTCATTAAAAGGAAAACTAGGTAATTTAACAGATTAAAAATTGCAGTGAGTCAACATAATGGTCTACGTTTACAATATAGGATGTTTAATGCAGGAAAATATTTTAGATTAGCATATTGCCATTATTGGAATCATTACCTTGAAGCCTAATTCAACCAGGTCATGTCGTTTCAAGGCCGCATGAGTACAAGTCATTGCAATGATCTTTGCTTCTTTCACCAAGAGGTATTTGGATCTATCCAGGCCACTGCGGAGGAGTTCAAATGCCCTGAATTCCTACAGGAAGAGAAAAAAGCACTCAAGAATGAGAATACAAAATGATATTGCTTACAACAGAACTATGCACTCAAAAGCTTTATTCTTTACATTCTTAACCAAAAAAGATATAGGTAAAAAGTACTAGTCTACAACAATTTCATATCTTAATTTCTTAGCTCTAACGAAACATAGCTATGAAATATAAACAAAATTTCAAAAGGACCTGTAAAAATACACCCACAAAAAACTGGAACACCTATTTGTGTCTGCAAATTGAAACTTACACACATACAAAATTGCCTGATAGTCTGAGGACACATTCATTTTTAGAAACAACTGGCTTTCAACTGTTCCCTCTTTTTTTGAGCATTGTTTTTTATTGCTTCACGGGATCAAATTTAGAGATTAGAAAATTAGGCTCATACAGTTTTAAAGTCACCAAATACACTGACTAGATCAGTGACTCTCAAACATTCTAGACTACTGTACCCCTTTCAGAAGTCTGATTTGGCTTAGGTATCCCCATGTTTCACCTCATTTAAAAACTACTTGCTTATAAAATCAGACATAAAAATACAAGTGTCACAGCATGCTATTAAAAAAATGCCAACTTTCTCATATTTCGCATATATTATAAATCAATTTGAATATAAATACTGTACTTACATTTCAATGTATAGTATATACAGTATAAAAAAGTCATTGTATGAAATTTTAGTTTGTACTGACTTTGCTAGTGCCTTTTATGAAGCCTGTTATAAAACTAGTCAAATATTTGGGTGAGTTGATGTACCACCTGGAAGACCTCTGCATACCCCCAGATGTGCACATACCCCTGGATGAGAACCACTGGTCTAGATTTCCTTTTATACTGTCTGGTTTAAAAAAATGCCCCCTCAAATAATTCCAAAAATTCCAGTAAATTGAAATTTTACAAATCTTACCTCAAGTTGAGTGAATATTTTCTTAATATGTCTGAAACACCCTTCAGCAATTTCCATATCCTCTTCATAAGATTTGCCTTTAAAAATTGGTTGAGGGGCATTTACAAAATACTGGTGAAAAGGGAAGAAACTAGAGACATCTGCAACATCAGGAAGCTTGCCACCTTTAACTTTCACTTTGCTAATATACTCCTCCCAACGAGACATTACCTGCAAAAAACAAAGGTGTCGTGATGGTGTATATATTTTTCTATTCAACAGGCTTTTTTAAAACCTTAGGCTACCTATTTTTATTTAGTACATATTTGTATAAAAATCACAGGTTTATATTTGGTTTTCAACATAACTTCAAAAAATAATTTACAAATATATTCAAAGGAGAGAAATTGCATTTTTTAGTAAGACTAAACTATCTCTAAAAGCAGCAGAGAGTCCTGTGGCACCTTATAGACTAACAGATGTATTGGAGCATGAGCTTTCGTGGGTGAATACCCACTTCGTCAGATGCGTATTCACCCACGAACGCTCATGCTCCAATACATCTGTTAGTCTATAAGGTACCACATGACTCTTTGCTGCTTTTACAGATCCAGACTAACACGGCTACACCGCTGATATTAAACTATCTCTGAAACAGATAAATTATGATTTTGATGCTGTACTCTACCATAAAAATCAAATGTAAAGTGAATTTCCAGTTGTGTGTACCATTTGTTTTCCTTCATTTAGTTATCTAACAAAAGCAAAAGCAAGTTACTGCCTTGAGATCTATCATCAAGAGCATGAAGAAACTTGCTGAGATTGTCTTATCTGAAGAGGAAAATCCAGATCAGAAACGTTGCCAATAGTTGTACAAAAATGCAAGAATGCTGGTGTTTCAATTTGTGAGTCATTAGGCACAGAGTTAAAAACAATAGCAACACAAACAAGTAACATTATAATTATAGCTTCAGTTGCTGTCTACATTTTGAGCCACCAAACAAAACCATTTCTTTAGACTCAATTCTGAGAAATTCACTCCAATATCCACATTGTGCTTTATAACAGAGGGAGGTCCAAATCTGCTCTTTGGAAAAATATCTAATCTCTTACTTGGTATAAGAAGAAGTGGCCAGCTGTTTCACAAGTATAAGAAACATCTCCTGGGACTCTCAGACTCTCTTGTAATCGTCCAACCTCCCGTAGAAGCTCTAGTCTTCGACCTAGGACATAATTAACTCTTCCATACCTACAGAATGGATGCAATGTGATACAAAGAATTATGTATTCTGAGTTTCTTTCTCAGGCGAAATGAATTTTGCTGAATGCCAACACTTGGATGTCGCAAAAATAACTATACGGAACAAGCACTGGACTTTTCTAGTTACCAGTAAAAACAGAATAAAAAACTGCTACCTGCCAGCTGTTACTATATATCTAGGTAATACTTCAATGCCCCCTCTCACCACAGAATCAGAGTGCCTCAAACATGAATGAAGTTATTCTCACATATTTCTGTGAGGAAGGGAAGAATTATCCAAATTTTACATGTGGGGAACTGAGGCAGAGAGATTCAGCAAACTGTCCAGAGTCATACAGGAAGTCTGTGGTAGAACTAGAAATTTCACCAGTAATTCCCGAGTCTCACTCACACAAACCATGATTCCTTATGTGAATGCCAAAGCTCTCTGCAATTATCCTTTCATAATGCAGCCCCAGCATTCTTAGAAGCACTTCTGTGTCCATCCTCTGATGGCCACACCCTAGACAGGTGATTGGACCCACTTGCGGGGGTAAGAGGGATACCTTCTGTCTGTGCTCTGAGTGTTCATTTTACCCAATTCAAACCCATAATGGTTTCCTTTGCACAGTCAGTTTTCCCAGTTTAAGTCTTTCACACAACAATGGGACAGAAAAAAATTAAAATAAGAAAATGTGACTAAAACCATAACAAATGGCATAGGAAATCAGGGGTGGCAATAGTATGTGATACTATTTTAACTCTTTCCCCTCTCACTCAATTATACTGACATCACCCCCTAAAGGTCAAAACAAAAATGTGTTACTGAGCTTAATGAGTTTTCCATACGTATGCTTTTAAAATATTATTTCTGAATGTGAGAAAAGGATAATTTTGAAAGACAGTAAAAGCTCCTAACAAAACATTTATAAATGCAAGTTTTTTCTCATAATGACTAAAAATGGAACCTCCTAGAACTCATGATTATTTCTATTTTCTTACTTATCAAAAAACAGGGAAGCTGAAGCTGGAAATTTGAATACTATAAGTTACAGAACTGAAAAGAGCATTATTTTACAACTGAAGCAACGAAATTACTTTTCCAGTAGCCATAATCAAATATGCTTTCTGGAGTGTTAAAACAAAATCCAGCCTCCAGAGTTACAAGTGGCCACAACCAGATTTTTCACTAAAAAGAAAAAATGTTTTGATTCATCACAATTCATGTCGTGTGCCTAGTTTTGCTTAAATTAATATGTAAAATAGCATTCACACAGGGCTATAACCACCTTTCATATGTTAAAAAGACAATTGTACTGGTATGAAGAATGAACCCAGGAACAACCGAAACACCAGAAAGTAATCAGTCAGAGAAAAATACCAATCACCCCAAATCCTTCTCTCCTGCCCCAAACCTCAGCATATTGTTTTCTCCCCCAAAAACCTAGGCATAGAGCAGTAGCTTTGCAGCAAGACCTGAAGGTCAACAGTCTTGGATTATTTTGTAGAGGGAAATGTTAATGTATTATGTAAATTACTGGGTGTTAATATTTGTCTGAAGTGTTACTGTAGCCAAATAGGTCTCAGGATATCAGAAACACAAGCTATGTGAGGTAAGTCAAGATATTGTCAAAATAATCCAGTACTTGTTCACTTCAATTATTTTCCAATGCAAGCCTCTGATCCTACGAACATTTACTAACGTGTAGCCCCAATGAAGTCAGTGGGACTACTCACATGTAAAATTAAGCATGAGAGTATTTACAAGAACAGGGCCTACATCTGTACAAAAGTTAAGCTGAAGAACTGAAAACTTTATGAAATATGTATAATTGTTAATCATGGACATATTCTTCAAAATTTATTATTTACCATTACAGTACAAGCTCTTTAGTTCAAATGGATGTTAAAAAAATGCTTTAAAATGAACTATTGTAAGCAATTCTGTAAAATAATTACGAGCAGAAGGGATCTGAGTTTGAAATTTCAACCATTCTATAATATGCAATATTCAGCATATTGCAAGTTAAAATAACATGAATAGCTGCAAAGAAATTTAGAATTGCAAAGAGTACATTATTTTAGCCTTCGATTTGCATTTCATTAAATAAAAACTCCATAAAATGTGTACATGCTTAAAATATATTTACAAGTTCAAACATCTAGATGAAGATAGGTGAACACACAACTGCCTTGATGTGTATAAAAATAGAAAAGTGCAGTTTTTTAACCTAATTGGCTACAAAATTGGGGGGGAAAAAGAATTAGCTAAGAAACTATACTGAAAATAAAAGCCCTATACTCAGGGCTCTAAGGGTATGTCTACACTGCAATTAAAACCCACAATTGGCCTGGGCTTGGGCTAAGGGGCTGTTTAGCTGCAATGTAAATGTTTGGGCTCTGGCTGCAGCCTGAGCTCTGGGACCATCCCACCTCACAGATCCTAGACACCAGGCTCCAGCCCGAGCCCGAATGTATGGCAATTAAGCAGCTCTGTAGCCTGAGCCCTGCAAGCTCGAGTTACCTGACATAGACCAGTCAAAGATATTTAACTGCAGTGTAGACATACCTTAAGTTACAGTTGCAGTAACACTATGTTAGGACATAATTTTATGGGAAAGGAAGCATGAGTCTAAGCAAACTGCACATTGTTTATTACCAACGAAAGCAGGAGTTTAAACATACACTTGCCATGTTTACACAAATTAGCTTATCATTTGGTAATAATGATAAGCCTTCCTCTTGCCCATCAGCTCACCTGCTGAAATCTTTCTCTGTCTCCAATTCCTCCTCTCCATGACCGAGACGCAGGAGGTGGCGCTCATCAATGTCTAATGCCATGATTTTCTCAAACAGCTGGTTCAAGGCCTAGAGATTGACAAGAACAGGGGAGAAGGTAGTTTTTAGAAGTTCAGAGGCTCTTGCAGGGAAAACTGAAGATTTACTATTGAGCGTGCTAGAAAAGGATGCCTAGTTTGGTAAGAACTGGAATCAAAGCAAACATGAAGGTAACTCTTAAATCAGAGCTCTTAATCTCGGGGAGGAAAAGAAGTCAGTCTACTGATACTGCTGCCTTTACATGCTATAGATACACAGTTTAAAAAAAAAAACAACACATTCACCTCTACTTCAAGCCTCTGCTTAAAAAAATTGGCTATCAGCTTACAAAACTGTTTCAAGTACTAGACTTCTTAGCATCCAATTATTATTTGCTATGAAAGCAACAAGTCATGAAGAAATGACACCCAAACCAAATTTTGTCCATTTACCATTTATTGTATATGCTTTCCTAAAATTCCCCTGTAGTTTCAACTGGAAAGAATATACTTCACTTTCTGTCTTAAACAGTTATGGAGTAGTGCTGTTTATAGGTTATCACCTCAGGTATGGCTTCGTTTCACTGATGACTAAAAGGAATCCCTGTATACAGAGGTTTGCAAACACTAGCCTATATGCAGGTAATGAACTCCCTAAGGCTTACCTCTCCCATCACCCTTTACTTCATCAAAAGCAGGACTGCTTCAGACTCAGACAGAAGCCACTGTACCAACACAGCCTGGATACCATTATCCCAGATTGTAGCCAATCAACAGAAGGGTGGGGAGAGCTATAGGTCAACTGCATGACTGCTTATATTTGTTTTGATGGAAGACGCAGAAGTAGTTGCTCTCTTGTTGCGCCAATTAGAATGCCAGTAAAGGAGTGAGGTGGGATGTGGAGAAAATTACTTAGAGAGGTTGGGAGGTATGTACAAAGAATGGCTGAACTCCCCCAGATGATGATAAATGTTACATGGCCTAATAACTGATCTGAGCAAAGGGGCAAGCAGAATTGGCGGTTTTATAACGCCTGAAGTGAGAGGAGGCTGCTAAGTAGGGCCTAAGGACACTTTCTGACTCTAAGAAAATAAGAAATGCAAGGGTGTATGGTGTAGTCTATGGCCAGTGATGAATAACTATATATATATAAACTATACAACTAAAAACTCTATATATACATACACACACAGACACACACACGGTGGATGGGTTAAAGGTGCATCTCTGGACTGCTATAGGGGTAGATTTTCCTGATCACATTTGGAAGATGAACAGATGAGGGAGACAATTAGATTTCTTGACTACATAATAACAGGAAAGGCAATTAGGTCTCTGTGGCCTGTGATGAGATGGTGGATGTAGGGAGGTGTTGTGTCTGGTCTGTATGTGAAAGACAAGACAAGTGTTATAGGCCTGGATTCTAGTCACACAGTGCAAACCTTAATATAGACACACTTAAATGAGTTTAGTTGTGCCCAAATTAACCTAAACTGACTTAAATAAGGATTAAACTGACTTCAGTATGTCTATGTTTGGGTTTGCACTGGTATAGCTACATGAATTTTATATTAATTTAGTAACACTAATGCATCTTGCCTGATATCTGAAAGAGCACAGTATCTGGCTTGTCAAACGAAGTTGGACTGGGATGGTGGCTCAGTGGTAAATGCAAAATTGAGATGTTATTCTGTAGTCCAGATAGGGCGACTGGGGCTATAATAGGTATTTCAGATATAGCAGAAGCAGAAAAGTCCCATACCTTTTATAGGAGAACAATACGTAACTTTTTGGATTTCCATCCTAATCACTTAAATGTCCTAAACAGAAAATGCATCTAACATACTCCAGAACGTTTTAAATTTTGATTTCATCATAACTTCTAAATCTCTTTTTATCTAGTTAGAGGGTACATCCACACTACCCACCGGACCAGCGGGTAGCATCTATCAACACACTCCCCGTTGACTCCAGAACTCCACCAGGGCGAGAGGCGGAAGCGGAGTCGATGGGGGAGCCACAGCCGTCGATCCCGCACCGTGAGGACGGGAGGTAAGTTAATCTAAGATACGTCGACTTCAGCTACGCTATTCTCGTAATTGAAGTTGCGTAAGTTAGATCGATCCCCCATCCCCACCCCACCCCAGTGTAGACCAGGGGTAAGACTCCACACAAACCTGTTCAAGTCCACATCAATGGAAATAAATGTACTATTGAAGCCACATAAAATACAGCAGTACAAAAAATTTGTCATACAGAAGTTGTTCATTTACCTGGTTGGAATGTGTAACTATCAGGGTTCTCTGTTCTGGGAAATTATGATAGAGATTGGATATTATCTGCACAGCCACATCAGTTTTACCTGTACCAGGTGGGCCCACTACCTACAAAATGAAAAAAGAACAAGTATAGATGTGAAGTAATTTGTAACATATGACAACTATCCAGTTGGAAGCATAAGAAGTTATTATGAGTTGGGTAGAACAAGATGGTTTGCCAAGAAGTATCTTTATTTTGACAAAGCATTGACTTAGGAAGCTGATGACAAAATTCTACTCTAAATTGCACCATTCATTGTCAAATGTGTGCAATTTGTTACTTGTTTCTGTGGACTCCAGACACAAATACAACAAGATACAGTGGAAAATTTAGCCCTGTGCTAATGCAGAATCCTGTGCAATGGGAATATACCTGACCGTATAGACAAACTGCTGACTGATTCCATGGTGCGCAATCTGAAACCAGTAGGCTGTGACCACTGCTTAATTTGTCCCAGGGCTTGCCAGGGCTAAGCCCTGGCATCTCTAGGGTTGGCAGTTCATTGCTCCAGCATCACTGTGCTTGCTGCATCAGTTACAAATGTAAAAAACTTGCTTGTGTCCTGGCACCCCTTTAATTACAAATTAAGCACTGGCTGTCACTGAAACTTCCTCATACATGTAGAGTGGTCACAAGAGGTTGGGGAACCTCAAATACTAGTGAGACATGAGGCAAGAAAAGCAAGAAAGAGCAGAGACTTAAATATCATAGATAAGAAAGGAGGAGTTGGATGGATTCATAGGTTGGGTGCTAGCTTGATGAGGCCTTGCCCTTTTAATTTACAATAGGTCCCTGCAAAATCTAAGACTGTCCCTGTTGACATTATCAATATATCCGAGATCAATACATTTATAAGAAACTGCACAGAATTTAACATTAATAAATTCATTATAACTCCGCATCTCAGTTACAATTCTTCATATTAAGAGTTTGGTTTTGAAATTCAGACATATTTCACTCCACGCCACGTATTTATGATCACAAATGTAGTATGTTCATTTTTATTCACGTGATTTAGTTACCATTGATGTAGCTGCATTATCCTTAATATCACCGCTTTTTGAAACATATGTATTTAAAAGCAGTTAAACCATCTGTCTCTGTCTATCCAGGTTCTTATATTCACATCTGTCACAAATATATTTTAATTTACTTTACATTTACCCAAACTCAGTAGAGCTGCCAAATGCTATCCTTGAACCTGAGGGAGGTAATGTGAGGAATACTCTGGAAGAGTTCTGTGGAGACTGAGCACCTCACATTTGCATCCTGGAGCCATCAGATTCACCCCTATATATTGAAGCAAACTAACTTTCTCTACACCTAACATTTTAAATATGAGCAAAAATCCAATTTGAGCAAGGTTTCTAAATATGATGGACAATCTCAAATTGTGGTATTTTGAAGAGAGTTAAGAAATACAGCACGCATCAGATTAGAATGTCACAAGAACCTACATATGACATTTCAACCAAAACGGGCCAAGTCCTGCTTGCCTCCTTCAGACAAGCAGTCCTAGGGACATGTAATTTGGACTCCTCATATAGGGACAGCAGGATCACACCTCATTACCATAAATAAGCACAATATGCTCGACAGCGGTTCATCTTATTTATCATAACTGGAATGAAAATATGGGTTCACACTGTAAAGTGAATTGGAAAGAGACAGGCTCAAACAGCTGCCAAAAACCAAAACCAAAAGATGATCTTGTGGGCTTAAGCAAGTAAAAATTGCAAGAGGCTTGTTATTTAAGAAATGCTCATTTTAAGTGTCATTTTTCCCATTATGTTTAAGAGAATGCTCTCTGAAATCAGAGAAAATATTTTTAAACTGAAAATAAGTGATTAGCAAAATATAGCCAAAAATTTACATGATTTCTCTCAGTAGTTATTTTTTTCCTTATGGACTGCTGGAACTACACACTATCAGGTACCACAATTTATCCCTAAAAGCCTTCCCATAAAAATATGCAGATGGTACTTCATAATACATTGTGCTTATACTGGAAAAGTTATTCTTACTGATTCATCAAAGATTAAATTATATTAATTAACAGCGCATAATATTAGATTTAAAAAAACAAGATTAAAACAAAGAGCTACATCACCTAGAGTTTTTCCCCCCATGTATTTTATGTTTTGATTATATATTACAAAATGGCAATAAAGATTTTAATTTACTAGTCATCTTTCCAGCTGACAAGTAAGGAATACTGGTATGAAAGGAGACTCCCATACACAAATGTGTGTATTCTTAGCCAAATGCTATAATTATTAAAAAGCCAGCAGTTCAAATCAATGGGCTTGTTCCAGAAAAAGTCATTATTAACTAAGCAATTTTTAATCACTTATCACTAGTGAATTTTACTATCGTCCAAAAACTGACATGGAAAATGTCTTTTCATTTTAAAAGGAACCCATCAGGAACTGCAGATATAGTCTAACTATAAGCCATTGATTTATCATCATTCACAGGGTCATCATTCGTCTTACTGCAAACTAAGTTGTTAACCAATCCTAAAGCCTTTACTCAGATGAGTAGCCCCACTGATTTCAGTGGGCCTACTCATGTGAGTAAATACCGCAATATCAGTCCATGAAAATGAACTTAACTGTATCTTCAAGATGTATGGTCCTTATCTGTATTCCACACAAGGGCACCATGCACCTGAGTCCAGAGATTGTTAGTAGTATTCGCTGGTCTGCACGTGCAGTTCTCATGCTCCAAACCAAGAGTATAAAGGGCAGTGTGACTGATGCCATCTCCAGTTCCTTTTCTTACAATGAATCTGATTATGATCCGCAGGAAAGGGGACGGAGGGCAGGTAATGGACTACAATCAGGGACCACACACACATCGAAGAACTTCCAATTATAGGTTTTGGAAAAAATAGCAATAAGTAGATGGTCTGATTCATGTGAAACTCTGAAAGTACTTTAGGGATGAATTTTAGGTGGTGGTGAAGAGAGATCTGTTCTTTATGAATGATGATTCATGGCAGATCTGCTGTGAGTGCTCCCAGCTCGCTTACTCTCTTGGCGGATGTGATGGTGAAAGCCACTTTCATTGAGAGACAGGACATAGAACATGTGACTAATGGTTCGAAGGGAGGTTTGGTGAGAACTGAAAGGACAAGACATATCCCAATGTGGTGTTGGTTTCACTCTAGTGGGAAAGTTCTAATAAGTGCCTTCGGGAATCAAGTCATCGTAGGATAGGTAAAGATAGTATGGGCCTTGATTGGAGGATGAAAGATGGACCCAACAGGAACTGACAAAGGCCCAATGTCTTAAAGGTAGTCTACTGGGATTCCTTGTATTCTAGACTATGGAACTAACCGGCATTGACTTGATCAAAAGGAGAAACATTTCCATTTGGTCAGACATTTCCCAGTAGACTCTTGCCTGCTTTGGTTGAGACAGGATTGAACCACCACTGAACATGAGCACTCTATGTCAGATGCCCATCCAAATACCAGGCCTTAAGCTGAAAAGGTCCTGGGTTGGTGTGCTGGATTGTATCATTGTATTGTGTCATCAGATCTGAAGATGATCAGATGTGAATGGGTTGAAATCCTCAGGTGGCCAAAGAACAGAACTGTTTCAGCCAGTTGAGTGCGATGAAGATAACCCGAGCCATGTCATGATGGATCTTTTGCAGGACTTGTGGTATTAGTGGAATGGGAGGGAAGGCATATCTGAGATAGTCCATCCAGGACAGTAGCAGGGCATCAATCACCCTTCAAGCTGTGGCACAGAGCTGCTCTGGAGTACTACAGAGGTAATTTCTTGTTCTCGTGGGATGCAAACAGATCCCAAGATGGTGTTCTCCACTGAGTGCAGATGTCATTCAGAACAGAACCAGGCATCTCCCATTCATGGTGTGTGGAAAAATGTCTGTTGATCTTGTCTTGCTAGGGAGTTCTGCACCTGTTAGGTATGCTACCAAGAGGGTTATGGGTTTTATGATATACCAGTTCCAGTGGCTGACTCTCTCTATACACAGGGGAAGGCACATGGTGGGCATGTGTACTCATGTGTGGAATACACATAGGACCATCTCACAAAGAAAAAACGGTTACATTCCTTTTTATAATGGTTGTTCAAGATGTGTTGCTCCTGTCCATTCCATTCTATGTGTGTGTGCGCCCATGTGTGCGGTCGGAGATTTTTGCCTTAGAGGTATCCATAGGGTCAGCAGTGGTGCCCCCTTGAGTGCTGCGCTCATGCGTCAGTAGGGCTGGCAGCACCTTATATACCGACACATGAGTGTGGCACTTGAGGGGGCACCACTGCTGACCCTACGGATACTGCTAATGCAAAAATCTCCGACAACTGCGTACGTTCACACACCTAGAATGGAATGGACATGAGCAACATATCTCAAAAAACAGCAGCTACGAAAAGGTAGGTAATCGGTATTTCTTTGAGTGCTTCCTCATGTCAATTCCTGCGGCACCTGCTGCATTAGCGGTGCAGGCGGAGGCCTCTGCTCTCTCGGCACTGGGGCAGCTTGTGAAGGCGCTGGTGATGTCAGGGGTTTAGGTCCCATGCCACTCCTGAGAGGCGGTGGAGGACTTTTTAAGGGAGCTAAGGGCCCCGACTGGGGAGGCACGAACAAGTGGCTCCTGAGTGGCCGGGTAGCCCAAAGTGTGTCCCTTGCCCGATGACTCATGGCCCTTCTTGCTTGGTGCCGGGGAGCCATGCTTTCTCGCCTTCTTTTTGGGCACTGGCGACATGGAACGGTACTTGGCAAGTCCTGGTGGGACAGCATGGAAGCCAGACGAAGGGCGGACTCCATGAGGAGAGCCTGTAAATGAATGGCCCACTCTTTCTGCGTGCAAGGCCGAAAGTTTTTACAAATACAGCACTTATCTCTCACGTGTGATTTCCCCCAAGCACTTGAGGCCGCTGCTATGGGGGTCACTTATAGGCATAGGCCTGTTACAATCCACGTAAGGCTTAAACCCGGGAAACTGGGGCATGCCTCACTTGGGACTCCAACTTCTAACTACACTTAACAACTACTTCAAATTACTATCAACAAACTATTTACAAGGCCTTAAGTCTCAAAGTCAGTAAAGATGAAAAACCGCTAGCCTGTGGCTATGCAAGGAAAGGCGCTCCGACTAACCACCACAGATGGTAAGAAGGGACTGAAAGGGCATATGGATGATCGCGCCTGATATACTGACACATGAACATGGCACTCAAGAGGGCGCCACTGTCGACCCTATGGATACCGCTAAGACAAAAAACTCTGACGACTGTGCACACACCTAGAATGGAATCGACACGAGCAAGCACTCGAAGAACAGTAATTAAGTTTCATTTTCTTTCCTTCCTCTGTGTTTGTGTGCTACATAAGAAGAGATGGAGAGGAAAGCAAAGGTAGCATGAGGCCTAATTTCAAAAAGCAGCATTGAGTGTCTAGACACTCAATCTCTTTGTTGAACAGTGGTGTGGAGAAGAAGAGTCAGTGAGGTATTCTGAGTAGTTAATTTAAGGAGAGACAACAGCTGGCTGGTGAAAAAGACACTCTTAGCAGAAAATTTACTTATGAAGAACTGTGACCCCTGTAAACCCTTCACTGGTCATGACTACATTCAAGCAAAATCAAGTTCAATACTATAGATTATGTCCTCAGTTTTGGAAGTGAGGAACTGAAATTCTGCTGAGGGGCCCAACTGAAGCTCACTGAAGTCAACAGAAAGGTTTTCATTGCATGCAGTGGGTACTGCATCAGGCCCAAGATATTGCAATTACTGTAAATACAACCAAAACAGTCACAAATTCAGCACAGAATCGCTATACTCTAAAATTAGTAATCCCTCTCCCCCCGCAAACACACACACATGCATGTTAATTCAGTGATCCAGAAAGAATCCCCAACCACTGGAACACAGGACAGAATTCTATTCAGAGGTTTTTTTGGTTTGTTTGTTTGCTTTTTGTTTAAGAGAGAGGAAGTTATTGGGTATTTCCTTTTCTTTATCTGCGGGTAGGAAGAAAACACAAGACACAATCATAGTAGACATAGAAAATGGAAGTTACCTGCACTTCAGAGAATCTCTCCTAAACTTAAAAAGCATAATTTTCAACAAGAAATACGGTAATAACTCTTTATTATTATTGTCCTTACCATAGTCAGCCCAGGTTGCATTCCTGCACGTATAGCCTCAATCTGAGTATGAGTAAACTGAATAGTATTGCTGTAATGAACAAAAATAGGTTCAGTAAATGCAGAAAATACAAAAAAAAGATGTTTTTAAGGGACTGTCTATATGGGACACTCAAAAAAAATTAATCCAAATTAACTAAAGGTCTGAATTTAAAGTGGATTAGCTAAACTGCATTAAACTCCTGTGGACACTCATTCACAATTAAAGTGGCCTTAATTCAGTCTAGCTCACTTCTACTATCTACTGAAATCAATCAATCAATAAATATAGAATAAATATCTTCTGATTGTTTTATAAGCAGAAATTATTCCTGATTGTGTAACCAAACCAACGTGGAAACTCATTTGAAACCTACAATAAAATTTCGGTCTCCCAGACTCTGGATTGTTACTTATGTATTTGCACAGACACAAAGTTATAACAATATTACCGTTTGGGTTGATTGTATGGATATGGTCCCCTGTTGGGAATAACATGAGGTTCCACAATTAATGTTTTAGCTTCTTCAGTCTTTTCTTCATTCCCATCCTCTTCTTTCCGTTTCTTCCCTTTTCCTCCCCTTAGTGGGAAAGTTATCCTGCAAAACATATTTGTAAAGTTTCAACTTCATTTCCTTCACAAGTAGGTCAGATAGTCTTTCATATACATTTTTAGAGCACCAGCAAATGATATGGCACTCTATATACATAAATAAGCCATTCCATTTCCCAAAGATCTTACAACCTGTAAGACAAAACTCAAGACTAGAACAGGCTGGAAAATGCTGATTCATTGGAGTAAAATGTTTCACCAAGTCTATTTCTCACTTGGGAGTAGGACAACCTGTGCAGCCAGCTGGCCCGGAAGTCTGAAAGCCCTGGAGTCCTCAACACAAGGCAGTCCACGTGGCCCCAGACCCTGGGAGCCAGTCTTAAAATTTCCAGGCTCCAAGCTCCACAGCAGGGATTCTGGAAGCTCTGGTTCAAGCAGGGAGCCTAGCAGCCCTGAAAGTGCCAGCAGAATGAAAATGACATTCTTTTCAATTTCATGGCTACTATTCAGGAAGTAGCAATCAGGAAATTAACACGAATGTCAAGTTCATACCGTTGGCCTCAGGAACACAGTATTTTGGTGTTTCAAAAACCAATTTTTCAGGGATCTCTGGTTTGCCAAGAGATTTTGGTAATTTTGCTTTGGTTCCAAATTTGAACCAAAAACAAATCTGGAAATACCAAAACTTCTCCTGAACCAAAACCCGAGTTTCGGCCAGCTCTACTCAAGACAAGACAATAGGGCAACAATCCAGGAGAGAGAAAATGTGGGATTATTGATGAGGCATAAAAGGATTTGGTTGAAGAGGTTAGTTTTAAGGAGTAATATAGAGGTGGAGAGAACGTGTACTTGGCAAATGAGCACAGGGAAAGCGTTCTAGTCATAAGACATGGGGTAGAAGATAGAGAATTGGAAAAAGAGATAATATGAACAAACAGTAAGGTGAGATAGAATGGAACAGCACAGAAGGAGTGGAGGAGCAGAGTAGGCGGGGGTCAATATAAATATACATTAATGATAGAAAATAAGACACTCTACAGATAGATGCAATGGACTCTTCTGTAAACATTGGTGATACCTCACTCCTTGTAGTAGTGTTTCCTTTGCAGATCGCCTACATTATTTTTTATGACACTAGCGCAAAGAGCTCCTGCATCCTCCAATTCCATTTAATATTGTATCATGACAGGCACCTCTTCATGGTACAGCATATTAGTAAGAAATATCTTTACAATGTAATGGGGCTATAAATTAAGGTGAAGGGCTTCTTTTTGTGGCAAGGCTGTGTAAATCAAAGAAAAAATCTGTGATAGGCAATAAGTGCTCTCATCTTCTCTTTGTGCAGGGACTACATCTATCATCAAATGTTACAGATGAAGCAGCATTTTGAAAGACTTTAATGACTTATAGTCCGCTAAAGACAGGAAATCCTTACAATTCATTTCCCAAGAGAAATTAAAAATAAATGTTACATGGCATTTTGAGATTTATTGGAATGAAACTACAGAAATGCAATTTCTAGATGTTAGAACAGAGGTTCTCAAACTAGGGGTTGGGCCCTCAGGGGATCGTGAGGATATTATGTGGGGGGGGGGTCGTGAACTGTCAGCCTCCACCCCAAAGCATACCAGGAGTGGAAAATGGGAGGGATCAGCAAAGAAACCTACCTTATTGAGGTCAGAGGGTGTAGGGATGCAGTGAGAAAGGCAAAGCGACGGGTGGAGATGGACCTAGCGAAGGGGATTAAAACCAATAGCAAAAGGTTTTTTAGCCATATAAATAGGAAGAAAACCAAGAAGGAAGAAGTGGGACCGCTTAAAACTTTAAACGGAGTGAGATTAGGGATAATCTTGTAATGGCACAATATCTGAATGAATATTTTTGCCTCGGTCTTTAATGAGGCTAATGAAGGGCTAAGGAATAGTGATAGAGGGACCGATGGAATGAAGATATGGGGGTAGACATTACGGTATCTGAGGTGGAGGCCAAACTTGAACAGCTTAACGGAAGTAAATCGGGGGGCCCGGATAATCTTCATCCTAGAATAATTAAGGGAATTGGCGAGTGATAATTGCTAGCCCGTTAGCGATGATTTTTAATAAATCTCTAAATTCGGGGATTGTACCGTTTGACTGGAGATTAGCTAATGTAGTTCCTATATTCAAGAAGGGGAAAAAAAGTGACCCCGGGTAACTACAGGCCTGTTAGTTTAACATCTGTAGTATGCAAAGTAATGGAAAAAATTTTAAAAGAGAGAGTGGTTACGGAGCAGGAGGCCGATGGCAACTGGGATAGATTACAGCATGGATTTTACGAAAGGTAGATCGTGCCAAACCAATCTGATCTCCTTCTTTGAGAAAGTAACAGATTTTTTAGACAAGGGAAATGCGGTGGATCTAATATATCTGGATTTCAGTAAGGCGTTTGATACGGTACCGCATGAGGAATTATTGGTTAAATTGGAAAAGATGGGGATCGAAATGAAAATCCAGAGGTGGATAAGGAGCTGGTTAAAGGGGAGACTGCAGAGGGTAGTACTGAAAGGGGAACTGTCGGGTTGGAGGGGGGTTACCAGTGGAGTTCCTCAAGGTTCGGTTTTGGGTCCTATTTTATTCATTCAATCTATTTATTGCTGACCTGGGAACCAAGAGTAGGAGTGGGCTGATAAAGTTTGCGGATGACACCAAGTTGGGAGGTATTGCCAATTCGGAGAAGGATCGGGATATCCTCCAGGGAGATTTGGATGACCTTGTAAACTGGAGTATTAGTAACAGGATGAAATTCAATAGTGAGAAGTGTAAGGTTATGCATTTAGGGATGACTAACAAGAATTTTAGTTATAAGCTAGGGACGCACCAGTTGGAAGTAACGGAGGAGGAGAAGGACCTGGGAGTCCTGGTTGATCGTAGGATGACTATGAGTAGGCAATGTGATGTGGCCGTTAAAAAAGCTAATGCGGTCTTGGGTTGCATTAGGCGAGGTATTTCTAGTAGGGATAAGGAAAGTGCTAGTCCCCGTTATATAAGGCGTTGGTGAGACCTCATTTGGAGTATTGTGTGCAGTTTTGGTCTCCCATGTTTTAAGAAGGATGAATTAAAACTGGAACGGGTACAAAAGAAGGGCCACTAGAATGATCCGAGGAATGGAAGGCCTGTCGTATGAAAGGAGACTTGAGGAGCTCGTTTGTTTTCCTTAACCAAAAGAAGGATAAGGGGAGATATGATTGCACTCTTTAAATATATCAGAGGGATAAATACCAGGGAAGGAGAGGAATTATTTCAGCTCAGTGCTAATGTAGACACGAGGACAAACGGATATAAATTGTCAGTCAGGAAATTTAGGCTTGAAATTAGACGAAGGTTTCTAACCATCAGGGGAGTGCAATACTGGAACAGCCTACCGAGGGAAACAGTAGGGGCGAAGGACCTCCATGACTTTAAGATTAAGCTAGATAAGTTTATGGAGGAGATGGTATAATAGGATAACGGGCTTAGTCAATAGGTCAATTAAGTGCCACACTGGTAAATAGTACAATGGGTCAATGATATGATATTCTTAACCTTTTTCCAGAGGGTATGGCTGGAGAGTCTTGCCCGCATGCTCGGGGTTCAGCTGACCGCCATATTTGGGGTCGGGAAGGAATTTTCTGCCAATCTGCCCTGGAGGTGGCCCTGGAGGTTTTTCGCCTTCCTCCGAAGCATGGGGCAGGGGTCGCTTGCTAAAGGAGTGGGTAGATCGGCTTATGTGGCCTGCATCTTGCAGGAGGTCAGACTAGATGATCATAATGGTCCCTTCTGATCTTGAATTCTATGATTCTATGAAACCCTGCTTTGCCCCCAACATTTATAATGGTGTTAAATATATTAATATATTGGGGGGTGGGGGAAGGGAAGTGTCGCACTCAGAGGCTTGCTATGTGAAAGGGGTCACCACTACAAATTTTGTGTGTGTACAGTGCCTAGCACTGGATCCTTGACTGAGGCTCCCATCCACGACAACAATACAAATAAATAATAAGTAGTCTCGGTGCCTTATGCTACATTGCCCACTACAGATCCACATCTTCCCTACTTCACATCCTTCAAGACTCATGTCTGCCAAAACACATATCTAATTAAATGATAGCTAGACTGACAGATGGGAACAGATGAAACTTTTTATATTTATGATAGAAAAGATGTCAAATGTAAAAGATATATATAGATAGATAGATAGATAGATAGATAGATATACACACACACACACACACACACAGAGATTGTTACCTCACCCTTCGTATATCACTTTCCCCTATAGACTGTCAATTGTTTGGGTCAGGGACAAGGTTTTCATACACATTTATATAGGGTGTGGCACAATGACATCCTGATCCTAATTTTGACCTTTGGATGCCACTGCAATATAACATATTAATAATAAATTACAATAGCAGCTCTTATGAGCGATTTTCTCAGGCAAAAGAACATACTGAGTCACTGAACTAAACTGACTTACTTTTCCAGTACCAGTTTCACTATGGTACTTTTTAGGAATAAAACTGAAATGACTTAGATTTACACCATGGTTTAATTGAAGAATTATCTATTCAGACTGTCTGAGACCAAGTACATGTGAGATTCTTAGATCACCTGAAAGGGGGTTTCTGTAGAGCTGGATTGTCAACAGTTACTTTTATGTTATATCCAGGAAAACTGGCTTTTAAATGATCAATGGAGAGGAAGGTGTCATTAAAATCCAGAGAAGCAATCTGATTTGGCATTTTTGAATAATGAGCGCTGCTTGGGTCTCCATATCCAAGGATGATGTCATGCAACCAATCAGGAACCACACAGTCTGTGTTCATCAGATTCCTAATAGTCTCCAGAACAGCCTGTGAGTGACAAAACAGAAGATGAATCAGTAAAAGTGACATCTTATCATCATAATGTAACAAACTGAAGATTAACCTTCTGAAGTACCCCAGCATCCCAGTGTGTTTCTGAGAAAAAAAAAATTCTTTTCCACTGACAGATGTTTGGTTAGATTGAATCAGTTGCTATATTTTCTGCTGATGTCATTACATAGCCCGTTCAACAAAATGTCAGTATTCAAGCAGAACAGTCTAAATACTGAACTATCCCATTAGTAAGCACTAATTTAGCCCAAATGAAACAATGGATTTTTTGGTTCACAATGGTGTCTGTACAGTGCCATCAATCATCATCATCACTGAAGTGTCAGAGCTATCAGAAGTGTGATTCTTTAAAAGTGGCACTTTGATGCTGTAACTCTTTTCCTGTGTGTTTGACCATTATATGCTGAATTTACTAATAATGGCACTTTCCTTTTCTCAATGCTGCAAAGCAAATATATTGTATCTACAGATGGGCATGCTGTATTTTATTCTGCCTCAAACATCATCAAAATTTCCAGGAAGTTCTCATTCCAGAATCCTTATGGATGGGGAAGGTGTCAGAAGCAGAAAAACAACAACAAAAAATAAACAAAATTATTTGGAGATATAAGTTACAGACCAGGAACACAAGGATGTGATAGCGTTATTTTTATAACAACTGTTCCATTTAGAAACTACTGATCTTCCTAGTCAGCATTTCATTAACCTGAGGTACTATGTAATTTTGTGCTTGAGCACTGTTCAGGTACTGTACATTTTGGAGCTGTGGATCCCTCAGGATGATTCATTTTTCAGAACTCACTTAACAGTCTAGTACCAGTGTCTGAGTGCATACACTACACACAGTACAAGCACTCACAGGTTTAAGCCAACTGAGAAGCACAAATCAGCAGGAAACATCTGGAATTTCATTCTGGGTATAAATGACAGGTTTCCTGGCTGATAAAGCAACTTAAATGCATATTAGGAGTAGGTCAATTTATAATACTTATTTCACTTCCCTCAACTTTAACAGCCCACAATATCAGGAGGACAGGCAACTCAAAAGGCAAATCGAAAGAGCTTGTAAAGTTAAGGATTAGTTTATATTCATGACTTCACAGAGATGCCAGTACACGATGCCCTCGATGCTTCCTCAAACTTCTTTTGACATGAGTCAAAAACAGATAACAAATGTCACATTTAGAGGATGATGATGCTTAGTGATGGGGGAAAGAAGGGAATAGATTGTGTGGTTTTGCATAATTTTGAATTTAGTGAGATCTTATTTCTCAGAAGCAGTACAACTAATTACAATACAGGGATATCCTAGATTATCTTTCTAAATGATTATATTCAGCCTTTGGGTGGAAAGTGTAGAAATATGTTCCTGATGTTAAATATTACTTTGATGAATGCACAGACATGTAAATTTGGTAAGATAACACTGCTGACCTATCACAGAGAAGTGCTGACTATCATATCTAGCAATCCGATTATGTTTGCACTTCTGTTACTGTCATAGTTGCTTAATTTACTGCACTGCACAGGTTTTTTGGCTGCTCTCTCCCCTGCAGGCTCAGCATAAAAATCAGGCTGTCTTCTATCTGCCTGACATATTATTAACATTAATCATTCTAGAGTAATACCTTGCTTTCTGTTAACTGGCTGAAGTTGGTGAGAAGATATACACTAGATATGGATAATCTGTACTCCAATTTATGAAAAGCTAACAGCTAATTATTTGTTTTGGCTTCAGTGAATAAAAATGAAATTAAGGAAAACTAACAAGTAATGCTTTGTGAAGGTGATTTTTTTTTGTTCTGTTCATTGATTGTAAATACCCTGTACAAAACTAAAAACTACACTTCCATCCTTTGCCAAACACAGACCAAACGAATGTATCCACTATTGTTCAAAATTAACTTTGTTTTATTTCTTTATTTGCATCACAACACAGACCTGTGAACTAACTGCTGCTATGACAACAGTAGGAACATAAGACTTTTTGGTGTAGATGAAAAAATGTTTAAGCAAAAATTCATCTGCAAACATTAATTTAATGGTTTTCTGACTTTTCAGGGCTTTGCAATTGTAAGCATAGTTTAAAAAAAAAAAGAAGAGTCATGAGTCATTGTTTCATTTCAGATACACTCTTCCATATAATATTAAAAAGAGCAGGATCTTTTTGCCTCCCTTCTTAAGCACCTTCACAGATCGTATTCCACAATCCCCTATGAAAACTAGAATTTCATTCAACTTTGTAGTGCATGGACATACATATTTCCAATAGAATCTTACTATATCTATTCAATGGCAATTTCCCTTTGGTTAATATTTCCACTACGCACTTTGGCCATGGAATATACATAAAAACCATAACTTAATGTTCTGTTTTGGGTTTTGTTTGTTTGTTTTTAAATCTGAAGGTGTTTGAATATCCAATTGATAACAGGAAGATACCTTCACTCTTAACTGGAGCAGCAGCAGCTGAGATGTTGAGCGATATGTCAACTCCTACAAAATGCACACTCATGAGAATTCTTTCCTCAATTTGGTCTTTTATTTAAAACGACAAAAACTATGTTAAGTAGAAAAGAGCTGAACTAAGATGTGTTTCCCTTCAGCACTTTGTGCTCATGGCACAATAGCTAGAAATTAAGATTTAAAATAGTTTCCTTTCTCTTGCATTATCCTTCCATTCTCTGAACAATGAGAATCTGTACAAGAGATAAGTCAAGGGCTATATCATAGGTTTGTGCTTGGCACGGCTCAGCTATGCCTCTGCTGCTGCTATCCATGGTAGCAAAACTACACTGCTATTTATACTCATGCTAGCAGGAGTATCTGTACACAAGCAGGGGAATCACTTCCCTAGTTTGGAGAGTAGATTAGCCAAAGTCGACTAACCTGCATATTTTTAGCCACAAGACCTCTTCCCAACAGTAGCCTAAAACACACATCCTTATTTGGCAACAGAGTGGCCGGAAAAGGTCCTCAACCTCTTGGAAGAAGTCAATACTAAAAATCTCGGAACATGAACAAAACATGGATAAAGTGGAAGAAATAACAAGTGGGGATAAGATAATAAGCAGTGATACATAATAAGAAATCTGAACAGATAAGTGATGTAACATTACCTCAAGGCCAAAGCAAAACAACAGATGACATAGATAAGACTGCAAAGAGCAAAAGGAAATACTGCACATATGCACTGGAGACATAATGAAGGACAAAGAAGCTCTTACAGTAAAACAAACACTGTGCTTCAAACATAAAAATACTTGGATTGTCCAAAACTAAGCAGGTCCTGAGCTTTCTTGACACATGAATTCTTACTTAAGAACAGCTATACCAAGTCAGACCTTAGGTCTATATAGCTCAGTATCCTGTCTTCCAACAATGGCCAATGCCAGATGCCCCAGAAGGAATGAACACAACAGGTAATCATCAAGTGATCCATCCCTGTCCTCCCAGCTTCTGGCAAATAGTGGCTAAGGACACCATCCCTGTCAATCCTGGATGACAGCCATTGATGGACCTATCCTCTATGAACTTATCTAGCCTTAGCCTTCACAACATCCTCTGGGGCAAGGAGTTCCACAGGTTGACTGTGTGTTGAAGATGACTATATCAGAGTGTTATAAAGTATATGGAGTGCCCCTTCATAATTCTACAAAGAACATGACAATGGTGAATCAAGTGAAATTATTTGAGTGACAGTGACTGTTCCTGTACTGATGTGAAAGTAATGGCCCCTCCTGATCCCCACCACAGCATAGTGACTTGAGTTTCAGTCATTTTATTTCCCTTTGTGGGTCCCATCATTCAGGCGAAACGTTGCGTGCTTATCTCACTAAATGAGCTGACTTTAAAAAAAAAAGTTTCATTGCTATACTCAGTCAAGTTGTGGATGGAATACAAAGCAAAATACATACCTTTTATGAGGCTCTGAAAGAGTGATAGGCAATGGAAATCAGAATACAGAGTGCATACAAAGTAGAAGGGAATGATCTCACAAGATATGTAGTGGTTTCTCATTAGAGCCCTGCACGGATACACAATTTATATCCGTGGATATAAAGTGGTGAAAGCAGCAGCATGCTGGGCCGCCGCTCGCAGAAGACAGCGCCCAAGTCCACTCCTCCTTTCCAGACAGTAGTGTGCATCTCCTGTCCGGGAGCGTGCGAGATGCTTGCACACACTAGCATGACCAGGGACACTTGCTGGTGAGCCTGATTCCCATCACAGTGGGCAGGGCAGGGGGTGGCACAGCTAGTCTCATTCATTGTCACTACAGCCCTGCAGCTGTGTGGATATCTGCTTTATATCCCAAATATAAATTGTGTATCCATGCAGGGCTCTATTTCTCAGTACTGTTTTCTAGTTGCACCATTTTTTGTGACCTTTATATTTGTAGTCTGAAACGTATAAACAGCCTTTCAGTAAATATTACCCTCTCAATTGTGTATAGGTTCATTTCAGAGGTTGGCTGAAGTTTCCTAGCATTTATTATTTTTAAGATGCATCTTTACAAATTTTCTTTGTATTTAACATACTGTGCATACCCAAATTAACATGCACTGAGTGCACCTGCAGAGACCCCCATCTCAGGGAGACCCCGACCACCAAGGGGTGGGGGGAGCAACAAAAACACCTGCACACACAAAAACCCAGGGACAGGAAGGAGCCAGGGCCCCAACTGCGCACTCTGGCAAGAGCCAACAGGCCAGAGAGGTGAGCCAGGCCAGCCCTGCAGGACAGAAGCTGTTCTGGGGTGAGTGTTGGATGGGTCTGTCCTCCAACCACCCCACCCTCAGGCCTCCCATCTCCTGAGGGCAGGATCCAACCCCACTTGGAAGCCTCCCACTCGGGGGGGATTTGGGGGGGGCGGCTGGACCTTATTTCCCCTCCCAACCTCAGGGCATCCCACACCCCATGGGGGCAGTCCCAATTGCCATTGTGTACCAGGCCCCAAAACTCTTTAATTCAGCACCAACACTGTCATTAAACAGTTTAGGGAAATAAATTCTAGCCAGCTTTTTTGCACCAAACAATCTTAGTCAATGACATATCAGACATATACTTCAACAACTCTTCCAACTCAGCATATTCAAAAACTATTATCCTAAGAACAGCTATAACGTAGCTTGCCTTAAAGTTGTTTTCTTTTGGCTTTCTCCTCATAATTATATTGAATGTCTCATAGACATCTTCTGCTCCATTTTGGATTGTGTTTGTCATGTCCTGTTGATACTGGTTAGGATCCAGAAATACTCTAAATGTTCTTGAGTCTCCTTTAAGTCTTGGTTTGGGTTCTGGTCCTGTTCATATTTGAAACACAAATCAAAAGTAGATTAAAGCAAGAAAAACAGTGTTGAAAGCAGATTAAGAACCACTTTTTAGGAGAAAAATCATCACTTTTGAAACAGAATTAACACAAATTCACTTTGAAACTCATATTTACAAGTATGATTTATTGGCATGCTTCCATACCATTTCTAATGTTTTCAGAAATAGGTCTATTTTGTTCTAAAAACACAAAGACCAATTCGTATCAGCTAATAGACTAGTTCATTATTTGTTCCAAATGATTATATAGATATATATAGTTTAAAAATCATCATCATCATACCTTCTTCAATGACACGTCCTTTATCATCCAACATGCCCTGGATTTCACATCCCCTGACGTACACCAGGCCAGTTTGCTCAACAAAAAGTCTCCTTCGATCAAACTTTGTGCCATAAGGCTGTGTTGGACGCACCGTAACTAAAAAACAAACATCGTGCTTGCGCAGACCTGATTGAAAACAGGAAAAAGTTGAATTATTTGGTTTATTCACCAACAACTGCCGTGTTTGTTCCTTAACAAGCAATTGGAAAGGTGTACAACGGGAAAGCTTCTTTTTAACCTTTTGGATATGAAGTGTCATTTCCTTTTAGTGGTCAATATAATTTGTACTGGGGGACTATATCCTGCTTTTAGAGGATATAGAATCAACAGTCTTTTTTAATCTGTCTTTGATCCTACAATTAGGCTAGAATACTTCCAAGTTTAGGGATAATAATGTAAGACATTTTAAATAAAATTCTATAGAAAGTTAAGGAAAATTTGGTGCTCTAGCTAGGTCTCTTCCAATTCTACATTTCTATGATTCTATAATTTTCCTCCTTCAAAACTCTCCTTTGTCATGATGCCCATAAAAAAACCGTCAACAAGGCCAGTTGTTAAAGGCCATTAAAGGCCACTGCCTATAATGCGGACTAGTATTGTCTCATTGTTTCCTTGTACTCTCCCACCTCTCTATATCCATTTGGTGTCTCTTGTCTTATACTTTGACTGTAAGCTCTTTGGGGCAGAGGCGGTCTTTATTTTGTGTTTGTTCAATGCCTGGCATAGTGGAGTCTTGGTCCATGACTAAAGTTCCTCAATGCTACAGTAGTGCAAATAATAAATACTCTAAAACCAATCCAGACTGGATCAAATGGTTAGGTAATCAGAGAACAATTAAAAAAAAATTAAAAAATACAAGTAATGACTTCTGGAAAGAGTCTGTTTAACAAACAAGATGGAAATGGAAAAAAAACCAAGAAGCAAAGACAGAACGGGGAGCTTTAGACAATATAGTTAGAATGAATTATTTTGCAAAGAAAGTGTAAAAGAAAGATTCATCTATGGAGACATCAGGGAAGAGAGAGACCAGGACTGCAGAATGTTTTTTTAAAATAGACAGTGTGGATTCAGGATACTTGTCTGAGTTCCTAGCACAAACTTCTCAGACGTCCAGCATACATCAGACAACCTGATTTTCAGACAATACTCTAGTCCATCTTTTGCCATGCTGCCATTGATAGTCAATAATAAGTCACTGATCAGAAATATCTGAAACTGTATAACCATTGTAGTTGGCTTACTGTACTGTACATAAGGTACCTATCCTTTCCATGTGACAACAATAAACCTAATATGGAAATATCTAATACTACTGAGAAGCTACTATGTTACAAAGCTTCCATTTTACTGCATGTTCTGCATTTAGCATTTGTACTATGTGACAGCCTACATAGTCAACTCAATTTAAGGACTATCAGTCAATGTCAGTGCAGAATATGAATAAATGTTTCTATGCAGCTTGCCAACAAGGTCAACTCAAGTGTAATTCCCTAAGCACGAAGTGTTGCCTACTGATACTACACTAGGAAACATAGGAAATACAGTGCCAGCTTGCAATTCCTGACTATATTAAAAAGCACAACCGGAAAAACACTGGCTTTAATCAAGTCAACGCCCATCACCTTTCCATTGTAATATAAAAGGGATCAGATTTGCTCCGTAACTTTAACAAAAGAAGACTACCAGCATGCAGGGCCACACCATCTCTCCACACTACTTCTCTGCTCTGTTCTTGTTAGCAAGCAGGGTATTACTTTTACAAGAGGAATGGCATCATGGTGTAACACAGAAGGTATACAACTGAAATATTCAGCATGTTGGGCTTGCTGTCAGTGTGCTTATCCAGTTGAGTAGTTTTCACTTGAATAATCCTGCAATTTTAATTTTGGAGGGCTCTTGATTTCTCAAGAGTTTTGGAGGATTTTAAAGTGACCTATGGAGTTTTCCATCTTGATATCCCATTAAAGTAAATCATACAATATAAAAGAATATTATAGCAAGCTTTTTTTAAAAAAATAAATACTGAAGGCAGATCTTATGTAAAATCATTACACCATACATTGCAGACACTTTCCCTATTCATGTTAATCATTCCAACAACAGTATAGATATAGACAATTTTTATTTTGGAGACATATTCCCTTTTCAGAGTCAATGCCAATAAGGGTCTCTAAATCAGTACATACAGAGATGCAAACATAAATAAGATTTTCAACTACTACTTCTGCAAAAGTGACAGCCAGGCCTTGTCTAGATATAGCGTATGTCAAGAGGAGGAGTGCTTCTGCCAGTATAGTAACTTCACCTCCCCCAAATGACATTAGCTAAATGACAGAAGCATGTTTATATTTGGGTCATGTTTATATTTGGGTTTTTTAATATTTTAATTAGATTTTTACAAAATAAAGGTTTAAATCTCCTGTTAAAACTGAATTATGGCTACTTCTGCGCCATAATATTGAGCGGGATCAGAGTACTTTAACACTAATATTATGAGAGCTCTACACTTATCCTAAATTCTGATAGTACTGTATCTATGATGGGCACAGAATGTTCATTACTGACATAAAAATGAGCACCTTGCCATTCATTTTTGATGTGATCTCGGACGTTCAAATGAATTGTAACATCTGCTCGTACTCGCATTGGCCAGTTTTCACCAATGTTGGGCTTTGCCACCTCTACCACAGTGAAAGACACAATGGGTTGTGCCATTCGAGCCCATCCACCAAACACAATGCCTCCATATTCTGATTTCCTAAAAATAAATAAATAAATAGTGTTGTGTTAGAGCCATTAACCATTGCTTCATTCAGATTTTCTTTAAACCGCTGAATAATTTAAAAATCACATGATCAGCTCCAATTTTTGAGAGACATGAGGAAGCAGAATTTCAGAATTTAAAGGCACGAAGTTTCAGCATATCTTGTATCAAAGAATCAACATATAATGTAAACTAACACATTTTAATTTCATACTCTCACCTCCTGTGTGAAGGTAAAATTTGTGATGACATTTCAAAAATGAAGTCATCCAAGGAAAGCAAGAAGATGAGAACACCACAGAAAGATTTAATGGATATGAAAGGGAGACTATACCCTACGCACTACAGAAAAAGTAGTGAGAAAAAAAAAAAGAGAGTACTGGTGACATATAGGTGGGATTTTCAAAAGCACTTTTCACTAGGAGCAGAGTTACACTAGTGCTGTGAGTGATAATACTTTGACTTCACTGGGAGCATAGTTAGGCCAATACTGAGTACTTGTGAAAATCCCACCAGTATTCCCCATCCATAACACTAATACAAATGATCAACAATTAAGAACAATTGTTAATACAGTGAAGTTAGCGCTTAACATTTAACACAAATAAGGTTTTAATGTTACTAAAGGAATACTAGTCAGCACATAGTAGTCACAAGCGTTCTTCATGGGCAGCCATACCCAAAATATATTTTCACAATATTATTAGAAGATTAATCTTGCATGAAACAGTATTTTAGAAGAGATTATGGAACACCACATTTATATCTTTATAACAACTGGAAACAATTGGTCACTACTTAGATGAATGTATCCATTTTATATTATAGACATCACTAATTAATTATTCCCAAAAAAACTTTTGCTACTTCCTACATTGTGGTGTTTGGTTTGTTTTAGTTAATACAGAAATATTACCAAGGTTTCATCCTACTGACACTATCCTCAATGTCCTGTCTGATCTCATATGTAGACTCTAAGCGGAAGAGATTGAAGTTCCGTAGAAGGTAGTCATGAAGAGTCAGAAACTGTAAATTCAGTTTAGGAAGAGCGAGGCAGCCTAAGGAAAAAAAACATTAAATCCATCTTCTGTCTATAAATGTAACAAATTCATTGGTTTTACATATTCATAAACAGTATATAGAATTCCATCATCACGCTTAAGTTATGATACGAGAAGATTTAAAGAGTACTTCCTTCTAAAGCCACATACTACCAAAAAAAAGAGGGAAAGGGGAAGTGCACGAAGGCCATCCCTCTCCCCCCCCTTTGTAAATCACCTTCAAGCGATTTAACTGTGTTATTTTATTCTTGTTGACCATCTCTCTGTATGCAACTGTTGTACTTAAAAGGCACCTGTCTTTGCATTGCCAGAGCAAATTATTTGTATTCATTGGTAAAAAAAAAAAAAAAAAAAATCTCACTTCACCAGAAGTGACCACATTTAGGACAACGATATTGGACAATTCTCCCAAAAAGTTTCTGATGTAGAAGAACTGGTCCTGTGACACATGCTGTGGACAAGTCAGGTGGTTTCTTCGCTAGAAACCAAAAAAAGAAGTAAGGCTGGAAGACTGATTACTAGAGAACTAGAGCCAAGAGAGTGAAGGCTGAGCAACTGAAAGAGGAAGTTTTTTTTATTACTATTAAATTGATCTCTTTATTTTCTATGAAGAAATAACATTTAACTAAAAGCTGCTTTGTCCAAAGATTCTTCACCATCATTCCTTCGCTGTATTAGGGCTCACAACAACCATCACCAACACCTATTAGAAACCCCCCTATAAAACAAGAGAGAACCAAACTTGACATTAACGATACACCTGAAGGAAAAAAGGAAAAAATCCCCATGCCTTCTGTCCTTCTATAGACACTATGAAGCAGCAGAAAAAAAAGTTATCTGAAGGTCACCGTTAATTTTCCTATCATTAATATAGTAAAAACATTTAAGGATAGGGTTCTCTCTATTTTTAATACATCATGGTAATAGTGATATAGAGGCAGAGTAAAGGTGCTTTAGTGACTAACAGTTGTGCTAGTGTTCAATGGTTTCCCCCCTCCTTAAGTAACTGATACATTTTTGTTGATAGAGCTACGCAGAGGGAATAGAAGGAGCAGGAGGAGAAAATTTATCTATGAGAGAAGTACCTATTCTATTTAATGGGCCCCTTTCACTGTCCATACTGGCCCCTATCTCACCCATTCAGTACTATTCCTCTCACTTGTCAACTAAAAACCATACACCTCCCACCCAGCCCACATAGTTCCCTGCCTTATCTTCCCAGCATTGTAGCCACCCATACTTAGCTCCATGTGGCTACAGAGATTATATTTTACGCAGAAAATGCTTTAAAACAGCTAAATAATGACAGCAACAACCTCTCCAACTATCATTGGCACCAGGTTTGGAGATTAAATAAATTTTGGAGTTTCTATCTGAGCCAAGCTTGTGGAGTTACCATGGGACCAAAAAAACAAACAAACAAACAAAAAACAACGATAGGAAAATGTTCTAGAAGTAAGATCACTGCATACTTCAAGCCATCTTGTCCCTCAAATACCCTGCCCAATTAGCCCCAAATCATTTCCACATTGGCATAGAATCATTCCTATGAAATTTCAAGTGGATGGATTAGGTTTAATTAAGTCAACCTAATGGAGGGAGACCTAAGTGTGTTAAAAATTGGGCACAGAACAATGCCCAAAATAGCAATTTTGTTGTAGCTATGTCAGTCCCAGGATAATAGGCTACTTAACCATAAATGGTCCCTCAGAATATGTGCTTACTACTTATGCTAATCTATCTGTTTGACCTTGTATTTAGCTGTGACACTCCGAGTACCTTTCTCAGAACTCAAGAAGAGCTCTGCACAGTTTGAAAGCTTCTCTCTCTCACCAACAAAAAAGTTTGGTCCAATAAAAGTTACTACCTCACTCACCGTCTCTCTCCAAAATAAATAGCTGTATTTTTAGCCTACTCTATGAAAATACTAGTGTTGCTCCACAACTCAAGTTCTTACACATGGCTCATTTAGAAGGCCTTTTGGTTTTGGTTTTTAATTTTAGTTTCCCAGGAATTTACCAGGTTTTATTTAAAAATGGGAGAAAATTAGTAAACAAAACAAACCACCCCCGGAGGAGGGGGGGGTTATGCACCAAAAGGCAGGTGAGGAAGCCTTCCCTTCCATGTAATGGCCAGGTGGTCTCAGCTGCCAGGACCCAGTTCCCTGCTCTTCTCGCTCCCATCCTGCGCACAGGAAGCAAACAGAAGTCATGCCAAAGGGCCAGGATGAGGAGAGGAGTGGAAGGCTGCAGCCCATGAGTACCACCCCCTCCACCATTACCCCCTGACAGAACCCCATCTGCTTTCCCCCCAAAAAATTCCCAAGTCCCAAAAAAGCCAAACTTCCAGTGAGAAAAAAAAACTGGTAAAACCCTCTTCTCACATTTAATACTTTCACTTGACTACTGTCCCAGTTTTACACCTTTGTTTATGAACTGTGAAAGCGTGAAAACTCTTGCAACATGCAATATTATCCTTGAAATCTTCCTGGCACACAGTACATGTTGGCTTCCACAAGCACAGAGACACACTGCCAATAAAGAAAGGTGATAGAACACAATTATTTCTATTCCGCGAAGCTATATGAAGATAAAATGTCTGGAGGAATGGGCCAAAGAGTCTGTGCCTAATACAGCATACACCTCTCCAGAGCCTGGAATGAAACCGAAGACTTCAGAGTCTCACCAGTCTTCTGCTGTTTGCAAACATCTGTGAAACCCACTGATAAAGTATCCAAACACCCCGTAGTATCAGTCCACATAGAGAATGACAGTCTTCTACTGCAAACAGTTACTCCCTTAACTCAAGTGGCAGAGGTTTGTGCAGTGGATCTGAAGGTTCCAGCACTGCTGATGGCCCATGTGGGTGTCAATACAGCACACAATGGGGTGATTGGCAGACAGTATCCTGTAATACCCTGAAACGCCCTATGGAATTAAGATTAGCTTCATTTAATTAAGTAAAAGTTTATTGAATTAGGATTAATACCTATTGTGGCATTGCATTTACCTTCTCTAGTAGAAAGTAGGGGGAATGCTAATGTACTTCCTCTGTTATCAACCCTTTGGAACACCCCCAGAGAGATATGCATATACTAGTTCAAACTGGAGTCTTCAGGGACCAACCAAGAAAAAAAGTGTTTTGGGATAAACATTCTGGTTTAAAACTGGCTCATGGCCTTCTTCCTGATCCAGCAAATAGGCAGGAATCCTGGTCTGCGGACCCACTCAAGCACTCAGAAGTTAGGAAATGCCAGAATTAAGAGTGAATAGGCAACCCTAGTTCTGGCATTTCCTACTTTTGAGTGCTTGCCTTTGCAACCTTAATAATGTTCTTTTAACAAAGTTTTGTGTGTGCACAATTATAGACAAGTTATATAAAGGGCTGACAGCAATTCAGCATAGTATCTTTATAACAGTATACAATATTAATATTTTGCAAGGTGAAAGTATGAAACAAGCAACACAGAAATAAGTAATCACACAGGATGATAGGAAGTTTTTCCAGACATCGGTTAAAATTAGTGTTTCAGTTTACCAACGTGAAAATAAGTCTGTCCATTTTTGTTGCATATATGGTTAAGAATGCCATATACTAATAGATATAAGAGCATTTGAAATGGAAGTTTCACTAAAAAGGGCACCACTGAAATAAGGATTACAACAGACTCTCCACTATGAGAAGCAGCACTGGTGCCCTTAGCTAATCTACATTCTGCTGGCAATGAAAACTGTTACTGTAGCTATTCTATTTCATGTCACCCGTTGGCTTCAAGAATACAGATAATTTTTCAGGCTTAATTTTCAGAGGGCGTTCTCCATTTCTGTGTGCAACAACTCATGTACACACTTCTCCTCCGCCCATCGTAGTAGGTTTTACACATGACAATTCTGTCTTTTGTGATGGAATCTACCACAGCTAACAGTGCACAAAAATGCATATGCAGGTGTGCACAAACATAAATATGATTCTCTGAAACATGGTAGACTGTTTCAAAGAATGGTCTTCCACTGGTGTCTGTATAAGACTGTGTTGTTGGAGAAAGCTTTACAACTGCATGGCCTTGTACCCAGTTAAGAATGTCGTCTCTTCTGGAATGTAGCCAGCATGTTTGCCTGATTAAAAAGAAAACTTGATTTTCAAGGAGTATAAGTATTACCTTCCTGGAGAGATTAGAGTGATCAAGTTAACACTGCAATTTCCAGATATCACTGCTATAAGGAAAAGGGAACCTCTTACTCTGGAGAATCTCAATCATGTTACAAGACAAAATACTGCCATAATACTAGTGCTGTTGTCAGTATAAGTTATTATTCTGCTCTGTGTGCTCTGATCTCCAAAGAATATCCACGTGGCTATTCAAACTGGAATTTGTTTGCTTTTTAAAAAAGAATTCCAGTTCAGAGAACAATCATGTCCCTAATTTAAATATGTTCCCTGACTGTTCTGTTCTCCATCTCAGCGAAGGAAGAGATATGGCTCTACATTTCCTACAGTACTAGCAGTGGCAGAGCTCCAGGCTTTATCACATTACTTAGCTGACAACAGGAACAGATCTATGCCAATGAGGGAACAGGTTAAACCGACATTAGAAATTCCATGAATTCCCTGACTGCCACACAGACTATGGATTCCATCCTGAAGTGCCCACTGGGACATTCTGTGACAAATGTAGATAGGCACTTTTATCCTTAAAACCATATAAATTGGTTCACTGACAAGCCATTACTGGCAAACGTATTTAAAATATTAAAAAAATTAATAGCCAGTATTGAGCATAAGCAATTTTATAGTACAGATGTTAGTTTTCAGGATATGTATTAAGAGTTTGGGACTTCAGTTTAAACTGAAAGTGACAAAACCTCACCACACTAGACTGACCTTTCAAGAATCAATATTGAAATAGAACAAAGTTCTTTTAAAAGAACTCAACAGAATTCACTTGCTGCTCACTGTAAAACTATGGCATGAGTCACTTCTCTCTCAAGCTCTGTACAGTTCACTTCTTGGGAGCAGGTAGTAGCAATGTGGAAAGCAGCTTTTTCCTGTGCTTATATATAGATGGAGTAAATGAGATTGTTTTATGATTTACTCCAAGCTTTTATTATTCTTTTTTAATCTATGTTTATCTAATTGATAATGAAGACATTCATTTCAGATCAAATTTATGCAGTCCGATTCAAATAAGCCTATACAAATGGATTTTTTTCCCTTGGAAGTTAAAAGGCACTAAAATAGCCAAAAGTAAATATTGTCCAGATTTAGAAGCTACAGAATAGTTCTTAATGACCTAGAATTAACTACAAGTCCTTAGAACTATGACGTTTTAAGAGCAATCCAAATATATCTGAACAAATATACCTTCTCCAGAATAGTACTCAGTTGGGACAATATTTTCATCCCAAATAATCTTCTCAGTGGGATACAGAGGCATCTGGTTAAGCTGCTGAATCTGAGATATTCGACGTGCATGACGGGACACCTAGAAAAGCGAAAGTGAACATTTAAACCAAAGCCTAACCAAGTCAACATTTTGCTATGCAAGTGACAAATAATATATAGGATGATCATCCAGGAAGCGAACACTAAAAAGATCACGTCTTCAACTAGCACAACAAGCTGAAGTGATAAAAGTACCTTAAGACTTCAGAAATTAAAAAGTTACCTCCAAATTGTCTATGTTTTATTTTTCTTCAGTTAATCAATCTTGTTTGTACATTGAAGGAAATCATAAGATGTATTACTAGCAACGTGATGTGGGCTATTTCTTTAAAAAACAATGAAAGAGGTCCCATTTTACTAAGAGGACAAACAAGTTGAGGTGTAATTTTAGAGGCCAGGTTTATGCCTCTTTGAAAACTAGGCCTGCTTAATAATTCATTAATTAATGGTCTCATCCAAAGTCACCTGTAATAAAGACTCCCATTAACTTCAAAGGGCTTTTGGATCAGGCTCTTGGAGAGCACAAGTGGTATCCAATGATGCATTATCAAACACAAATGAAGTCATATGATTATCACAGAATAGTCAGCATGTACCTCAATAGTATCAGATCATAAATAGTTCAAGTATGGATCTTAATACTGGAGTGTCCCACTATAATTTGGATGTCCTAGTTTTAACATTACTCTTGACAAGACAGGAGAAGAAAGGTTCTCTTTCCCTATTAAAAAATGGCATTTTTTCCCAGTGGATTTAAACAGCATAAAAAAAGGTATGAATTTCCCTCACAAGGTTAGAATTTAAACTGAAGAAACAAATTTTCACTATATTTTTTCTGAACATCAATGTTTGCCTATAGTAGTTAAGTCTGATACTTTATACCCAGCAATAAATATTTATATCAAGTGCCTATACAGAAAAATGTATCTGATACCACTGCATCCTGTTTGAATAGGCCTTGTATTAGCAGGAGGATCAGTTCACAATCTGACTTAAAACTGCTCATACAACATCAAGAAAATATTCCAAATTATTTTAAAATATGATCAGCTACAGCAACGTCAGCCTTCAAAGAGGAAATGGAACAATGGATATGTTGAGAAGTGTCCCATCATTACAACACAGGTTAGAGTTCCTTGCTCAGAGCAGTATCTACTCAAGTGAATTCTTCCCCCCACCCCCACCCCATTTCTATACTCGTGAAGATTTTCAAACTTGCCTATGGGATCTGAATGCTCAATTCTCACTTTAATTTATGGGAACTGAATGTTTAAATACCTCTAAACAGCATTGAAACAAAAAAATCACAGCCTAAATATATTTTAAACAGGTCTAAACAACTAAGGACGCAGGTATCATGCAAGCATCTACACATGCTGTAACAACTTTCATGATATGTGGAGCTTAAGCAACTGCTGATGAAACACTGGTAACAGTCCTCTACAGTTGCCATTATTCACCACTACTTTCCCAGAGAAGCCATATTTCCTAAGTCATCCTTTTCCCTGTTTGAAGACTAGTCATTAATTACTAGATTTGAATTCACATCTGTTTCCAACTCACTCAGTCATCATACTGCTATAGTTCATAAGGCACTCCTAACTGTGAAAGCCGTCATGTGGCTGGCAGCATTAGCGCTGCAATTGTTGTGATTTTATTCCGTTTGAGGAAGTGAACACAAGCCTTCTTGCAAGAAAAAACATAGGTGATCAATTTAATTTGCATGTGCGGTTTACCAGTAATTCTAGCAGAAATTCTTTGTCATAGCTTGTATCTTCCCCTTCAGGTAGAGCCGGTAACAAGCAGAGGTATGATGCCACCTGGTGGAGTGTATCTGGGCTGCATAATATGGGGGGAGGGGGGGGGGAAATACAAAAGTCACTCTGTGATTTTTTACATTTTATAAAAGCTGCTGTTTAAAAAAATAAATAAAAGACGACTTGATTGTGTTACCTGAACTGTAAAACTATCAAGAAAAAACCTCAGAGAGTCTTAAAAGTTAAGCTAAATTTTTATTTAGTTGCTTTACCTGGTAATTGCCTAGAGGTAAAGAGCACAATATCTGCATTACAGAAAGTGATTAATAACAACAGATACAGCACACCATTCATAAAGAATTCAGATACAAAAATAGAGAACATAATCAGACCTTCCAGCTAAGATTTTCATTTCCATATACATTCAGAAATATTTGAACAGACAAGACACACTGCCTTTAATATTTGCTAAAGTGGTCAAGCTAAAGCCCAGGGTAGAGCCTGTGTGTTAAAGGCAGAATACCTGTCCACATTAGAATTTTAAAATGTGTTAGCACGTTAGCTAATATTGCTAATATCAGACTTTTAAACGTTAGTCTAGAAAAGGTCTACATTTTTCAGGATGAGGCTATTATGCTTGAACAGGAGAAAGCCAACTCTAACAAGTAGTTCAAGAGAAGATGGCTTTTTTGTTCACTGCTTCTGCACACTCAGATGTGGCAAGTAGTCTATGTACTAGGTTCCACAAATGAATAAACTGAAGCACAAATGATTTGCCCAAGGTTAACCAGCAAGTCAGAAGCAGAACCCAAGAGCCCCAACTCCAAATGCCTTCTTCCAACCAGGAGTCATAATTTGCAATGTGACACATTTAATTTCAGCATTACACATGTATACTACAATATACATGAAAAGGCTGGAAGACTAATAACAAACAATGGGGAGAAATAAACTTGAAACAGAAGAACTGAATTTCCATCTTTATGGCTTACCTCAGGGGTCCACACAGCTTTTCCAATGAACCACGAGTGTCCACTGCTGCCACATTTGAAAGTGCAAAATCGTATAGTTCTGGGAAATGTGCAAAAGCTGCTCTCTAGAAAAGCCCCCCAAAATTTAATGAGAGGTTAAATTGACCTTTTCATAGTAACTTCAAGTTTATTGGGGGGGGGGGGGGAGAATTGCACTGACAAGAGTTTAATAATAAAGGACCCTGATCATGAACATGTAAGAACTCCATCTTCCTCTGCATGTGGCAGCACCTAGCACAGAGTGGGCACTATTGGAGTAAAAATAATGAAAAAGCAACTATTTTTCTGCTTAGTATATGTGATTTACTATTCTTGTGCTTCTGAGATAGTATTTATTTTTCTAACACATCTAATAAACACTAGATGTTTTGGTTTTACAATAGCCTCCTAATTGGCAGTAATGAAATTTTGGTAGAGACTGACAAGGTTGTGAAACTCAGGGATTTCACTCATCAAAGTTCATCTAGTTCTGAACTTTAAAGGACATGAAAATTTCAGTGAACCTCCAGAGGCGGAATTCAAAACTGCAGTGAAAACCCAAAAAGAAATCTCTTAACAGTCCTAATTAGCACCATGTGAAACATGCATAATGCTCTTGTGGAAAGTCCCATAATGACCATAGGTAGTCAGGATTTGTTTTATCTCTCACCTGAAAGACAGCACTATTAGCAGCAGGTGCTGTCCAATGCTCAGTACTTATTCTGGGGAAAAGTGACAATACCACTTCCTTCTGCACCTAGGTTTCCCACACAAATAAGTCTTATGGACTCTGACTCTTTTTAGTTAATGAGTTGACAAGATCAAAACTGGAAGTGGTATTGTTTTGCTGAATCAGATAATAGGCTTACTAATACTGACTGTTACTTTAGTTAGGTTCTCTGCACACACATAGGCTATGTGCTCTTTTATCTGCTCATGCAATTTGAAGTGTGTGTTATATGAAGTTCTTCAGGATATTTTTGAACAAAGCTAGGATGCAAAGATAGGAACTGAAAGACTAGCACCATTCCTTCAATACAGCAGAAAAAGCAAGATGTTTCCTTTTGGAAAGACCAGAATCACCACCTTACTTGCAAATTATATTTAAACAAATACATTAAAAATTAAACCCAGTGTTTGCCTACCTGTAAGGAAGTAATTCTATCATAGTGAATTGTAGTCATCTCATTCTCTGTCAAAGCATTCCCAGTCTGGTCATTAATTTCAAAGCCAGTGTAGAATTTAAGCATGTCTAAAAGCTGAAACACAATACATGTAAATTAGTGGCGTATGAGAATGGGACCAGCAACTACCATATAAAACCTTGAACAAAAAGAGATGGAGGCTAACATCTCAACTTCAGGCACCCCTGTACAATATATATCTTACCAAGGTACCAATAATTTAGACAGAGAAATATGCATGGACTGACTAATTACATGTTTTGTGCATTAGCCAAAAATAACTTGAAAACAATTTTATTTGAGATTCCAGCTACAGTTTAAGGAAGTCCTAGAAATGTCCATAATACCTATCTCTGTATGCAGAGAGTTATAAAATATTTCATATAGGAACTCCTATATTGAATTTATATCCACATGGCCAGTCACATTACCCTGAATGCCATTCATATTAATTCTTGTAAAAAGACTATACATACAAATAAAAATGAACTGTTCAAATATCACTTGATAAATGTACAATACAACACTCCACATGTGTGCACAATGAACTTCAAAAGTGACAATATATCTCATAGGAATGCAAAGGCTACAGTTCCAACCAAAAAATAAAGGTCTACTATGGAAGTAATCTCTTAAGAGACTAAAATAATTGTTGATTAACTTTTTATCAAGGAAATACTCCTAGGAGCTGCCAAGAGTTAAAGTTGAGACTAGTTACACAGGGAATTTAGCTTAACTGCCATGAGATAAAGCTGCAGAGAACATCTCAACAACAAATAACTTCAAGTACATAAAGTGAACTTCTAGTGCCTGCAATAAATGCATAACAAGTGAAAAAGATAAAACCCTAGTCATCTGCCATGAAGTGATGAGTTATCATAATCTGGTAAGGTTTACTTCAGTAGTATCACAATGAAAAAGTAGAATTAATTTTTGAATGCTGCACTAGGATCATAACCACCTCTTTACCAAAAAAAATTAAATGAGATTAAAATAAGCAAGAACATCTTGAAACCGCTGGCACACTGTTTGCAGAGATGCAGAGGCCTGGTACGCTGACTGTACTGCTATATGCTATGGGGTTACTGGCTAGCCTGCTTTGGCCACAGAAGGCACCTTTCTTTAAAAAGAATGCTAACCCCATACAACACGTCTGGAGGGCAAAGCTCCTATCAACAGAGAGAGACTATATCTGGATACATCCAGGTGACATGGAATTTGCTATGAAGGCAATGAAATCCAGCTGAAAATGAGAGGATCAAAGTTCACTCTCTTATGAGTCGTCCAGGACAATTGCTACTAATACTGGTCCTGAAAACACATCAAGAGGACTCAAGCCTTTCTAGCTTTGACAGACCTCAAGATAAAGGACCTGAACAGAAAAAAAATTCACATCATTCTGCTTATCAGGTTTCTTTTTCATTTCAAGCTGGACTTGATTAACAGCTGCTAGAGTATTAAATTTAGAAATAGAAACAACAAGGAGTCCTTGAGGCACTTTAGAGACTAACAAATTAATTTGGGCATAAGCTTTTGTGGGTTAGAACCCACTTCATCAGATGCATGGAGTGGAAAACACAGGAGCAGGTATAAATATATGAAAGGATGGGGGTTGCTTTACCAAGTGTGAGGTCAATCTAATGAGATAAATCAATTAACAGCAGTATACCAAGGGAGGAAAAAACTTTTGAAGTGGTAAGAGAGTGGCCCATTACAGATAGTTGACAAAAAAGGTGTGAGTAACAGTAGGGAGAAATTAGTATTGGGGAAATTAGGTTTAGGTTTTGTAATGACTCAACCACTCCCAGTCTTTATTAAAACCTAATATGATGGTATCCAACTTGCAAATTAATTCCAGTGCTGCAGCTTCACATTGGAGTCTGTTTTTCAAGTTTTTTTGTTGAAGACTTGCCACTTTTAGGTCTGTTATTAAGTGACCAGAGAGACTGAAGTGTTCTCCTACTGGTTTTTGAATGTTATGATTCCTGATGTCAGATTTTGTCCATTTATTCTTTTGCATAGAAACTGTCGAGTTTGGCCAATGTACATGGCAGAGGGGCATTACTGGCACATGGACTATATCACATTGGTAGATGTGCAGGTGAACGAGCCCCTGATGGTGTGGCTGATGTTGTTAAGTCCTATGATGGTGTCCCTTGAATAGATGTGTGGACAGAGCTGGCACTGGGGTTTGTTGCAGGCTTTGGTTCCTGGGTTGGTGTTTTTATTTTGTGGTGTGTAGTTGCTGGCGAGTATTTGCTTCAGGTTGGGGGGCTGTCTGTAAGCAAGGACTGGCTGGTCTCCCAAGGTCTGTGAGAGTGAGAGATCATCCTTCAGGATAGGTTGTAGATCTTTAATGATGCGCTGAAGAGGTTTTAGTTGGGGGCTGTAGGTGACGGCTAGTGGCATGCTGTTACTTTCTTTGTTGGGCCTGTCTTGTAGTAGGTGACTTCTGGGTACCCTTCTGGCTCTGTCAATCTGTTTCTTCATTTCACCAAGTGGGTATTGTAGTTTTAAGAACACGTAATAGAGATCCTGTAGGTGTTTGTCTCTGTCTGAGGGATCAGAGCAAATACCGTTGTATCTTACAGCTTGGCTGTAGACAATGGATCGTGTGATGTGGTCTTGATCAAAGCTGGAAACATGTAAGTAAGTATAGAGGCATGTATAGGAGAGTGCTATTTATACTTGCTCCTGTATTTTCCACTCCATGCATCTGATGAAGTGGGTTCTAGCCCACGAAAGCTTATACCTAAATAAATTTGTTAGTCTCTAACATGCCACAAGGACTCCCTGTTGTTTCTGCTGATACAGACTAACACGGCTACCACTCTGAAATTTAGAAAAAAAATTTTTTTTTTTTTTACCAGCTTTCTGATGGTTTAAAACATTTGTGAAATATTAACTGCTAAGACTTTGTCAGCACATTAAAAGAAAAGAAGGATGGCAGTTAGAATAATGTGATTCGAATGTCAAATTCACTAGGATGTTCACATGAAGCCTTGTCAGTTTTGGAATTCGCTCCCCAGCTGTCAGGAATCAGGGCCTGCAGCAGGGCTAGTCTCCACCCAGCCTCATCAGTATAGCAGGCCTGCAGCTGGCGGCCTAACTAGTCACACAACCTGATTGGTTGCAGAGGCCAGCAGGGCAACTCTTAAGCCAGCAGCAGCAACTCACTGGCTTCTCAGTGCTCATACCCACCACTGGGCCTGATCCTGCCTTGCACTCAGCCTTGTCTCTGTCCTGCCCCTGCCTTGAAACCCTCCTTGCCTGATACCCTGCTCACTCCAATTCCTGACCTCCAATTTGACCCTCAGCTCCTGTTCTGATTATGGACTCCAGTTCAACTCTTGGGTCTGGTACCCAGTTTCTGCCTTCCAGTTTTACCCTTGGCTTTGGCTCCAGCTGCTAGACCTGCTGCCCACTCCTGCTGCTAGGCCGAACTGCCCTCATCCCATTCAGCTGACACCAACCCTTGGTCAAAAATAGCCTAAACTGTTGAACTTCAGGGCATGCTAAATAAATCATTCACTTCTTATGGCTTCTGGGGAGGACTAAGTTGTGCAGAAGAAAATCTGAGGTCACAAATACGGCAGAAGATTTTAAATGATTTTTGTTTTATCTGTGTTAGGACACATTGGGTGAATGCTGTGTAGACTATTTTTAAAACTGCTCAAAACACAGAAACAAGGATATAAACACACACATACATAAGTAATGCAAAAATAATGTTTTCAGGATTTAAAATAAATCTGGGCACAAAGCGTACTCAATAATAATCCAATTTTTAGTTTATTTCCAACAAAATGTGACACAAAGTAATCATTTTCAGCAGACAAAGACAGATAACATGAGAAGAGGCAGCAAATATTTTGAGCTGCTTCAAAACTCACCTGGCAGAAGAGATGGCCCTCCTTTTCCCTTTTAGCAAGGCTAGACAGGTAACAATGAACAACAAGGTGGGAGTCATCTAATACTGTATTAAACCAGCGCCGTGTGGGAAGCAAGGCCTAAAATAAATAACTTGGCATTAGTAGTAGTCTTAACATACATGATTTTGAAACCCTTGGCTTTCCATCTGGAATAGTCTGTGTACAGTTAGAGGTAAATGAGCAGTGTATGTTCAGAAAATATTCAGTATGTTCTCCCCAAAGCTTTGGAGAGACACTGTCTTATAGCTATCTTACCTCTAGATCTATCATGAGTTCGATGAATCTTTCACAGTAATGAACTTTGTCCATGGAAAGAGGACCTAAGCACAAAAAAACAAACAAAAAAATCCCTGCAACTCATCATTTATTCCTCAACATTGTTGTTCCACCACACTTAAAAAATTAAAAAAATATCACATTTAAACAAGAACTAAAAAGCTGAAACTCTCACAGTAATATGGTTGTTAGCCAATAATTAACATTAATGTTTCTTAAAGAGACAAGATGGGTGAGATAACATCTTTATTACCTCGCCCACCTCTTCTCTCTAATATCTGGGACGCAACATGGCTACAACAACACTGCAAACATTAATGTTTCTTAGCATTTAATCCGTATTAGATTTATACATTTACTGGCTCATTCTTCCAGTATTCTGAAATGCTCCCCCAAAACCAAAACAGATTTTCAGATGTAATGAAGTCACAGGCCAAGATTGTCAGAAATAACTAGTGAGTTTGAGTGCCTCAATTTAAGACTGGCCAATCTAACAGACCATGAAGGGACCAGATTTTCCCAAAATGCTGAGCACCCACTCTCCAAAAATCAGGCCTCTACAGTATGTCAAAAGCCGAGCATGCAAAATTGAGGTTCCTAAAGTCACTAGTCACTTTAAAAATTCTTGGCCATGACTTTTTTTAATAAAAGGTCTTTACAATTTCAAAGCACTCAGTTCTGATTTTTGGAATTGCCTATTAGAGCTCAATTATGGATCCTAAGATTCTGAGTTGCACTAGGAAGTAGGGGAAGAACAAACAATAAGCAGCAAAACAGATACCCCTCTTAAGACTCCTGTTCAGATCTAGCAAGTGTACTCAACTTTAACACAGAGCACCCATTGGGCTTCCCAGTGCCTGCAAGAAACTATGGCTATCCAATATAGGGCACAACTAACATTCAAAAGTAATAAAGGACAGTGAAACAAGAAACTAGATTTCACTTGGAGAAAACATTTTGTTTGATAATTAAATTTGAGATGCAAGTTATCCTTGGACCAGTCACCTTCAAGTCCTTTCCCTAGCCTGACTGTATAATAAACATATACATACTGTGGCGATGCACTCTCATCAAATAACACAACTGCATTTCCATAAGCCAGCATATTGTAGTTAAGAAAAGCGGTGTGAATCCAGTGCACGGAGGGTATAGAAGCATGCACAGGATGGGGACACTATGGAACCCAGCTTCAAGAGGATTGCCTGAATGGCTCTGCATAGCAGCTAGGTTTGGAGGTTGACAGCGGTTGGCCAGGGAGGAGCAAAGTCAATGGATCCACTACTATACAAATCCAGTAGATTTTGCCCCTGGACAAACCAAGGACATTGGATGGAAATGGCTGCTGCAGCAGCCACTGCTTGGATTCCCCTAGCCCTCCTGGAATCTCCCTGCATCAAGCTTGATTACTCTAGATTGGTGCAGAAAACAGCCTTAAGCAACATGCACAAGCCTTAAGCAAGTCTACAGCACAGCTGTGAATCATAAGGTTTTATTTAAATAAAGCTTCTCCTGCTAAGGTATTACGATAAAAACATACAAGACAAGCACAAGATAAAAATATAATTAAAATACAATTAAGAATATAATAAACCATTATAACTCAAAATTCAAATAAATAAAACCAATCACAAGGTTCCAACATAAAAAGGGAATAAGGGCATGGAGAAGGGGACCAAGACTAAACTTTCTAAAAATAAACTCTCAAATGAAATAGCCTTGAGGCTTTTTTATTTATTATTATGATTATTATTGGGAAGAAAGATGAGGCCTGACAGATGTCGCTGTTATTGATTTAGGAAGTATCTTTTCCACTTTCCCTGCTGCTTTACAAGATGAATCACTAAGGGTTACACTGACCCAGAAGGAGGAGGCATGAGCAGAGCAGTCATACAGGAGCCTCAAATAGGCCTGTGGGGGAGACTCTTAGGATCACACCAGTGAGGAGGGTACTGGGTCTGCCTTAATGAATATCCACTTTTCTAGTATCTTCCAGATGCATGAATTTTGGTTTCATAGAAACCTAATGCACTACTACAAGCTAACGTTTTCCAAAACTAAGAACAGGGGTCCTGCAGGAGCTATAGAAGGGGTAGGCAACCGGCGGCACGTGAGCTGATTTTCAGTGGCACTCACACTGCCTGGGTCCCGGCCACCAGTCTGGGGGGCTCTGCATTTTAATTTAAGCTTCTTAAACATTTTAAAAACCTTATTTACTTTACATACAACAATAGTTTAATTATATATTAAACGTTAAAATGTATTACTGGCACGTGAAACTTTAAATTAGAGTGAATCAATGAAGACTCAGCACATCACTTCTGAAAGGTTGCCAACCCCTGAGCTACAGCTTAAGCTGATGCTGAAACTGGCAGCATTGTAGTAATAGCCTTTATTGGAGGTTTAACATTGCTTCCTGTACTAATACATTTTTCTTCAAAATCAGGCATGCATATTTTCTTGTCAGACCAATTTTCTGGTGACGACACGAGACCCCACTTTTCATACATGTTTTTGTTCTCCTTACTGTAATCCCACAGTACTGAAAGTGCAGGTTTATGTTGTGGACTTAAGTGCTTTGCTGAATGTGGGACTTTAGTATGTGCTTAAATTCTATTGTCAATGGGACATAAATCCTTTGTTGAACAGTGATGGACTTCAGCACGTTTAAGTGCTTTGCGGAACTGGGGACTTTGTTCACTCTGAAGCATCTGGCACTGCCAATGTCAGAAGACAGGATACTAGGCTAGATGGGCCATTGGTCTGACCGTGCATAGTCATTCTTATATTATTACAACAGAGAAGAAACTCTGTAAAGTAGCATTCCAATTTATTTTATTTTACAAAAATATAGAGATTTAGACCCCCTGAAGACTGATCCATGCAGGCAGATCCCTACATTACTTCAATTTACTTCAGTGAGATATTGTGTTAAATACCCAAACCTATTGGATCTGACTGAAGGATTGTGGCCTTAAGAATAGCACCATAAGAGCTTCTAAATGATACCTGAAAAAATACATATATATATATATATTATATACATGCACACAAAGTTACCTGAGTGGGGTATTGATTTTAGCACACAGATAAATTTCTGGATGAGCTGTGAAAGAAATCTTCTCTCTCGATATGCCCTAAAATCAGACATAAGATCACAGCATTAATATTTCATAAATGCAGGTTAGAAGTATATTACATCTCTTATTAGCACAAAAGGTTCTAAACTGAATGCAATTTATATCCAAGGTAAGTTTATTTTACTAGAACTGTTTCCGAGAACTTTGAAATCGTACCTTAACTCTTCTGCATCATTTTTGAACAGCAGCAGCAAAACCAAGATTTTTTTTGGGTCAGCAATCATTTTCTCTTACCACCAATCAAAGTGACTTACCAGTTAGCATAGCCAATATTTGTAACTTTACTACAAAGAACTGGCTCACCAATTACCACTTTACCATTGAGTCAAAGAAAGAAAGTGATCGCAGTGCAGGTAATTACTGATGCATCACAGATGTATGCTACATCTTGCGCACTGCAGAATGTAAGTGTTTGGAAGAGTTAATATTGCTGGGTAAGAAATACATAAACTTCTTCAAAATAAACCATTAAGTGTGAGCAAGAAGACTTAAATAATCTCTAAAACCTGGGAGACAGGGAAACATTTATTCATCAACTGTATGGAATGTTAAATGTTCTTTTTCGGCTTTCATCATATAGGTTTTTTTAAGACCTGGTTAATCTGTTAACTGGTGATGATTCAATAAATAACCCCTATAAGCATTTCACATAGGATAATCTGCTGGAATGCTGTTCTATAACTCTCTGCCCAGAAGCAGCACACTATCAGCTGCTGATTTCTGTCACTCTCAGATCTATTTAATTCAAACAGATTTATCTCAGGAATACTAAACTGAACCACTAGCAATGCATTACATGCTTTGAATTCAATATGAAAAAAGGTTTCTATAACATACTGCATTCGTGTCTTTTCATCCATTTTCTCATCATTCTTCTTGATCAGATTCCAAAATTTTCTAAGCTTTGGTGTCCTTTTCAGTTCTTGTTCCAGACGTGCCTGAAAAGGTGAAATGGTAGTCAGCCACCAAAAACAATTATGAACCCCCTTCTATTATACAGGATATAAATCTAGTTAGCAGGAAAGGAAAAAAAAAATGTAGCACCATGCACAAATAAAAATCTAAAGCCAGCCATCCAACAACATGATCAGGTTTCCCCAAATCTATTCTCAACAAGTACCTATTACAACCAGGTTACAACATTACACAAATTAATAATCTACTGATTAGTCACACCTAGATGGTCTGCTGAGAGTCTTTAGAAGAGAATCATCTTCCAATATTCACATCCTAGTATAAAACATTTTTAGAAAATAACAGAAAACCTCACCATCAAAAAAACCTCTGAAAATCTGGTTACTTTTCATTGACTTCATCAAAAGATCTGCAGCAGTGAAGCCCACAGATTACTATCTGGTATTAATTCATAAACCAAAAATAAGGTCTTGTTTAGTGAATTTACTTTTTGTGTGGTTACTTTCAATTGTTTGCATTAAGAATAAATAAAACACCAGACTCTATTGTATATTGACTTTCCTGGACTCTAAAAAGGAACAATTTTTCAAAATACACAAACAATACTTTTTTCCTGAGAAAGATAAAAAAATAGATCAAGTATAAGCCATCACAGACCATTCATTACAATAAGAGACATAATGCACTAGAAGCTCGTTAAAGAAAGTTAAGCTGTGCAAGGATCAATTCCGGGAAGAGAAGCATACAGGAACATAAAAGTGAATGATCATGCTATCCTTAGTGACAATAATTAGAAATAACTCATTTGGACACTCCAAAAGATTTTACTTAATATTGCCTTTATCTCACAAGACGACATAGGTATGTAATAACAAACATTAGCTCAGTATATACATTCAATTAAAAAATCATTACAGTTGCAAAGTCAAGCACTCAAAAGTTAAAAAATGCCAGAAGTAAAGTTTTCCCTGTGGAAAAATAGTATGTGATCATGGACTATCATAATTCATACAACAACAGGGCCAATTTAAGATTTTATGGACCACCTTAATTCAGACATTTCCTAACTTCTAAATTTCTCATTTTGCAATTATATAGAGGGTGTTTTTGCATGCAATTTCCTAGGTTTTTAAAAAATGCAAACTGAAAAGAGAAATTTTATCATGTGGAAGTTCATTGACTCTAACATGGTTCATCTGTATGGTTAGAATCTTTGGACCAACAGCACAGAACTGTGCCATTTAAGTTAACAGATAGTATATAGATTATCATCATCTGTGTGAAATAGCCACTATAGGGAGATTAGGTACACCCATTGCCAGTGTGTTTCAGGGCTACTTGCTGACAGCAGGGGAATAGAGACCCAGGAATCCTAGGTTCTATTCCAGGTTCTGAGGATAGGTCTGTAAGCATTAGATACACTTTCTGTTCCTAGCCCCTCCAGTGTGTCCTTATCCCCGTCTCCCTGTCACCACACAGCTCCTCATACCAGTCCCAGTCCCTGCCACAAACATACACGTCTTGGTTCCTGATCCCAGCCCCCGCAACTCAGCACTCCCTAACTCAATTCTTGCTCTCTTCATCAGCTCTATCCACTAGTCTCGATCACCCCACACCACCACCCCACATTCCTCTGCATTCTAGTAAGGCTGCATTTCAGTCACACCAGCAGGGAAGTATTAACACAGGAGACATTCTCTCTGCTTGCAGTTCATGTTGCCACAGTGGCCCCTCGGCTGCCAGACAAAGCAACTGCAAGGAAGGTCTTTAGCCCCTACAGGTGCAGCCTAAAGCTGGAGAATGCTCCATACAGATGGAGTCTACAGAGAATTTAGCAGTCACAGTAACAGGTACCTACTGAGCATATGTAAACTGAGATTTTTTTTAGAGGTTCATAACTTGGCCAGATTTGAGCCCTTTTCATAGGGACAGCAGAAAGCACATCCCTGACACCAGGGTGATCTCCCCTGACAAATTTCAAGTCCTTGCTCCAAAGCAAGAGGTGCTAGAATTTCTCAAATAATTATAAGAATTTTTTTAAATTGTCAAAACAATGCATTTTTCCCTGAGCTTGTTCTGAGAAACAGTTGATTTGTTTTTGCTTAATTTAAAAATTAATGATAATAATCAGACACCTGGCATGGAAGCTCTCTCAACCCAACTCATAAAAGTTTGACAAAGTTACAAACAACCGAAAACAGGTCTCATAATGGAAAGTATTAGGAAACCTTAACTGCAATAAATGCTACCCCTGCCGCCTATAATACAATTAAAATGATTTTTGCAAGAAGATGCGGTAGGTCAAGTAAAGAGAAAGTTTTGGCAAACATGAAGGAGTTCATTTTTTAAAGAATTGCACAGGATTTTAAAGTATGTGTCTTCCATTAACGTTAATGGACATTTCATACTTAAAGCCCTGTGCACTCTTTGGAAGGTTGTTTTGCCATTTTTTTGTGATAAAATACTTACAGGTTGTAGGCCCATCCACATTGGCAGGGAGATGAGCTGCTGCACCTGACCCCTGATCAAATCCACTTCCTGTTACAAGGTATTAAATAGAGAAGTCAACTTAGAGCATTTAAGATCTGTTTACAGAAATATTAAGAACATAAGAATGTCTATACTGAGTCAGACCAAAGGTCCATCCAGCTCAGTATCCTGTCTAACGACAGTGGCCAATGCCAGGTGCCGCAGTGGGAGTGAGCCTAACAGATAATGATCAAGTGATCTCTCTCCTGTCGTCCATCACCACCCTCTGACAAACAGAGGCTAGGGACACCATTCTTACCCATCCTTGCTAATAGCCATTAATTGGAGTTACATTAGCTATCTTCCAGTCACTAGGTACAGAAGTCGATTTAAAGGACAGGTTACAAACCATAGTTAGTAGTTCTGCAATTTCATATTTGAGTTCTTTCAGAACTCTTGGGTGAATGACATCTGGTCCCGGTGACTTGTTACTGTTAAGTTTATCAATTAGTTCCAAAACCACCTCTAGTGACACCTCAATCTGTGACAATTCCTCAGATTTGTCACCTACAAAAACTGGCTCAGGTTTGGGAATCTCCCTAACATCCTCAGCCGTGAAGACTGAAACAAAGAATTCAAGACTGAAGCAAAGAATTATCTTGCAAGCATATTCCTAATGCCTTTATGTCCGTAAATATTATGGGCTCTACCCTTCACATAAAAAAATATGCACATACTATTCTAGATTTAGAAGATTTCAAGCAGATAAGAAAGAGTTGACCTCTACACAAAGCCATGCTAACACTAACTTTATTATTTTAGGAATTTTCTGTTTCAGTTTGCTTTCACAAATCCTCTGTCAGTACACGACACTTGATTTCATGGATTAAATAGAAAACTTCTCTTACCTAACTATTTCAAAGCAGTGTTGCCAACTTAGCGACTGTTACTAGATTTAGTGACTTTCTGGTTTCCCTAGCAAGAAAATAAGTGTCAAAGTGACCAGTGACAAATCTAGTGACTTTCACTGCTAATTACAGTGACATTCAGAGAAAGTTGTCATCAATATGTATATTCACAAAATCATTCACAAGCAGCTCAATAGTGTTAATAAAATCCATTCCACGTTCTTCTTACTACATTCTGTTGCACACCAAGTCAATGTAATTACGTCTCAATTGAGCATGTCCTCAGAAAGAATCGCATTCCAAGGCTTCTTGGGCTAAGAACATTATAATCTACAGGCAAGCAAAAGAAGTTTGTGGAGGCTAATTGAATACAATGCTAAAGCCAGGAGCACTTTGGAGAAAGCAGCACATTAGCCAGGGCTTGTTTTTACCCAAATGCATTCTTGCTTGCTGCTCCATAGTAGATAGTGCACCCTGTGATGCAGGGAAAGAAGGGTAATGAAGTGCGCAGGGAGGGTGAGGCAAGTTAGCCAGCAGGGAGATCCACATGGATGGAATGAGACACGAGTGGGTGAGACAGGGCCATGTGCCCCAATGGGGCCGGGGGTGGGGAAGGGGGGGAGGGGAAGAGGGGCATTGTGCCTCCAGGATTGAAGCTGTTACTGCAGGATCAAAGATGGAGATAGCTTTATTTCAGTTCCCATTTACTCTTTTCCCTGGCTTGGCCTGGGATTAGCTGCCCAGCTGTTTTCAGAAATGAAACCCTGGAAACAGGGGGAAGGGGTCCAGCTAGCAGATTTTTGTTTTTAAATCTACTTTCTTGGCTCCCTGCAGCACTGAGCTCAGGTCAGGCGAATGCCCTCTTCCCCCTGGTTCTGGGCTCTCCCCCCTTTCACTAACCTGTCAGTTCAAATCCAGGCTGGCAAAAAAGGGAGGCTCAGCTGAAATTAACCAACCCCAGCCAACCTGGGCTGCAGTATATAGAGCGCCCTTCCCAATGAGCTGAGAGGGCTGCAGTTTCCTTCCCAATGAGCAGAGTGCACCCTCCTGATGATGACAGTGGGCTATTTAGTTGCTTCTGGTGTGCAGCAGAATGTAGTAAGAAGAGCATAGAACGGATTTTAACAACACTATTGAGCTGCATGTGAATGATTTTGTGACTATACTTGTGTGCCTGCGTGTGTATAATTCTCTGTTGAATTCTCTGAAAATATTGTTCGGTGACATTTTTGACTCCTTTTGAGTGCTTCAGCAGCTACATCTAGCGACTTTTCAGGGTTTGTCTGGTGACTTCCTGCTATATGGAGTTGGCAATTCAAAGTGAAGATAGACAAGCTCTGACATGACCATCCCAATTACTCCCTCTGCCCAATGACAGTGAATTCTCTCATTTCCTTCCTTCCACTATCCCCTCCACATACCCTAGTAGCACAAGCCTCTTTTGTCTTATGACTCCCATTGCTCCACTCACTGCTTCAGACTTTTCCTCAACCTGATAGTGTTTTTTCTCCACTCATAATAGAAGCTTCTTATAGTCTCCCCAAAATCTGAAATAAATCCACCCTTGATCCAACTTCCTCCTAATGCACCATCTCCAGAATTATTGAATGCTCCATCTACAACTCTGCCCTTGCTCTCCATCCATTTAGTTTTTGCCCTTTCCACTCAACTGAAACTGCTTCACCAAGGTCTCCAATGACCTCTTTCTAGCCAAGTCTGAGAGGATCCACTCTATCCTCGACCTTTCAGACCTCCATAATTTAGCATCTGCCTTGTTAACCACTATTCTAACTAATCTTGTTCCTTATTTCATGTAAGATTCCAGCCTACATCACCTCTCCCAGTTCCTGTCTCCTACCACAAGCACCTTCATAATTCCTTCCATACTGTGCTATGTATATGGAACATCCTCCCCATATTAGTCCACGAATTCCCACCATGTTCTCTTTCAGGTAGCCCTGAAGATCTACCTTTACCATGATGCCTCTGAGAAAAATATTAACTCATAATAGCTAAGTAGAAGAACAACAGAGACACCTAATATTTATGTTGTTTGTTTTCTTACAATATATTTTTACAAAAAAATTAAAACCACCTAGTTATGCATATATCTGGTCAATGTAAACACATTTTTATTACTATTTCTCTTAACCACTCTGTCCCATACCTTCTGGTCATTACTTCTTAGATCCTGTCTTAATTTTATCATAAGTTCGTTGGGGGACAAACTATATTTTACTCCATTTTACAGCACCTAGTGCAATACATGTAGGCTTGGAATCACTAAATATTTTATCTGTAAACATCAGTAAAAGTTGATTTCGCCGTACACACATAACCCGATCAAAAATAATTTGTATCAATAATTGAAATGTACAAATAGGCAAAGTAAGAAAAATGATGCTTGAGAATAATTTAAATTAAAAACTCTAAGGATATTTACTTTATATTTTGACATGTGGACAATTTGCGTTTTAACTGTTATAAAGCTTTAACTTTTTGAATCTCAGTAACTATTGTCATTAAATAATTATTGTCTGACCCTCCCCCATAACATCCCGCAACGGTGAAAATTTAGATTGATTAAAAATTTTTTTTTTTAAATCCTTAAAAATAAACACTGATATTATCCATCAATATTTAAAAAAAAAAATTCTATCAAGCTTAACTACAACACTGAATTTGACTGGGGATTTGTAGGTGAAAGCAAAATACAAATAATGAAAGACCATCACCACCATGAACGACGAGGGAGCAATATTTCAAATAATGTGTGTGTGTAGAAAACTTATGCTCCAGAGGAACCACCCTTTGGACAAAAGCTAGTTCAGTTTCAAATATCCATTGTATGTATCATGCCAATTGCATCAAGTTATGATCTATTAGTTTTATACCACTTCCACTAGAAACTAAACACATACTTTTGTGTTTGCTCTTTAAAACAACTATTAGTGCAGCAATACATTAATAACTAGAACTGGTTAGAAAAGTTAAAAAAATTGCTAAGTCTTCTTTCGGTGTTTCATCAAAATTTCATTTACATGGAAGTTTTCCAACCAGTTCTTAAAAGACACAGTTATAAAATAAAAGCACATTTCCCAGTATAATACAGTTATAAATTTAACTGAACTTAGGACTCCAATAACTAATAGTCTTATGCCATCTTAAGTCTTCTATAGTACACACTCCCTCTCTCAATAAGTGTCCCTCTCTCAACTTTGAGATAAGACACCGCATCCCTTTGCACGCCCTTCCCCATAGCAGGACAGTCAGTAGTTGGAAGGAGGGAGGGGGGAATGGAAGGGTACACCAGGGCCACAGCCAGGGGCGGCTCTAGGATTTGCGCCGCCCCAAGCAGGGCGGCACGCCGCGGGGGGTGCTCTGGCGGTCACTGGTCCCGCGGCTCCCGTGGACCTCCTGCAGATGTGCCTGCGGAGGGTCCGCTGGTCCCGCAGCTCCGGTGGACCTCCCGCAGGCATGCCTGTGAGAGGTCCACCGGAGCCGCCTGCCACCCTCACGCGGGACGCCGCCCCAAGCGCACACTTGGTGCGCTGGGGTCTGGAGCCGGCCCTGGCCACAGCAACTACCACAGCCTTCCCTGCTGCTCCCAACTCCTGAGGATAGGAATTTCAATGTATGTCCTATTTAGCAGACTCACTAATTAAATCAATCTAGCTCTCACCTGGAGCAGTACAGCCATATAGAAAATATTCAAACATGTTCAGCATAACTTACTAAACTGTTGAAGCAGTGATCAAGGAAGAGCAGAAGGACTGTCTGTTCATGCAGAGACAGTTCACTGTCGCTCTCATCTAATGATGCTTCCAAAATACATTTGAAAAAGAAAGGAAAGTGCTCTGGCTTCTTTTTGAATGTCTAGGAATAGAAGGGAAAGTTGTATTTTCAATTAGCTCCAGTCAAAACTATTTACTGTCTTTAAAAAACAAAACAAAAACACACACACAAAAAAATGTAAGTAAGTTCTTAACAAAATGCACACATGAAAAACATTGTGGCTGATTCTCTGCCCTACTTTGGTCCCTTTATGCTTCTTACACAGTACAAATAGAGCAGAGATTGGCCATATCTTCCTGTTCCAGAATTCCCATGATGTGCAGGAGTCCCCAGGGGCAGAGCACTGGCTGGCTTTGACACACACTCTACCCAGTTTGTGGCACAGGTGGTGTGTTGGGGAGGAGGTATGTCAGAATCCTGGCAGGAATACTCCATGTTCTGGTTAGGCTCAGCTAGCCGAGGATCCCGTGGGACTGTTACCAGCTGGTACCAGTTAGATCAGCCCCCACACCACTCTAACCTGTGTTCAGGCCCAGTCAGACTACCAGGGAATCAGGTGGATTCTGACTAAAAAAAAAAGTCACAGCTGTTTGGTGGTCAAAGCAATGAGTCTTGCTCTAGCTCCTACCCCACAAAGCCACCATAACAGGGGCACTCAATTATCTCAGCAGAGAAAACAAGGCTTGGATAATCATGGGGACCAGCCGCCCCTCCAGAACAAGACTCAAGTACATGGATAGGAAGGTGCGAGGAGGCTTGCACCTGTCGCTTCCCATGCAGTACCTGTGCTGATACAGAAGCTGCAGAGACCTGGGCAAACGGAGTCACTCATCCATGCTATTCATCTGGCCTGTTTCACTAACACTAAAGTAATTCCCTTCCCTTTCTCTTGTAAGAGCAATGTAATGGGCACTATTAAAAAGTAAACTAACACACTACTGACTTTACTGTACTGTCACCTGCCTATACTTGGAATGTATTGAGGTACAATGAGATTTTTAGGTTTTTTTAGGTTTTTTTTTTTTTTTTAGAAAACATTGCACATGGTATATTTTTACATCTAATCGTGATCACTATTTCAGCAATGCTTAAAAGGTCTATATATTATATATATATATATATATATATAAATAAAAATAAATCAGTAAATCATATTAGGAGGAAAATGTGCCTCTGTTCTAAGGTTTGCATATTATATTTCTGCCTAGATTATATTGCTGATACCTGCTTATATATATTTAAAAATTAGAGGTTTACTTAAGAAATGGTATTCTGAAGGAGTTACTAATAAGTATATTATACATAAAACATTTTCAGTTTATATAAGCTACAAAAATATACTCAGAGGTTTCAAACAAGAAACTGACAGAGATAAAATAGTTGTCCTACTTCCAGTGATATATTTCTACATATACAAATGTAATTTCCTCTCAGCATCTTTTTTCTACCACCAGAAAAAATCCTTCACTAAATGCCAGACTTTCTGTCAAGTGCCAAAAAAAGAGGAACATATCTGAAATGCAAAGGCATTACACAGTAGAACAAATGATTTCATATCAAAGGAGAAATCCCTCTGAAAAGAAATCTTTCATCTGTCCACTGCTTTTCTCAAAAAAAAAAAAAAAAGAACATAACTGTTTAAAGCACTCTGGCAGACAACCTCAGAAAACGCACCATTTACTTTTAACATTGTAAGCTCTGCTACCTTCCATCACTTTAAGTGGGCACAGTGTGAAAGCTGCAACTTGTGGATCAAAGTCAATGCAAGCTGTAACTGAAATTGGTTACCTCCCACGCAGGTACATTTTCTCTGAACTTCTCATTCACCATACAGCAGATTGACATTAAATAGGCCTTACTGGACACCTCTGGAGAATAGTTCATCCACAGGTAATTTTCAAGGTACTGGCTGTGAAGAGTGAAGAGAAAGAATTTCTCATTAGTTCCCACCACCCACCTAAGCTGTCACTTATCTGAAAAAAGCATAATTAGCTACAGATTTTTTTTTTAAATCCATCTTTCCAATTTGTGAGTAGTTCCTAAATTAAATCTAATCTAGGTCATTGCAGCAAAACTTATTGGATAGGCACAGTATATGAAGAGAGATGAATTACTCACTTGGAGAACTGTTGATTAAAGAGTTTTTACATGTACTAGGTGGTCATAATATCATAAGCCTGGACACTATTTCAGGTTGATTTTCCAGTAGAAGAGAATAACTCAATCTACTGCATATGATAAACACTTCAGACACTTCTTCTAGTACTTAGATACAAATGCCAGCTTTCCCTCATGAGAGAAAGCATTATGGCATAACACCACATTTTATAAAATGATTATTAATATACATGTTTTAGTTGATAATAGAAAATGACTAAGCATCAGCAAAGATTATACCGGTACATATAAAGTGGTCTACAAAGGCAACAAAATGATGTAGTTCCACAGGGCAAGCAATCTAAAGTAATTAACACATTGGACTGAATAAGACCCCAAATCCTAATTTGCTTTTGCAACTGCAGAGCCCACAAAAGCTCCATGAGCTCATTTTATTTATTTACAGCAGTTCTACTCCAAAACCATAATGCCTGAACACCACACACAAACATTAATGGATTTAACCTCACAACATCCCCCTGGGAAGCAGGTAAGTATAATTATACTAGTTTTACAGATGGGGGAAACAGTCACAAAACAGTTAAGTAATTTTCTCAAGGTTACACAGAATATCAATGGCTGAGTCAGGAATAGTAATCAAGTCTCCCTAGTCCCAAGATTTGGCCTTACTTGCCCCCACCCCCTTTCAAAGATTGCAACTCAGATTGCAACTCATCTGTGGTTTGTGTGACAACTGGACTCAGAGGAACTATATTGGGAAAGAAAGGGCATACTCGGTTTTCCTGTAATGTCTTAGCTGGGAGGCTGTTTTTTTCCTTCTTTGACTGATAAGCTAAAGCCCTCTACATGGAAACAACTCTAAAAATAGAGGTCAGTCAAAAGAGATGAATCACGGTCACTTCTGACAAAAATAGGCCTCCACTCTTGATGGGAGCCATGATTGGATGCTACAAAACAGGCAACCTCCAATTCTCCTAAATCCTTCATTCCTGAGGGGAGCATACAAGGAAATTCTGCATGATGAACCACATGGAGGAAGACAGAATATTTGGAAAGTTTCCACTGGCTTTTCTTTGAGAGGGCACAATATGAGCCCAGAGTAAGTACTTAAACAAACAAAGTCACTAATAGTTACAAAAATTACTCAAATAAAATAAACCACTATAAATTAAACAAGAAACAGTGCTCTCAGTAATTCTCATTTTTTTACAATATATGAAATCAAATTTTTTATTTGTAAAGAAATTACTTAAACTCCAACTAATATGTTAGAGTGTGGTCTGCAGCTTCACAAATCCATACCTTGCTTATAATTGAGAGGTAATCTAAAGCCCTTTATAAAAAATAAATAAGTCTTGAAGTATTACAGTTTGAATAAAGGAATGCTGCCTATTTAATTTGCTATTGTTATTAACCACTTTTTCATTCCTACATTTTTAATATTTTGAGTAACTTAACATGGAAGTAAGTGCTATCAGTACAAATATTTCATACACACATCCATCTGACAACAAATTTCATGTTACCCATGGATATTAGATGAGCTATCCCAACAATTTTATAGAATACAAAAATAAGTTTTATAGCATAAGGGTATATAGTGCTGCACAAGAGGAGAGCAATGCCTTAGCAGTAACTTCTCTGCCCGAAGGGACTTGCATTCTAAGGACAAGGTTGGTGCACCACAATGCAGTGCAGAAATGGAGTGGCACGTGGCCATTCTAAAGACAGAGTACTAATCCTGCAAACCTTCCATGTATAGCTCATTGGGAGTTGCACATATGGACAGTTTGCGCAATTGGGCCCAGGGTATGGAGAGTGGTCAGCCCCAATAGATGGAGAGAAAGCCACACATCACTCAGATTCTCCTGTGAGCTTTGAAGATTCTCTGGTTCTTGCAAAGGTGCTTGCCCAGTCATCCTCAACTTGTAGAATGGTAGCTGATGGGGCTCAAGGATAGGGAAATATGAAATGTGCATATGAAGATGGAAAAGATTGAGGTGCTGATAGGACATGGAGATGGGGAGAGAGAGATAGAAAAGACCCGGGGTTTAGGGAAATAGTGGGGAGTATATACTGACAAGCAGTATCAGCACGAAGAACCTCTAACACAACTTAAAGAATGGGGGATTATTGGAAAGATTAAAACAGTGCATACTACAGAATACAATAAAAGCTGTGTTATCCAGCCTTGTACCAGCCAGAAAGCTCTATAAACCGGCATTTCTAATCTTCATTGCAAGTCTGGTTTACAATCCGGTTGGCGCGAGGCCGACAGGCTTCCTACCTGGCTCTGCGTGGCTCCTTGGAAGTGGCGACATGTCCCTGCTGCTCCTCGGTGGAGGAACGGCCACGCAAGGTTCAAAGTGCGGGAGGAAGCTCGGGGCGGGGACGCAAGAGGGGGCTCGGAGTGCCAGATCCAGGGGGCACTCACCATTGAGCTGAATCTCCTCATGGGTGGCTCCCCGCAAGCAGCAGCCCGTCCCGGCTGCTCGTAGGCAGAAGTGCAGCAGGGGGTTCTGCACGCTGCCTCTGCCTGCAGGCACCGCCCCTGCAGCTCCCATTGGCCACGGTTCCTGGTCAATGAGAGCTGCGGAGCCAGCACTCGGGGCGGGGGCAGCACACAGAGCTGCCTGCCGCGCCTCCACCTAGCAGCGGCCGGGACAGGTCGCTGCTTGTGGGGAGCCGCCCAAGGTGAATGCCCCCCGTATCCGGCACCCCGAACTCCCTCCCACACCCAAACTCCCTCCAGCGCCCCAGCCCCACACCCCCTCCTGCACCCAAACTCACTCTCTCTTAGTTAACCAGCATTTTTCACTTACCAGCACCCCCAATTACCCCATCATGCTGGATAAGACAGCTTTTACTGTATTTCTTTACAAAAGGTATCCCTGCCAACTGGAAATGAAATAAGAAGCTACTTAATCGTCCTGGTCAAAACCAGAATTGTATTTGATGTTGTCCTCATATCTTTTCAAATACAAAAGGGAGGAAAGGGGAGAAAATGCCAACATTTAAAAAAAATGAACATTTTGTTTCTAAGCTTATCCTACTTTTTCAATAAATGGTCCCATTTGTATATCACACTCCTTCCCTTCATCTCTTGCCAGCAGAAAAAGGGATAAAAGCTTGTGTTTGACAGAGGTGAAGGGACAATTTAGTCCTGGCCAAGTGCCAGCTCATGCTATCTCCCCAGTAGGTGAGCCAGAGAAATCAAAGTGAAATAAAAGATTAATTTACAATTAATGTTGGCATTTCATACATTTTCTTTTTTGTGTGGTTTATATTTAATCCATTACAGTGAAACTTGAAAATAGTAAAGCAGACTTTCTTAATCATTTCTAAATATCAGATTGCCGTCTCCTATCAGGTGAACAAAGTCATGCTACTGTCCTTAAAATGCACCATACCTTACAAATGTTGCACATTAATTATGTGCCTGATCCAAAGACTCCCACTGACTTCCATGGGCTTTGAATCAGGACTTGTAAGATGTGTCCACAATTTATCACTCTTCTCTGCATACTTGGTACTTCTTTTCAATGCTCTATATTTATTTACATTACAAATTCAGGATCATGAAACAAGACCTTCTAAAAAGTGTTATCCCACATCATATCAAGTTTTCTGCACTAAATTTTCCTATTTATCTCATTCTGAGCTTTAGCAGGTGTGGATGGACGAAGTATACTACCTTGCAAGCTCCTGTGTCTGACCTTTACTTTCATTGGTTACTATAGAGAGTTAAGTTTTATTTCACTCCAAAACTTACCTAAATTCAAGCAGCATTATCTTTCTAATGGCAAACCTAAAAAGGAAAAAAGGACAAAAAGTGAAACAGAAAAGAAAAACTCTCATGCTTATCTTTAGTCTAGATGACTCAGAAAAAGAAGCGTAAAACTTTTCCTTTACTTCGTGATTTGTTAATAAAAGTTGTACTCTTCTTCTAAAGCTTCTGTACAACTTTTCAAATATTGCCTTGCAATGACAGCTAAATGGATCCCAAATTAACTTCAGCACCTATTCTTCAAAGGCAATGGATTAGATTTTAAAGGAATCCCACATGAATTCACTGTAATAAAAATCTACAAATGATAATTTTTAATCCAAATGATTTTGGTTATTTTATAGGTAAAGGGGATTAAAAATAAAGCAACTGTAAATCAAACTCTGATGTCCTAGATTTTAAAATCAGAGATCTCCAGATCTCAAATTTGCTTCCAGGGATGTTAACTTATACGGATTCCATGAGCCTTCAAGGATATCAGTTGCTGCCCCCTCTTCTCTAGATACAGTCATGGAATGTTGTTTTTAACCTTACATAATCCTTTGCCTCATCTTCTCCATTTAACATTAATGTGCACATGAAACATTCTCTTTAGCAAACTGTTATTAGTAAACTAGGAAAAAGACATGAATAAGACAACCACCAGAAGAGGAGGTCTCCCTAGCTGTCAGCTCCTTTACATATCTCAAACAGGAATACATTGCAGGGAGATCACAGAGGGTAGGAAGGAGAGACTCATCTCCACACTGACTGGGAACTGGGGTTGGGGGGAACGACTCTAAAATTAACAATCACTACAAAGACCACCTTACGCTACGACAAATCACATAAAGGGAACAGAGAATGGAATGCAGAGAATGATTTATTCACTATATCAGACCTTAGATCATAATTCTAGAAACGTTGTCATAAAGAAAGCTTACATTTAATCTCTGAAATCACATAAGTCAGCCAACAGCCATTACTACACTTTTCATTCATTTTCTAACTTTAATAATATGAAAGTACTTTAAATTAGCATGGATACATGTCTCCAACATATTCTAAATAATAAAGGAGCAACATTGTACTGACCTTGATTTGACAATTTCTTTTATATACACTTCTTCAATAACCTATTGCAAATGATATATTAAAAAATTATATTCATTAAGAGCTCATACTTTTGGATGTATTCATTTTTATATTCTAGACATTAAGGTTTCTGAAATCAGAACTGCCATTAACTAAATGCTCTATGTTTAATGACACTTGAGGAGTCCTCAATTATATCAATACTACCTTGCATCCTTATTGCACTTTTCCTCCACAGATCTTAAAGCGCTTTACAAAAGTGGGTAAGGTCTCACAGGAAGTCTTTGGCAGTGCTCAGACTAAACCCAGTTTTGAAACTAACTAGTAATTCTGGGTAGCCAACTTGAGACATATTAAAGAGGCCTGATGTTCAGAAAGTATTGCGCAACTGCCCTCAGAAATTCAGACCCCTTTAAGATCTTTCAAGTTGGGCAAACACACACACAAAAAGAGGTATCCAAAACCACTAGAAACTTTTGAAAATCTGGGCCCCATGACTTGTATGCTAGACGATACTGTAACTACAGAACCCCCGCAACCACACACTATATTTTTCATTATTTTTGCTTCCTTTAAACCAAGAATTGAGTGGTAGGGCTGTCCCTGCAAAGCACATGGGACCTGCCCGTAATATTTCATAAATATTACATATTCCATCTGTTTGCCTTTGTTATTGTGCTGTTTATAAGGAGTTAATTCAAAAAGGGGATAGTTGCATGTAGGCAGAAAGAGAGACAATAACTTTATATGCCCATCTCCATAAACACTGGATTGACAGTGCTAGAGCCATCTGCTATGATGTGATGGCCAGATCCCACAACTGGGCTTGTGAAACACATTTCTTCAGGAACGTCACAGCCCTGTAAAGATTGTGAGGGGATCAAAAGCCTCAAAGTTTTAAAGACAGACAGGAAGAGGGAAGATGGTAAGAGTGGGACAGACTGCTGGGGAGGAGACTGAACCCCAGTGCCCAAAGGCAAAGGGGGTCTGGGATAAGTTAGGCCTACATCTCTTTAGGTAAAACTGACGTGCATAGGCCTTGTATTGTGTTAAAATCTCTTTTTATTTTTATGCTTTGTTTTGGGTCACTGGTCACAGCTCATGAAGGGAAGCTTGCAAGTAGTCAAACCCAGTCAGCCCTGCTAAGCAATCATGGTTGGTGCATAGGGTACTATAGCCCAAGGCATGGTCTATGATTGGTAAGATCATAGTATTCCACTCCAAGACAGGTGAAGGCAAGACACCTCTAAGGGTGGTACACTCTAGGAGCGAAAAGGGGTCAGAAGTACAAACGGCCCTCTGAACCATGAGTCCCTATAAACGTCACTGGCTGCCAACACAACAACTTTGTTCCTTCTCTGTGGAGAATTTTGTATTTAGAGTGTTTAAGATTATACTGATCATGTTTACATGAAGACAGCCAGGATAGATCTACACTGCAATTAAACACCTGCAGCTGGCCCCTGTCAGCTGATGCAGGCTCGCAGGGCTGGGCAGGCTACTGGGCTGTAAAACTGCGGCATAGCTGGAGCCTGAGCTCTGGGACCCTGTGAGTTGGAAGGACCAAACAGCCACACCACAATTTTACAGTCCTGTAGACTGAGAACTGCGAGGCCAAGTCAGCTAAAATGGGCCAGTTGAAGGTGTTTGCTTGACACTGGAAGTATGTCTACACTGCAATGAATCAGTTTCATAGACCTGGTGCTTCTGTAAATGTCAGAAAATGCTAGTCAAGTTTACAAAGAGAATCTAAAATATTAGGTCTCCTGAGCATGTATTCCTAAATTTCCTTGTATAACACTAATAATAAAAATATTGGTAATACCTATTTCTTATATAATGCTTTTCACTGGTGGATCTCAAAGTTTCACAATCTTTTAATGCATTTATTCCCACAACATCGTTGGGAAGTAAGAAGGCATTTTATGGATGGGGAACTGAAGCACAGAGACAAAGTAACTTGGAAGTCTACAGCACAACAGGAAATTGAACCCATGTCTCACATGTCCTAGGCCAGTGCCCTAAGCACTGGACAATCCTTCCTCTTAGTCTATGCCAGGGATCGGCAACCTTTGGCACACGGCCCACCACGGTGCTTACCCTGGCGGGCCGGGCCAGTTTGTTTACCTGCCGTGTCTACAGGTTCAGCCGATCGCGGCTCCCACTCGCCGCGGTTCGCCGCTCCAGGCCAATGGGGGAGGCGAAAAGTGGCGGCCAGCACATCCCTCAGCCCGTGCCGCTTCCCGCAGCCCCCATTGACCTGGGATGGCAAACCACGGCCAGTGGGAGCCGCGATTGGCCGAACCTGCGGAGGCAGCAGGTAAATAAACCGGCCCGGCCTGCACTGCCATGGCGAGCCGCATGCCAAAGGTTGCCGATCCCTGGTCTATGCTATCACTACAAAGATGATCTGATGCATCAGAAGACCCAGAACATTAAGGAGTCATCTAGTATACAATTATAACAGGCACATGAGCTAATTACAGCTCAGTTTCAATTTATTTATAGTGCAGACAAGATCTTAACTAAAGCCCTAGACATGTTATTGTGGAATCTATTGTCATTAGATCCACTGACTCACCTGTAGTTGTTGGGTACACAGAACCAACACTGGGTTTGGATTACTCCTGCCAGAATTCTGCACCACCATGTAATGCAAAATTTGCGCAGAACTGATGTTCCCCACAGATTTTATTTTTCCCCTGCAGCATTTGTGATTTCTACCACCCACTGACAGCCCCAGCCACCTGTGGCTGATAGAAGGAGCATGATTATATTGTGTTAACCTGATAAAATATGCAGAATTTTGCAGACCTTTAAAATATCGTGCACAGAATTTTAATTTTTTTGGCATATAATTCCCCCAGGAGTAGTTTTGGATGCTCTATTATGTCTGATCCTGCAAACGTGTACTTAACTTTACACACAAGTAGTCCTACATAAGAAACTAATGTTGCTGACAATAAGAAAACTGCAGCCCTTCAACATGGTGAAGGCAAAGTCTCTTGTCTATCTCCTGCTCTTATGTTAGAAATATTATTGGACAGAAGCTGACTTATGTGTACTTTGATCACATCAGGTGAAGAGCTGGAAGTAATCTTGAGAAAATTATCATGGAAGAAATGGTAGCAAGTCATCATAGTAGAGGACGACCAGTGAGGAGAGAATTAGCTGATGTGTGACAGATTACAGGGTGGTCAGTTGCTGAGCATGCAAAGTTAGCAATGGATCGAGAAGTCCTCAGAAAATTCTATTACGTCACCAGCATTCAGATATGAATAAATGGATTTACTACAAATAAACAGGAGGGACAGGGATAGCTCAGTGGTTTGAGCATTGGCTTGCTAAACCCAGGGTTGTGAGGTCAATCCTTGAGGGGGCCACTTAGGGATCTGGGGCAAAATCAGTACTTGGTCCTGCTAGTGAAGGCAGGGGGCTGGACTCAATGACCCTCAGGGTCCCTTCCAGTTCTAGGAGATAGGTATATCTCCATTTATTACTACTTCCTAGTCCTACATAAAGTTAAGTACATGCATTTGCAAGATTGGGGCCTTATTAACATGCAAGTGTATTTATCAATAAAAATCAGAAAGATTAGCATGATAAAAAGTTAACTAGGTTGTTTTGGGAAATTTTCAAGACAATACAAAAAAAATAGAATATCAACATTAGTTGCCTAATACCCTACCTACTAGGTTTTCTGTTTTGTGTCTGTAGTAGGGTTTCTCTAGTGATGAGCTCCACCGGAGGGGGCGGGGAGGGGAGAGAAGAGGAGGAGAGACGACAACATTCTTACATACTACTAGCCAAGAATTTTTTAAACATCCGTCACTCTATTACATCCTGTTAATACCAATGCAAGTAATAACCTAAGTTTTTACCTTTGAATCAAAAGGTAATTTTTTCTTCACATGTGGAGCCCAGTACTTATTTGCCAACTGTAAGGGAAAAAAAAGTATTTTCATTAAACATTTGGACAAAATACACAATCATCTAAAATAGATACAATGTAGTTACATAGTGAACCAAAACCACAATGTTTTTATTCCACATGCTAGCTAAATTTAATCTCCTAACAGATATACCTAATAAAAAGGTGCCATTTAAGTCATTCACTGCTCCGTAGATGATGTGGGAAGGCTCAAGTCGGATGAAAAACTCCGGAGCATGAGGACTGCGTGTTTCTCCTAAATCTTGATGATGGGACAGGAAGGGCAGGTGGGCTCCCCACACAGTATGCATTGGCCACTGGCCTCCACTCAAGCAGATATTCTAAGACCTCCTGAGAAATTTCACAAAAAAAACAGGAGTACTTGTGGCACCTTAAAGACTAACAAATTTATTGTAGCATGAGCTTTCGTGAGCTAAAGCTCACTTCTTCGGATGCATAGAATGGAACACACAGACAGGAGATATTTATACATACAGAGAACATGAAAAGGTGGAAGTATGCATACCAACAGGCAGAGTCTAATCAATTGAGATGAGCTATCGTTAGCAGGAGGAAAAAAAACTTTTTGAAGTGATAATTAAGATGGCCCATAGAAGGTGTGAGGAGAACTTAACATAGGGAAATAGATTCAATTGGTGTAATGACCCAACCATTCCCAGTCTTTATTTAGACCACAGTTAATGGTATCTAGTTTGCATATTAATTCAAGTTCAGCAGTCTCTCTTTGGAGTCTGTTTTTGAAGTTTTTTTGTTGCTACTGTGCTAATAAACGATGGTCACATAAATACCACCCTATACCGGAAACCCACTGACCGCTATACTTACTTACATGCCTCCAGCTTCCATCCCGGACACACCACACGATCCATTGTCTACAGCCAAGCTCTAAGATACAACCGTATTTGCTCCAATCCCTCGGACAGAGATAAACACCTACAAGATCTCTATCAAGCATTCTTAAACCTACAATACCCACCTGCTGAAGTGAAAAAACAGATTGACAGAGCCAGAAGAGTACCCAGAAGCCACCTACTACAGGACAGGCCTAAAAAAGAAAATAACAGAACACCACTAGCCATCACCTACAGCCCCCAACTAAAACCTCTCCAGCGCATCATCAAAGATTTACAACCTATCCTTAAAGATGATCCCTCACTCTCACAGATCTTGGGAGACAGGCCAGTCCTTGCTTATAGACAGCCTCCCAACCTGAAGCAAATACTCACCAGCAACCGCACACCATACAACATAAACACTAACCCAGGAACCTATCCTTGCAATAAAGCCCGATGCCAGCTCTGTCCACATATCCATTCAAGTGACACCATCACAGGACCTAATCACATCAGACACACCATCAGGGGCTCGTACACCTGCACATCTACCAACGTGATATATGCCATCATGTGCCAGCAATGCCCCTCTGCCATGTACATTGGCCAAACCGGACAGTCTCTACGCAAAAGAATAAATGGACACAAATCTGACATCAGGAATCATAACATTCAAAAACCAGTGGGAGAACACTTCAACCTTCCTAACCACTCAGTGACAGACTTGAAGGTGGCAATTTTGCAACAAAAAAACTTCAAAAACAGACTCCAAAGAGAGACTGCTGAACTTGAATTAATATGCAAACTAGATACCATTAACTGTGGTCTAAATAAAGACTGGGAATGGTTGGGTCATTACACCAATTGAATCTATTTCCCTATGTTAAGTTCTCCTCACACCTTCTATGGGCCATCTTAATTATCACTTCAAAAAGTTTTTTTTCCTCCTGCTAACAATAGCTCATCTCAATTGATTAGACTCTGCCTGTTGGTATGCATACTTCCACCTTTTCATGTTCTCTGTATGTATAAATATCTCCTGTCTGTGTGTTCCATTCTATGCATCCGAAGAAGTGAGCTTTAGCTCACGAAAGCTCATGCTACAATAAATTTGTTAGTCTTTAAGGTGCCACAAGTACTCCTGTTTTTTTTGCGGATACAGACTAACACGGCTGCTACTCTGAAACCTGAGAAATTTCAGAGGTTTCAGGATATTCAGAAAGAGCCAAGGGATTTCTGTTGAAGGCCTAGCACCTCCTCACTACTCCCCATCTCCTGATTCAGCAAGATTAATGAGATATGCTGCCACAGGCTCCATGGTCATCTCTGAGCAAGCTTCATTTTGAATGAAGGAGGGGAGGATCCACTGGACAGAGCAGAGCAGGAATTCACATCAAACTGCTTAAAACCCACCTGTTTCATGATACATTCCAATTACACTGAACCTTCGGTCACAGTTACGATGTTCTGTTTATTTTGTACCATTACAAATTGTTTTCTTGTAAGTCCCTCAGGTCAGAGGACCTATTACTTTCTTGGCAGAGACCTTCCTGTTGTACAGCAATATATTCCAACACTCCCATACAATGAACTTGAAAAATCCACTCCCCTACAGTAAATAGACAACTTACTCTACAAGTTTCATGAACACATGCTGAGTCAAAAACTGCAACTAAAACTTAGATTGACCTAGCTATGTCGTTCAGGGGCATGAAACCATGCACACCCCTGAAAGACAGATAGTTAAGCTGACCTATGTCCCAGTGTAGACACCACTGGGTCAATGGAAGAATTCTGCCTTTCTAGGGAGTGGATTTACTACAGAGACGGAAAAACCCCTTCTGTTGCTGTAGTAAGCATCTACACCACAGGGGCACAGCTACAGCCCTGAGGTTGTAAGGGCTTGTAACATAGACATAGCCTCTGTTGTTGCCACTCCTTGTACCATCTCCTTTCATAGGACACGTGCAGGTTTGCTAAGTGTGCATCCCCACAGGCTACGTCTCGGGAGCCACAAAGCAGCAGCAGGGGACAAAAATTATGCAGGGCAGTGGGCATGATAGTGAAGCGGTGACTGTCAGCGTTCACTCAGTCTCTGTTCATTGACTGTGGTTGATGTAGATGGGATGGGAGATGGAGGCAGGGATGAGGACAAGATTTTACGCATCAATGGAGCTTTGTATAGAGATGGCTCATGCTTGGCTTTGCAGCTGCTCTTGCAAAGGAATTGTTCAGGAGCCCTAGCTGGAGGAACAATTGGAAGAGGTGCACCTGAGCAGCCAGGACATCCTTCTTAGGAGACATAAACAGTCTTCAGCTTTCTGCCTTCTGCATAACTGGCTGTGAGTAAGCAGTCAGTGCTTTGAATTTCTCATCTGTACCCACTGTAGCTCTCTTCACAGGTCATGTGCTTCCTCGGTGGGTACGGAGCTCTGTGGGATTAAGGCTGGAGAAGGGACCAGAGTCTGCTGTGCAGTGTGATTATTTCAGATGCCATTGCATGGGGGGGGGGGGTTTGTTGTAATGTTTTCACTTAAAGAAGAACGAGATTTTAGTCCTTGTAGTTATAACAAAAACCTTCCAAACATGACCCAAGTGTGAGACAAAGCTGCCGTGTTGAGTCTGCGGACAGACAACTCAGTGCTCACAGCATCGCCACGTATCACGTAATTAACGAAACCCAGGCCAACCCTCCGTTAAATCACTGTCCGGCGTGCACTGTGTCGAACTGCTCCGAGGCTGCACACACCGTGCCCCAGGAACCAGGGCAACGCGCTGCCTAGGGACGCCCCCAAGCCAGGAGCTCAGCGGGATCAGACACTGCGCGGCCAAGGGGCTGACCCGCGCTGCACCGGGACAAACGTCACTAGCCCCTGAATGAACTGGCCCGGCCGGGAGAGCCCAGGGCAGCTAACGGGCCCGGCGGCGCACGGGGCGGGGGCGGATATTCCCCACTCCGGCCCCTCCCGCCCTCACCTGGGTCACGAACTCCGCGTTGATCTGCGCCACGGTGGGTGCCACGATCTTCTTGGGCTGAAGCGAAGCCGCCGCCGCCGCCGCCATGCCGAAGCGCGTAGGGGGTCCCGGCGCCTCACTCACCCCGTCTCCTCCCGGTAACCGGTCTCGAGCCGCGAATGTTCTGTTCTGTCCCCCCGCCCCCGAATGGACTCTCCCACCCAGAGCCTCCGCCAGCCCCGCTGAGTTACTCGCCTCACACCTGGCGCTTGCCGCTTGGGTCAGGAGAGCGGAAGTTTAGGGAGAAAACGGAAGCAGAATTGGCGTCCGGGTCATCATAGAATCTCCAGGGCTAGAGAGGCAGACCGGCGAGGTCATAGAGATCGAGCGCTCGTTGCTAGAGCGGCAGTCAGTGGGAGACAATGCGTTGGCTGCACCACCTGCTGGGCACTCAATGTAACTGCAGCAAGATGGTAATAGGCGCCCTCCTCCCACACCCTCTACTCTTTTTTGGCCAGGTGAGTCGGCTGGGATCCTGTGCTGCTGTGGGAGCCAGGAGGGAGTGTGGCTGTGATGGGGCACCATCCCATTATACAGCACAGCTCAGTCTCCTCCTTGCTCACACATCCTGCCCTGTGCCCCAACCCAGAGATTGGGGGCAGGTGCTGGGGTCGCCCTTTAACCCCATCGCACTATTCCAGGCACCAAAAGTATGAGGGGTAAGCAAGCGGTGCCCAGGGAAGAATATCAGTAAGAGAGACAATGGCAGCTCCTGACCCTGGTGCTGCAAGGGAGAAGGCTCTCTCCCCAACCGTGATAAGGCATTGCCTAGGGACCAAGAGGCTAGTGATACCAGCTGTAAAGAGGGAACAGAGCGGCAGGAGTGACAGAGCTCAGCTACCCCAAGCCTATTTCCAAACAGAGCAATTTTCATGTATTATTAGTGATTCATTTTTCTTCCGCACCTTCTGCCGACATTGCACTTGCCTTTGCCCACAGCACCAGCCCACTGAGTGGTTGGATAATGTAAGAGTTTAATGAATCATTAACAGCAGCCAACTAAGACCCAGTGCTTCAATTCGCACTTTAGAGGCTCATAGTTATTGCACTATAGGTCCCCAGTTCAAATTCATGTATGGCCAAACAGTGTCAGTTATACCAGCAGATCTCTGTCATTGGAAAGATATAGAAATACTACAATATGGAGGAAATTTTACAAGCTCTAATGTCAAGGGGACAAATTCTCCTCTCAGTTATGCATGTACAGCTGTGAAGCACTGCCAAGGAAGTGCTATTCCTGTCGGGTTTTGGAATTGGGTTGGACAGAACAAAGTCTCCAGCAGATTGGGAATTCATGGCACAGAATCTGGCCCAGGCACTTCCAAGTCTTTGTGGTCAAAGTAAATGTATCTTCTCACCTTTTTATATATGCTGTACACTATTTTGTGTTAATGGCTGTGGTGTTAAATTTTATATTTTAAAATACATATTTCAATGTGCCAACACTAAATGCAGGATAAAACCAACTGTGCTGGCATCTTAAAAGGTTGTGACATTAAATTGTATAAGATTATAAGCCTATTTCCTGATTTTGCATTTGTAATATGAAGAATATAGAATAATAAGAAATAGATAGTAGCTTGATATAGAACAGTGGTAAATTCACCTCTAAAAAAGTGAAAAAAAAAACAAAACACACTTCTACTGATGACACAGGAATTGCATGTTATCTGAGCAACTTAAACTCATAAAGCTATAACTTTGAATTCCCTTATGGTCTTAAATTAAATTTCAGGTTATTTTTAAAAACCTCATATCACTACATTTATTTAAATTTCAGTCCTACTTCTTCATTTTAGATTTTACCATGTACTACTGTACCCCAGAGCCAGAATTATCCTTTAGAAGTGAATTATTTCATTGTCATCTCATTGCAAGTTGCTCCTGTTCCATCATTCATTTAATAAACCTCATATCCTATCTCTAAGAGATCTGGAAACATAGCAGGACTCCTAGATGTTATGGTAATACACAGTAATAATGTAAGATCCCTAATTTGACTTCAGATGTTCAGTAAAATTTTGTCTGAAATATATAGCCAAATATTGAGTCTGATTCACATTGAGTAGTATGTTATGATGTTCTGCACTAGTACTTTGTAATCTACCCCAAGTAAAGGACAGAGCAAAGCTGTGCTATTCCAGGAGCAAATTAGGGACTGAATTGCAACTCTGAGGGTCATAAAATGATCCCCCCAGCTCCTTGGAGGCCTTTTTCTGACACAGCTTGCTTCCCTTTCTGGTACTGAGCAGCTTATTGGGGTGGGCTGCACAGCCCAGCCTCCATCTATTCCCTTCTCTGCCCTTTAGGATTATCAGACCACTGGCAGCTCTCCCCTCACACTGCTGCCAGTGATAGGGGAAGCCTGCACAAGGAAGTCCTTAATGACATATATATATATAATGAAACTAATGATTTTTAGATGATATGAGGTTTTTAATACACAAAATAAAATACTGCTATCAAGAGTGAAGCCTAGCTGACAATCACCACAATATAAAACTTTTTCAAGTCCAATATGCAGTAATTGGGTGTCAGACTTAGAGAACTTGGAAAGATGCAATGAATTATGGATACAGATATAGATGAATATAGTGCAATAGTAGATATATGCATGGGAATTGGCATGTCTGCCATTTTCAGTTACCACAAATACGTGCAGAATATGTATCCCTTGCAAGTGCCTAAACCTCATTAAATGGAAGGCAATTGAGTAAGGTAGGATAAAAGGAAATGCCCGCTTTACCCATCACACTGGGTTCCATATTATCCCACACAATTCACCATTACTTAAAGTAACATGACAAAATTGTACCAAAGATGTAAAGAAACTAGGAATCTTCCTGGTGGGTAAAAAGGGCCAAGAATAGTGAAATAATTATATGAACCTGGGAATCCTGCATACACAGAGTCCTGAAAATGGTTTTCAGCAACTCATTGCAGATCTATGGAACAGAATTTTATAAGACTAACTTGGGGGAGCATATATTTCCCTTCTCAGTAAACAGATAATACTGTGGCATCAAGACATTCTAATGTAAACAATTTATTTTTCTAAAACCACTTAAGATTAATTTGATTTCAGTTCCTTTAAAATAAAGTATGGTAGGTGGGGAGAGTGATTCAAAATGTGTATTATGTTTGCCGTGAAGACACAGAAGCAGACAAAATATTTTCTACACAGCAAGCAGAAGACTTCTGGGATCAGTATTTTTCCACAGCAACAACTAAAGGAAGATGTGGGGACGTGGAACCTGCAAACACCAATCCCAGCCACGTAAACCGCTTTATCAGTTGTCTATACATTGGTAGTTTTTGTTTCAGTTTTTAAAATACCATAATCCTTCAGTGGCAGCAACAGAAATCCTTAGTGGTGCCAGAAATATCAACTGTTAGTAAGTGTTGTCCTCCATGGTATATTACTCACAATAATACAGGATGCTTTCTTGTAATAGGCATGTTTCCATGGTGCACAGGAGACTAAAGAACTGTTAAACTTAGTCAAAAACCAGCTAACCACTATGCTCATGTCTTTATGTGGTAATTCATCTAGATTCCATTTTTAATTTCACCACAATTCTCAATCTTCTCCTTCAGAAAGAAATGGACAGTGAGTGTCTTTCAAACTGATTTTCACTGAGTTTCAACTTAAGCCATCTGTTTAGTATCCTTTACCTGAAGCAAGACAGCAGGGTCCAGGAGACTTGTGCTCTTTAAAGTAGGCTTCTAGCTCTATCTTGTTCACAATTATACACGAGCACAAGTTCTTTGAGGGGTATCCCTCTGAGAAGCTCTTCAGTATAAGGGAACTCCACATGTGATAATATTCAAGAGGACAAGCCCATCACACATGCGCACACACTTTTTTTTTTAAATCTTAGAAGGAAAATGCTTACCAATATGCAGCAGTTTTTAATCAAAAAAGCCCAATAACATCAAAGAGCTTTTGAAACAGGTACTGAGGGGATGGGGGAAAGGGTTGAAGAAAGAGAATGTTATTTAAATGATATGAAAAGGAGAGGGACTCCACAGGGGAATCCTGTCTGTGGAACCTGATAGATAAATGTGCTCAACCAGCTCCAGGTACTCTGAGATCATATGTGGCAGGCATTAGAACTTCTTGAAAAAGGTCACAAGAATCTTTTATATTGGAAAGTGTTAGGCAGCTACCAGCTCCCCATCTCGTAAGCTTTGGTTTTATTTTATTTTTGTGGGACTCAGTACCCACAGAAAAACAGCCATTACTGAGTTTATTCCAATTCAGTGGTGTGTCACATTGTTTTTACTGATGTGTGTATTTGTCTAATTCCAATAGTTTCATTCTGGGTACATCTCATTAAATAGTGAATGTGGGTACTTTCAAACATGATGCCTCAGTTTAGTAACAGATGTGTCTTAAAATATTTAGAACTTTCAAGTGTAAAGAAGCCAACAGCAATGTTCTGGTTTGTTGTATAAAAGTGTAGGACAAATTCTGAGCAGTGTTCTGCCCTTGATTCTTTTGTGCAAAACTTACATTAACTTTAATGAGAATTCTGTCTTCATGACTGGATTATGACTGATCTGAAGGTCAGATTCTGAGGTGTGCCAGAGGAGTGAGGGGTACACCTAATGAGAGGGGGAACATAGGTTACTGCATGCCACTTTTAGCTTCCCCAACACTAGGAATTGATTTGGCTTCCAGCTCAAGTTAGAACAGCCTCAGAGCTGTTTTAGTTTTCTTAGCTTGTGATATCTCCTCAGCGGGCATTACCTAGGATATGTCAGACTGACCAGTGGTCTGATCCAATCTCATTCAGAATCCTGTGTCGGACAGTGGTCATTACCAGATAATCCAAAGGAAGGTGCAAGAAAGCCCACAGCATGCAGTTATCTGGTAACTTCCCAGGGGGGATGGGGGTGAGGTACACTTCCTCCAAAAACAATAATTTGAAATTGGCTTAAACTATCCTTTCAAAAGCTTTTTACTGTAAGTGTTCACTAATATAATTCTGGCTATTCTTGCCCCATAGAGTCTGTGATGTGGTGGCATCAATGGTGGCTTTATGCCTATCAGGGATTCCTCTGTGCTAGGAGAATTCATCCATAATAGGGCAGGCTTGTTGGAGCTTATGATCTACCTCAGTACACATGTGGAAAATACTTCTTAGTTACTGTGTAATAGTCTAAAATATACTCTGGATTTTGCTAAGTCCTCAAAAGAGCATGAAAATGGCAGAGTGTCATTTTAATTATCTTATAGACATGTTGTATACAAATTACATTAAGAGAACACCAGTGTTCCAAAGTCAAACACTAAAGAGTTAGAAAATGCCAGAATTTAGATTGAAACAGAGAAAGTAGATGAGATAATATCTTTTATTGGACAAGCTTCCCAACCTCACCAAGTTCATCGTCCAATTTCACCACAGACCAAGATACACCAACTCAACTCCACTACTATGATGATCAATCTCCCCCCCCCCCCCGCCCCAAACACACCTTTCAAGAATCATAGGTCCTACACCACACGTTGTAATAGGCATGTGTACCTCATCTGTGCATTAAATGCCCCAACAACTACTAGGTGGGTGATAGACAATCACTAGCCTCTCAAATGAACTCACACAGAAAAATGATAAAAGAGAAAAACCACAGTATCACCCAAGGATGAACACTTTTCACAAAGTGATCACTCGATAACCAACCTTGAGTCCTCATCCTTAGAGGAAACCTGCACAACAATTTCAAAAGGCAAGCCTGGGAACTTAAATTCAGAACTCTGCTAAACACAAAAAAAATCCCATGGACTTAACAGGGACACTGGTTTTATGGCTCATTACAATTTGTAACTCATCCCACTGCCTGCTAACTTTTCATTGCCTACTTCATTTTAAATGGTGTCCTACAGCATGTGTAAACACCTTATGCATAACAATCAAGCTAAAGTGGGCAATGGAGGGCTAAAGTGATTTATGCTTAACAGTCTGTCACAATTTATATTTAGCTCAGGCTGTGGCTACACTTAGCACTTCAAAGCGCTGCCGCGGCAGCGCTTTGAAGCGCTAAGTGTAGTCAAAGCGCCAGCGCTGGGAGAAAGCTCTCCCAGCGCTGTCCGTACTCCACCTCCCTGTGGGGAATAACGGACAGCGCTGGGAGCCGCGCTCCCAGCGCTGGGGCTTTGACCACACTGGCGCTTTGCAGCGCCGCAATTTGCAGCGCTGGAGAGGGTGTGTTTTCACACCCTGCTGCAGCGCTGCAAATCTGTAAGTGTAGCCAAGCCCTTTGACACTCTGATTTCCTTCCCCAGACCTGAAGAAGAGCTCTGTGCAGCCCCAAAGCTTGTCTCTTCCAACAACGGAAATTGGTCCAATAAAAGGTATTACCTCACCGACCTTGTCTCTTGGATCCTGGGTTACAAAATGGCTACAACAACACTGCAGAATCAAGACTGCCTGTGAAATCTTAGTTCACCTCTCCCCACCCCCGTACAAATGCATTATAGTATATTCTTTAGTTGCATGATCGCATACTATATTTTATACAGGATGGCTGCCCCATTCAGACCAGTTCTTGAGATGACTCAGGATTGTGTGCGAAGGAAGCTGTCTATAGGACCCCAACTCATTTGTTACAGAAGTTGGAAGGTGTACAGTGAATGAGGCAGGGGATTATTACAGAAAGAGAAAGGACATTTTCATCTTTATGGTCATTGAAGGCTGTATCCTACCCTTGCCTCTACCATAGAATTCCTATATGATGCTAGTCTTGTCACATAAACCAAACTTTTCACAGAGGTAGATCAAAGCACATTAAGGAACTTTTAGTGCACAGCGGCAGAGTACACATAGACAGTTACTGCACAGCAGGGACTAGTGGAAGGAAAATTTACACCACAGCTGGCTGTGCACTAACTGTGTGTTTAAACAATTCCTTGATCACCAGATTATTGCCTGATTGGCCAGGATGACCTGAAAACTGGGGAGAGAACACACACAACAAAAGAGCAACAGTACAGATACGCTTAACACCCCTTTCACTTTTAGTCCTAGATTCTATAAATTCTGTATGTTCCATGTTTCTCAAGTATAAGTAAAACCTTTTCTCTTTTCAGGAAACCAAAGTTCAAGTTACCTTTAAAAAGAGGCGAGGCCCAGCCCAACCCATGCCTAAACACTCACTGGTTCAGTACCTTCTTTTTCAAGGATCTGGGAAGGTTCTCCACCCTGCTCCTAGGCTCCACTTTAGCTTTCCTGGGTTACTTGTCAATCTCCACACTCCCAGTTTCCACTACATCATCTGTTAAGAAGCACACCCCTTAAAATTTCTCTTCTCCTGCTCCCTCTGTAATAAACTGGGTCTGCCTTATATAGGTCTCAGATAACTGCTAGTCCTGGCAGCCTCTAAGGAGATTATGGTTGACTGGACCACTTACAACTGGCTGGATTTTGATTTCCTTTCCCCACAATCTGACCCCTCACCATGTGATAGTTCACTCTGTAACAGACTCAGTCTCCCCTCTGTAAAATGGGGATAATGTCTTAGGGGTGTGTGAAAATAAATTCATTAGTACTTGTGAATCACCTCAGCCCTGAGGTGACACACAAATACAACAGCCCTGAGTGACATAAAAATGCCCATGAGGAAATTAATTCCATATTAAGAGCAGGGTTTGAGTGGTGTATAGTAAATCAGGCATAGGTCCATGCACTGAACAATGAGAAAACAAAATACTGAATAGCTGCTCATCAAATTAGCACTTTGTGTACCATGCACTGAATGAGACTCGGATCCTGTGGAAAAAATATGTGATCGTATAATTAAAGACTATATCACAATGCATACACACAAGAGAGCTGAATTAAAGTTGCACAGGCAATTCCTAACTTCTGAGTGTTTGATTTTGCAACCTGAATGTTCATTTAACATAAATGTGTGTGTACTTTTTTATATTTTTTAAAAAGCAAACTGAAAACAACAGAAATTCCATCATGTGGCATCATAGACACCCACATGGTTCATCAGCAGGGTTGGAACCTGTAGATCCACTGCACAAACCTCTGCCACCTGAGCTAATGGAGTAGATGGTCCCCATAGACGATGACAAACACTAGAGGAAGATGAGACACACAGTTTGCCAGTGAATTTCACAGATACTTGCTCACAGCACAGGAATATTGAGACTCAGTAATCTTGTGTTCCATTCCTGGCTCTAGAAGAAAACATGCTCGATTGGTTACAGACTTCTGCCTGTTCCCCACAAGGTTGATCCCTTCTGCCCCGTCCCCTACAACCTGTCCTTTACCCAGTAGTTTCTGTTCCCCACCCCTGCCTCCTCTCCCAAGAGCAATTCTCCTTGCCTACTCAGTTACAATCTCCACTTCTCAGGCGTCTCATCTTGCAGAGTCAGTTCTAGTCTCCCCTTTCAGCTCCCCATTCGAGTCCCAGTTTCCCACTGACTCTCAGGCTGTCACGGAGTCCCCGGGCGATGCCTTGGCACTGCTCCCCACAAAGCCAGTCAGGACTTTGGGGCGCTTCCTCTCCCTTGGAGCAGACTATTTTTAGGGCAAGAAGCTCACACGGCTTCACCTCCTGGGTCTCTCCTTGGACCGTTCAGCATATGTCCCTCCGTGCACTTCCCACAGTGAGTCCGCCCAGGCGGGGTCCTGGGGAAGCCAGAGGGTCCTGCACCCCCACTTCACTTCACAGTCAGATGTGACTTTTAGCCAACCAGTAAAACAGAGGGTTATTAGATGACAGGAACACAGTCTAAAACAGAGCTTGTAGGTACAGAGAACCGGACCCCTCAGCTGGGTCCATTCTGGGGCCCAGCGAGGCAGACCATCCCGTCTGCCCTCACTTCCCGTCCCCAGCCAGCTCCCAACTGAAACCCCCTCCAGCCCTTCCTTTCTGGCCTTTGTCTCTTTCCTGGGCCAGGAGGTCACCTGATCTCTTTGTTCACCTTTAGCCATCCCCTTTCAAGGGGGGGGGGAAAAGGGCCCCAGCCATTTTTTGCTAGGATACAAAGTGTCAGCAATTTATGCACACTGGAGACTTAAGAAATGCATAGGGGAAACTGAGGCACACACACAGTATTCAGGGGAAACATTAAGAACAGTCCCACTTTATCACACATGCCCAGTCTCCTTGTGAAGCCAGTCTTACCTCCTCCTACCCCAGAAGCTAGCCATGGAGTGCAAAAGGGAGAGCAGCCCTGATGTAGAAGAAAAAGCTGGCAGTACGTCAGGTGTGAAGGAACATTCTAGTCTTCTCCCAACCTCCATTTTATAAGGCCATAAGGTTTCTCATTGTGCACCAATCCAATTTAACTTCGTCTTACTACCAAAGGTAACGATGACTGTCTTCCCCGATGGTCAGCATTTCTGAGGTTTACCTGAGAGAGCACCGCTTACTATACAGGCCCTTGACAGGCAAACAAGTCCTAGCAGGCATCCCCTCAGACCACTACCACTCCTTTCGGCATCAAATTAACAAATAAAATCATGATGTGTCATTTAACATCCTCCACTTGCTTTCCCAAGCTACGCTAACACTACAGTATTATCAGACTGGTCCCTCTCCAACTAAAATTGCCATAGCTTAAACGCGTCTCTCTGAAAAAGATACTGGGACACATTTGATTCATGCAGATATATGGGGCCTTCATCACTGAGAACACATGCTCAGGCAAATCATCTCCCTGCTCTCAGTGCTACAGTGGAAAACTGTCTGGAAAGCTGAGGCTATTCACAAAGTCATCCAAAAAGTAGATTTACAATCTTAGCTCCTGCCAGCTACTACAGAAAGGAATACAGGTCATATAGCAAACTGAAGCAGTGACTGAAGTACAACAAAAAAGAATGCCACTTTGCACATGGTAGCTGGAACAAATTCAGAGTGCTGAGGCAAGGTCTGTAGCTGCCCTTAGTTGCTTCAGAGCTATCTGCAGGACTTCCAAACAGCCCCATCTGGTGTTAGAGAGAGAGAGAGAGAGAGAGAGAGAGAGAGAGACACACACACACCCTCTCTTTCAATACAGGCAAATGGTTACCTACAACTCTGGTCAAAATGAGGTCACTGGACACTCTCCATATTCTTCAGACTTTAGATGTGGTGCAGCAAGTTTTTATAGAAGAATTATACATGCAAAAGAAAAGGAATTTTACTTGAAATAGTGACACCTGCATGAAGTATTTTGAGTTGGTGTCTTAATACTGTGGAAGTATAGAAAGAATACTATAATAAGAATAAGAATACTATAATAATCTTAAATACCAAAATTAGCCCACTGCCCTTACAAAAACATCAAAAATACCATCTAATCTATAGCCATAAAACATACTAAAAACTTTCTAAATAAAAATATAAACATTCACAATGCTCCTTCCAAGCATTTAAACCAATTAAAAAAATATAAGCTCCCACATACCAAATCCTGCCAAATCATTAATTTTATATGCATTTTTTTTAATTATTCACCAAAACATCTAAAAAATTAAACCACCTAATATACCTAACTAATTTATAATCAGTGCCCCTAAAATAACACCTAACATTTTAAATAAAAATAAAAAATTATAAACATTTTAGCCATTAAAATCTCTACAGCTTAAATATATACATAAACTAAAGCCAAAAAAATTATCACTATTAATAACAACATTTACTAAAAAAATAAAAAACAAAAACAAAACACTTACTTTTTCAAGCTAATAATAGCTATATGTATGTTACAACCACCACATTGCAAAATATACATTTTAATCTCCTTACCACTGCAAGCAATCATATTATTTACTAGCCTGCAAATAAAATTTTGCAAATTGCCTTAAGTTTCAAATACCCTTTAATTAAACTAGTTTAATACCTAAATAGTTTCAAAATTTGCTTTCATTATTACCAAAAATAGACTGGCATCTCTCAGAAGTGAGAAAAACAAGGTATCAGGATGACCTATGTATAAACAAAATGCAGCTGTTGCTTATTATTGACTGTAACAAAAGTATAAATGCTTGTTGTAATTGTTTACCTATTAAAAGACCTGTCTAGGAAGGGAAGACCCTATGTCCTAGTGCACTCTCTCCCTGTTGTAGCTGCTAAACAGAATGAAGTATCTGACTCTGCTGCACCCAAACAAAAAGCGAAAACTGAGTTTTTCTCCAACAATACTTAACAATTTTCCCTTACTGAAAAATGTCTTCTACTAGGTTATAAACTAAAATAGTGCAAACAACCAATTATAGATAATCAGTAACTAACTCATTTTCCTTCTGCTAATTGCACTAGTATCAGATGCACTAATGCAGTGGTTCTCAACCTTTTTTCATTTGTGAACCCCTAACAAATTTCAAATGGAGGTGTGGACCCCTTTGGAAAGCTATTTTCTGTATATATAGTTAAATTCTGTTCAGTCAGTTTTCAGTCTAAGTCTTTCACAGACTCCTTAAATACAGTCTACAGATCACAGGTTGAGAACCACTGCACTAAATTAGAGGGAATTTTTAAGATTTTTTTTCTCCACCTTCACAGATGTCATAATTAAGACCCAGGATATACAGAGAAAGATAATGTACCTACAAAAAATTGTCATATTGACTTGCTTCATGCTAAAAAATTAACGCAAAAATTAACTAATACTTTTGGGGGCTAGGTGGCTGTGACACATGGCCAGAAAGGGTTAAGCAGCTCACAGGCTAAACAACGACGTTAGAAAAGTATGTAAATTGTAACTAAGGCCCTTCCATCTTAGATGGGCTAGAACTTTGAAATGTAAACCTGTATTGTTAGAAAATTAGAGGTGATCATAATTGTATGTGTTTACTTGTATCTTGTTAGATGTTAGCCATGTAAACAGACAGTTCCTGTCTATTACTATAGCTATTGATTCAGAGATCAAAAGGGAATATTAACATTTACCTGGATCTTGGGTGAAATAATGTCATTGTCTATATGTCTCTTTAAAGTTTGTAGTAAACTGTATATGAACCGCTTTAATGGATAAATTACCTTATGTTAATCCATGTAGTTGATTACCAGTGATGTTTGGGAAACAGAAGGTTACATCAAAAACTTATTGTTCACCCAAGACAGAATGGTCAAGAGGCTGCTAGAAAACTGTATAAAAGACTCTTGGGACCTGATCCTTTCATCTCAGATCTGCTTGATGCTCACACAGGGGAAGCTTGAGTCGTAAGACTGAGATCTCCAGTCCCATCTGGGTCACCCTGAATATGAACATTGGACTATAACCCATGGACTAATTCTGAAAGATTTCTTTGCAACTACAAAGCTCACCAGCTCTACTATGAATCTGATCTCAGAACTGTACTCCTGTCTCTGTGTATACTGATCTGTTAACCAATACTCACTCCCTTTTCTTAATAAATTTTAGTTTCATTAATAAGAATTGTCTGTAAGATATGGACTATTCATTAACCTGGGAGGTAATGAGTCTTTAGGATTGGTAGAATTCCTTATATGATAAGATTTTCAGTAATCCTCATCATATTTGACTTGGGTGTCTGGGTGGAGACCTAAGCCTGGGTTGCTTTAAGGGAACTGTGTTTTGGCTTCTGGGTAACCAGTTAGGTATTGTAGAAGCTGTTCTGAGGCTAGCTTGATGGATCTAAGTACTGAAATTACCACCAGCTTTGGGAATTGTCTCTCCCCTTCTTTGCAGTTTGCCCTAATTAAGTAACCTCAGCGTGGCTCCCCTGGGACCCCGGTCACAGAGGCACAATGTATTTCTATCATCATTTGACCCAATTGTGCACATACTACTGAATAGGACAATAGTGGGACTATTCACAACATTATACTCAATTGTGTTTGTGGGAGCATGCCCATATGTTCAAAGTAAAATGGAATTTGAGGATCTCATCCTAGTTTCTGCACATCACAAAACTACAATTATTAACAACTGTTCAGCACAAAATTTTAGTCTCTGCTCAAAAGGTCCAAGACTGGAAAGATGAGGGCCTGCAAATCAGGACTGTAGGTGAATCCAAATCCATTAAAGTTAATGGTGATCTCTTCATCAACTTCAGTGCAATTTGGATCAAGCTATAGGTGTGTTGGAAGCTAATGGGAAGCCAGGTGTGGGGCAAACTGGAATGGTAGGTCTCTGCAGATCCAGATTAGGTGCAATAGCAGAATCATGGTAGGCAGGAAATAACTAGAAAGGTGGGGGTATGTAGATCAGGAGTCAGATACACAAGCAGCATCAAATTTGCAGGATGGGGGGATATACTGCAATCTTGCAGGTATGTAGCTCAGGATTACTGTACATTCATAGCTCTTTGAAAGGAACAGAACTGGAATGGTGGGAGATAGAGGGTGGGGTTAGCAGAGATGTAGGGACTCAGGGCTGGCATAGTGACAGGGTCTCAGGTTTTTAAATAAGGAAGCATTCACTGTGCCTGCACACAGGTTTCTTGGCTCAAGGTACTGTAACATTAATCCTTCATTGTGAGCACTAAAAGTTTACAATTATATTAGAAAAAAACAAAAGTGTGCTATTCAAAGCTACTAGAGAAACATTATTACATAGTGATCACATAAGGTAGTACAATTTATCCACTCAGACTGGGAAAAATAATGTAGTTGGTAATAAAAAAAAGTCACCCTGTAATTCAATTTTCCTTATAATGACTGCCTCTCAGACATACATTACCCAGAGCCATCAAAGCATAAACCCAGTTTATTAAGTTATAACTCACCATTTAAAAATCCCCCAAACTCCTGTGCAACTAATATGAACACAAGCCTCTTTATAGTTTAGGAGACCCAGGCAGTTTGAACATTAAAGACACATTACTACAAGGGACTATTATAGGGAGATATCCTGCAGTATTTCCTGATGAGACCAGTCCTGCTGTACTCACTAAGGATTACTGAAGTGTGTAAAAGGGGCAGGATTAAGATTTACAGAGGTTTACATGTACTGTAGAAGGAAGCCAAGGTAACTGAGCATTAGAACAGAAGTCCCAGTTTGAGATTTGAAGTCTCATTAACTTCTGTGGGTTTTGGATTAAGCCCAGATCCACAAAGGTACTTAATTGCCTAGACTCCAGCTTTAGATGCATATGTCCCAGTTTTAGGCTCCACTGTGATCCACAAAACTCCCACTCAGCTGCCGCCTAACCCTTTAGGTGCCTAAACTGAGTCAATACCTGGATCTCCACTGTGCAGGGCCCTATCTGGTAGGCATGCCCAGAGGCCACCTACCAGATGTAGTCCCATTCAAGCTCTAGCTGGAGGAGTTGTTGCTAGTGGTGCCCATTTTATAATTTTCAGTCCAGCGATTAGAGCACTCATTTGGGATGTAGGAGACCTGGATTCAAATCCCCCCTCTGTCTGAGGGAGAGAAAGGATTTGAACAAGGGTTTCTTACCCTTTAGGAGCATGATCTAACCATTGGGCTATGGGATAGCCTGATGCAGGGCTCTCTCAATCTCTCCCATTGAAGCTGTTTCAATCAAGGATAAACAGTCATTGAAGCAAGGAGACAGGACCATGGGTCTCGAAACTCCCCGCTGGGTGCCCTAACCACCATAGCAAAAATGGATCTGTGCTTCCCCAGGGCAACCTCGCTCCTCCTCCTGGTTTCCATGTATGAATCCTGCAGAATCTATCATCCTGCAGGTTTGCCTGCTGGCTGCTACTCCAGAACATTCCTTCAGATAGGTTTCCATGTTGTTCCTCGGGACAGCCAGTAATTCATAACAGTTGTTCACTTGCCACAGGTTTGTGGTAGGATATCACCACCAGTAGAAACAAAAGGTAAACTAAACCACCATTAGAAAGCCTGGAATTCAGAATGAAGGTTACATTTAAACTCTTCAAGGACACCAGAATGAATGGAAATGCAGAGTTAACATGCCTGGACATAAGTCTGCACTCCGAATGATATCTTTGCAAGGAAAAGACCTAGAGACACAGGGAAAAATCCTGGCCCTATCTGAATGTTGCCATTGACTTCAAAACAGCCAGTTTTTCACCCTCCTAGATTTTTCCAGTTCAGTTTTAGGAGCCTGATCCTCCACTTCACTCCACTGCATAATTCCTCTGAAGGTTAATGGAATTACACTGGTATAGAAAGGAGAGGAAGATCAGTCCCTCAGTCTTCACCACTAACTTAGGGCTGAATTAAATTCCCACTAAAATTAAGGGAAAAGACCCCCTGATGCCTTTTAGAAAGTTCCCTAGAGCCCTAACAATTATTCCATGATTCCAAAAATAACCAGTAAATAACACTTCCCAAATGTGCCTTTCCTGATCTCAAAATTGGGCTTGTGCATAAAGTCCTTCCAAGATCTTTCAAATCTCTATTGAAATTTCTAGGAAAAGCTATTTTTGAGATAAGGCATGGCAAAAAAAAAAAAGCATTCACTTTTTAAAACATAAAGTAGACACCCATTTTTCTGAACCCCACTCCCATCTATCAATACCAGCTCATTTGGATCACCTCAAATTTGGGCAAAGAATATTCCAATGACTACAGATTACATATGCAGAATTTGAAAAGGAAAGGACTCTTGAAAAATTTAACTGTGTCTGGGCAAAAATCAATTATGAAATACACTTATTGTAAGTTTATGTTACCTTCATTTGTGGGAGGAGACTGTCTCTCCATAATATTTATACATGCAGATGTATAGGGAAAATAAAATATCTGGTAGATAATAAAGTACTGGTATACCCGTATCTCTATAGTAGTTATTAAAATGCTCTTTTGTATATTCCATTAGAGTGATTAGGTCTGTACAAAGAGATTAAGAAATTATCATGGTTGTATTCCCCAGACTCCCCATCAAGTTTGATACATTTAATAGCAGTGCTCTTTAATTTAACCTTGTTTCAGGTCATTAATCTGACTCTCAAAACTTTTTAAAACATGAAAAGTCTGGTTCTTTATAAATATGTATTGAAAAGTTTATTGTTTTTGTAAAGCAGAAAAAATGGTTTCAGAAACAATCCTATTTGTTCTAACATGCAGCAACGGTTGGTTACTGTGACATCTAATCTTTTACCTTCTGCATATCAAATTTCACATAGTTGGTCTTCACACCTCTAGAGTCTTCAAATGAAGTGCACAATAAAAGTACTACATAAATAAAAAGATTTGTTACAGGTATTTCAAAAGAGCTCTACAGCACACCTCAAAACACTTTTTACGGTATTCTGTCTTTCAATACAAAACAACCTGACAGAATGTGGGGGGAGGGACAGGAGAGGAGGAAAAAAAAAAGTCTAAAAGTATAACCAATAGCCAAGTATGAGATCATACCAGCAAGACCATTTTTCTACGTTTTACTCTCTCACATAAGGGGAGACAGACAATCTCCAGATAGGAGGAAATCCTCACTTCATTCATACCAAATATTATATAGCTTATGCCATTGTCAGACTTAGGTTAATCACTTGAAAGACTGCAAATATAAGTAAAAAAGAGTTCATTTAAATACATCTGGATCTACTTAAACAATGAAAAGAATCTCACCAATCTTCTGTTAGTTGGAAACTTTAGGGTTCAAGCATTGAGAAGTTACACAACAAAGACACACTTTAGCTGGCAGCTTTTCTTTCTGAGGGGAAAAAAACTAAAACTTAATTCTTATCTACGAGTTCTCAGTCTCTTTCCCCAGCATGTCCACAATTATTTTTGCTTATGCATTCTTTCAGCGTAAGGGAAAAAGTGGGCATATCCCAACACTTACCAGAAAATTCATACTGTAACTACAGCTTTTAATAATACAAAAATAGATTTACTTAATAGGAGCTAGTTGTCATTTACAATCCCATTATTTCATGTTATAAAGGAATAGGACTTCCCAACATTGTTTTCAGTTATCATCTTATCCCATCCTAAGGAATATTTCCTTAACTTGTGCAGTGTGCACTACCAGGAAACAAGGAGGCTGTTACTCAGAATTTTGGCCTTGCAGAAGAACTAAGGATACAAGGTGGCTGAGTGGAAAGGGGACACATTAATGACATCATTACATGAGAAGAGGGGGGAAAAAAAGAAAAAAACCACCACCAAAGAGTCTCATCCACTTCTCTTGCAGAACAACATTTGAATATTGTGTGGACTGACCCAAAAAGCTAGAAGAGGCAGGGAACAAGACTGGAAGAGTCAAATGAGGTTAAGAGGACTGTACTGACTCAGGAACACTTTGTTATTTTAATGTGCATAGGTTCAATACCTAGCTATTACATAGCACTCTTCATCCATAGATCTTAAAGCAGGTAACTATTATCTCTATTAATCTTGTGTTACTGTTGTGGAAGTTATTTTTCCCTCTGGGCTTTCTCCTCCACTTCTTCCTTTTCCAACTCCTTTCTTTTTCTCTTGTATTACCTGATCTGCAGAACAAACAGGAGCATAAGAAAAATAGTATCGACCATGCATCTTATGCTTTCTACATACCTGGAGACAAAGTGAAGTGGATCAAGGACAGTCTTTTTACATTTGCTTTTTGGCAGGTGCAGTCAGAAAGCATATTGTCATGAAATAACTCCTCTGGCTGGGGAAGAGGCACAACTTTTAAACATGTGATTTATATTGCACTACAGATTACTGAAACACTTTTATGCAATAACTACATGTATTCACAATTTAAAAAAAAACATTTCTGGAAGTTTTCAAACATCAACTCTTATACATCACAAAATATATAAGTAGACAGTCTGAAAACAGTACATTAACCTTTCTTCAGGTCATCTCTTTAACATAAGTAGTAGCTTTCCAGTCAATCTAATGTAAGCCTGTTCATAATTATGTAATCTAGAAATTTTAGACTTTAAAAACAAACAACCTCATTGGACACCATCCACTTTTGTTGAACACAAAATACCTTCTAGTGTTTGTTATTCCACTCAGTGGAACTCTGCCAGCTATTTTATCTTTAGGATTTCTTTTTAAAGTGAATAAGGTGATGCCTTTTCAAATGTGGGGCCTGTCTGAAAGTTTTACCACAAACTGAACATTCAAATGGCTTCTGTCCAGCATGCATTAAATAGTGCCTTTCAAGTTTGGAAGGTGATTTGAAAGTTTTAAAGCAGACACTGCACTGATAAAACTTTTTAATAGCTTCACTTTTTTCCATACCTCCAGAAAAATCATACCAGTGACTGTAATGGCTTTGCTCCGTTTCCAACGATTTACTACACAAATACGGCAGTGTGTTTCTACTGCTGGTGCCAAGAACAAAGTCCCCAGACTCTAGCTCAACTTTGATTTCACCTGCTTGATTTGACTGAATCAGCTCAAATTCTGGAAAGCCAGATGCCTGTGAAGGTCTTTTGGAATAACCCACAGGCTGAGAAGACTCAAATTCAATGTGATCTCCCTGATGACTAAAAAGTTTGTTCAGATTTTCAAATTCCACCTGGCAAACAGGGCTTTTATATGGTGTCTTTTCAGTATGGGTGAGCTGGTGTCTTTTTAAGTGAGCTGATTGTCTAAATGTCTTCCCACAAACATTACAGCCAAAGGGCTTCTGTCCCGTGTGAATAAGATAATGTCTTTGAAGTTTGGATGAAGAAGGAAAGATTTTTTCACATCTGTCACATTTACACACTTTGTGTCTATTATGTATATTTTTAGGAGGAGCTGAAAAAGCACAGTGAAGTGCTGCTTCTGGATTATCAAAGAAATCAGCATCCAATGAACCATAAAGAGAGTCATCTTTATTATGAACCGAATCATCCATGTTTAACATGCTTTCACCAGTAATTATACCATTTAAATTAATTTCTAATTTGTGCTTTTGTAGGTGCTCTTGCCAGGAAAATGGCATGACAAATGTCCTTTTCTTTTTATTGCTAATTGTCTTGTGCCTGACAAGCTTGCTATGATAATTCTTAAAAGTTTTAGGCAAAGCATTCCAATCAGAATGCTGCTCATTAGATGCAAACAGGTCATAACTTTTAAAGTGACTTGTTTTATTTTTTTTTCTGTCAGACGGAAATGAATCTGATGCCTTTTCTCCAGCATGTTTGAGTTTCATCAGGACTTTACTTTTAATGTTGGCTTTGTGGCTGTAGGCTGATTTGCCACTGTTTGAATTTTTGCCATCTCTCAGGTAAAAACATTTGTGCAAATTTAGAACCCGCTCTGTTTCAAAACACTGCTCGCACACTGGGCACTGAAAAGGTACAATATAAATAGAGTGAACATCAAGTGGATCATTCTCCAGGGGCTCATAAGTATCAACATTCTCAAAATTATCCCTTTTTCCTTCCAGCGAGTTCTGAGGTCTAGGATATTTAGAAGTCTTTGCTCTGTAAAGGACTCTGGGAAGAGACTTATTTCTGACATGGAGTTGCTTGTGCTTCAGGAGTTTGCTCTGCATCTTAAATCCCTTCTGACAAAAACAACACTGAAAAGGCCTCTCTTCTGTGTGTGTGAGCTGATGGATTTTCAAATGTGTTGACTGCCTGAAAGATTTCCCACACAAGGAACATTTAAAAGGTTTCTGGCCAGTGTGAATCAGCAAGTGTCTTTCCAGCTTAGATCGTGATGGAAACATCTTGTTACATGTTTCACACATATGAGTTTTCTTTCTCCTCCTGGCACTGTGCAGATGATCTGACTTTGTGCACTGATGCAGCATCCACCGCTCTTCTGTTGTAAAAGATTTCTGGCAAACAGAACAATGAAATATTCCATACAACTGCCTATCTTGCTTAGCATCCACTGATTTTTTAGCTTGCTTAATATCACTCTGGTAGTTTTCATTATGAAGCTGTTGATGCTTTAAGAAAGTAATTAAATTTTTGAAGTTCCTATGGCAAATGTTACATTTAAAAGGAAGTTTATGGGTTAGCTGATGTCTTTCCAAATGGACTAGCTGTCTAAAAGTTTTATGACATACATGACATTCAAATGGCTTTTGACCAGTGTGTATAAGATAATGCCTAGCTAATTTTGATGGTGTTTCAAATTGTTTATAGCAGATGTCACATCTATATGGCCTTTTCCTGGGTATCCTGTTAGCTGTTACACATTGCTGAATTTTGAACATTTTAAAAAAATAAGACTCCTATTCTGGTCAGTTTCTTCAGAAATGTACTTCAATTGAAACCATCACAATACTGAGAAGGAAGGTCCGGAACAGCAGCAAAGTTATCTTAGAGGAGGATTCCTTAAATTCCACAGATCCCTAAAATAGTAAGAATGAGAAAAACAGGTATTTTAGGGACTAATTTTCTCTTGCCTTTTAGACAACAAACCGCAGTTATTTTAACCAGCATACGCAAAATTTAACTTGGTTTAAAATGCTTCCTAACAGACTGGCCACAAATTATATCATGTGTTAAGAAAAAAACAGGACTATTCTACAGAAGGAGAGTCAGTTAAAAGTCAGCTGTAACAAAGATTCATTTTAATCTAGCCTATTACCACTCAATGTTACTCCAAAATCATATCAATTTCAGCTATGGTAAAAAATAAAAAAATATAAAAACACTGCTCTTGTTAAAAAAAGTTGTTGGTTTGTTGGTTTTTGGGGGAGGGGGGTTGCAATACATTTTCCATCACTATTATCACTGTAAATACTAGCTATTAGCAGCTTTGGTTATATACTACATGTAACATCTGGGAGGATGAAGGAAGCAAAAAAACTATGAGATTCTTGGATCCTAAAATAATAGTTAAATTGTAAAAAGTGCCAAATTAACAGTCCTTTAAACTGAAGTCCAGAGAACAAGTACCATACAGGTTTCTGCACCTCACTAATGTACCTTCACTTCTAGGAAGGAAAGCATAACTCAAACTCCTAGCCAATTCAAGTTGGTGACCTCTCTGCTGAAACTGCAAAAAGAGTGGTAACTAGCACTAACTGTTAGTCATTTGTGGGATGTGGCCAGCTGTCCCTTTGAAACTGGACTCACATTATTTCAATTTATTTCATGGACCACCCAATAACCATCTAATGGTATAAAGACTTTTGTTCACTCTGAAATTGACCTATATTTGAACCAGTGCCTAAGGGGCGACAGACTCTGTAACACATAAGCAATTCTCTGAGCAATACAATTTCCCTTCTTAAATAATAATTATCTATAAAGTCATTTCATTGTGCACGTATTTGGATATTATTCACCACAAGCTGTGTGTTGAAATGAGTACACCAGTGAACACAAAATACTAGATGTTTGACTTGTTTTAGAACACACTCAGAGATGCAGGTGCACACAAAAACTACAGGAATCCAAATTTTCCAAAAATTAGAAGTGATGCCTAAAATTAATGCCTTTAATATTAAACATTTAGAAAGAAATATCTAAAAAGATTCACACACCACAACACCCTCCCCAAAGTTAAATAGAGAATAATAAACTGGGCCAGTCTGAGTTATACGGGGAGGGGCAGTACCCAGGTTTCCAGTTTTTCCCCTTCATACTAATTCTGGGTTTTACGTACGGGAAGGTCAAGTGAGTTTATTAACTACCAGTTTTTGAGAACCGGACAGCCAACTATCACAACTCTGCTTCCTTCTACTCTACCATCAGGTGGTCCAGAGACATTTATACAGAACACATCACAGGACACCGACAATACCACATTGAGTAATTGAGACCGCCGACCAGGGAAATAACTCCCTTTCTTCCCTGACGAACCAAGGGATGCACCCCACCCATGTACTTATTCACTACACCGATACTGACTTGGAATCCTTATACAGTCTATGGGTGGCGTACCCAAGCTCACTTATCCACTGATACTTTAAAAACTCTTGCACCCCAATCTGGGTCTATGCTGGTTATGTGATATGTATATCTCTCTTCATCCTTGCAACCGATACCTGTAATCCCTAGTGACTCAAGCCTGACCCCAGATGTACAGTACCTTCCCTCTTAACTTGTGTATATTTAATTTTAAACATTAACTTTAATAAAAAAAATTATTTCTGAAATTCTCTTCTGAACAGCTTGCAGTTCTCACTCTAGATATCCCCCCCCACCCCTTGCTAGATTGTCAGTAACAATCCTTGTCTTGCAAAGGTCGGCATTGGCAATTTTTGATAGAATTTATGGAGGTAAACAGTAATGCTCCTTTGAAGTGGTAGCTACAACATTCAGAATTTCTCAATCTTTCTGAAAGGCAGAAAACTTATGTCCCTCATCTCTCTCATAGGTCCATTTCCAGACAAAAAGAACTGGATGGGCCTCCCAGCACAGCCTGACAAAGCGAGTTCATGCAGTGACCAAAGCCAATTGTTTGACAGTAACATACTCCTTTCACATCTAGGGAATGAATGGGCTGCTTCTGCAAAACAAGGAGCAGAAGCCAAGCCTGGAATCATCATTTACCCTGCCTTCTCAAGCCTTGACAAATAGACATACTAATTAATGTCATCAGATCTATTTCTCCACATGACCAGGATATGGTCTTTGGATTGCAGTCCTAATAGATATAAAGCCAATACTACATTTCATCTTAGACATAAGGGCATGGAATCAAGTAATATTATATTCACTAATTTTGAGGCCAAAAATATAATTCAAACAAGGCCTTCACTTTCCCCAAGAATTCTGCCCTATTATCACTAATCTATATTCAGACATACTTAACTCTCTACCCTAAAATAAAAAGAATTATCCTGATCCCAAGATTGAGTTGCTATGCACTCTATATGTATCTTGTAAAATTATCTACAGAACATGCAAGCACAAGCCTAGTTGCTTATTTTATAAGATGCATATTACAAGATACAGAGATAAGAACCTGAATACGTCTGACATATCGTAACCTGCCTTTCTTCACTAACTTTCCCTTAGGAAAAAAATATAGATCTCATTGATAAAAATACTGTTTTCACATACACTGTCTCCACCCACAGTTGTTTGCAAATGGGCCAAAAGCAGAACCGTTTACACAACTAGGCTAGCACTCTCTTTCTCTCTCCAGATTTTCCCATAAACGTTTTGAAACATTTTATGAAGCAAAACAAAAGTGAAACAATGAGCATGAGAATGGTACCATGTTTGAAGGAAACTTAAACTGACACCCCATGCCAACCTTTTACAGATACGTCCTGGATCATCTCCATTTAAACACATTTTTAAACCTTTGGGATTAGATCTTACAAATGGATTATTCCCTCCCTGCCCAAAATTTAGAGGATCAATCTGGGGTGCTAGTTTTGGAAAGAAGTAAACCAAGGATTAAAAAAAAAGTCTCAGATAAATTAAAAAAAAAAGTGAACAGACTACAGAAAAGACCAGCTTTTTCACTGTGGAAAAAAAGTGACTTCCACTAGCCCTAACACACCGGCACCCCCCCAAAGCAGAGCGGGTTTAGAAACTCCGCATATTACAGGGGAAAGGGAAGGCTGCTGCGGTGACACTTCCTACAAAGGGGTGGGGGACTATCCCAGTTATAGTCAAGGCCAAATCCTGCTTCCACTTAAATCCACTGCAGAAATCCCAGGAAACTTCACTGGGGCCAGGACCTGAGCCCCCAGTGAGCAGAAGGGCAGAGAGGAATCAGCAGCAAATTGACGCCTCACCCCAGCTGGGGGCTGCAGCCTGCAGCGCGCTGAGGGGAAATGCCCGAGAGGCTCCTCCCGAGAGCAGCTGCGCTGGCAGCCGACAGCGCGGGGGCTTCCCGGGCCGCCTCGGGAGGTGGAGCGCAGCGCAGCGCTCCCGGGACCCGGCGACGCCCCAGCCAGGCAAGGGGCTGGGGGGAGGGGGAAGCAACCTGAGAAGCGGCCGCTGCGCCCTCGCCTTCCTCATCCCTCGCACGGTTTCTGCCGTGCAAACTCTTCCCCCCGGATGGCACCGAGGCTCCGGGACTCAGGGAAACCCAGCGCCGAGCTTTCAGTTCCCACCGTTCAATCCCACCCGCCTCCTGCCCCGGGCCGCGGCGCTGGGCGGGGCGGCACCAGCTGGCTCTGGCTGGCGCGCCGCTTGCTGCTGCTGCGTGGCGACGGGGAGAGGGGCCGGGGGTGTCTGCCTCTCACCAGCACAATGTACAAACCCGAGAGACGCACCCCCCCCCCCCCGCCCAGTGGACAATCACTGGGTGGGGAGCGCTTGGTGGTGTCATCCACAGAGATCTGCCAAATCTCTCCCCCACTCCAGCCCCGTCCTTTTGGAAGCCGAGTCTCTCATCTTGCGCCAAAGTGAGTCCTTAGGCAAAGCTCTGGCGGGTGTGTAGTCTTGCCCTAGCCGGGCAGTGGAAGTTTTGACCCAGAGGGAGTTCAGGTTTTGTCCCAACGGGTTATGTTTTAAAGATGCTTTTCTGGCCCGCTGCTGATCAAGGGTTGTACAGGTGCGTCTCCCAGTGAAACATTTTAATATCGCACTCATCAAACAATCCAGGTGGAGAGGCTGCTTGGGGGACTGAAACCTTTTCAAAAAGTCTGATCATTCTGTAGGGATGTTTTGCAGGCAGATCACTCAATGCACAAAAAGGATCTGGGCATGCTTAATAAACAGGCCAGAAACATTTTTTTGACAATAGAAATATATATTGGTTGACATTTTCAAAGTATGCTATGGCACTATTATTCATAGAAGATAAAGTGTCTAAATCCCTTGTCTTGAGGCCTTCACCCTTATTTCTATTACTTTGAGGTCTGATCCTGTACTTAGATAAAATTCTCATTGATTCCCATGGGAGATTTACCTACAAATGGATGCAGGGTCAGAGTCAGAATTCATACCTCCACACTGTTGTTGTTAGGAATAATTAATCCTGGGAGTAATTCAGCTTTTACTGATGTGAAACATATGCAGTACAAGTCATTACAGTACTATTACCAGATGTTGCCAGTATGGTAACAGATGATTAAACAATAAAAAAGAAACATGTAATTAGATTACCATAAAGTAACTACATCTCTGGATATCAAGTGCACCTAAGCACCTCTCTCACACAAGTACAGTTAGGTCACAGTTACCACCCTTCTGTATTTGCCTTTTTGTTGTATAAAAGCCACTAATATGTTTATAAATGGATTCTCTGTGTGCTAGTGGTGGAGGGAAAGTTGGCTGCATTTACTGGTTTAAAAAAAACGTTTTCCAGACTCCCGCACCTCTTGGGGACACTTCTTGCCAGGAGTTTTGAGATCCAGAAATTTATTGCCTGTACAGTTGCCATTCCTTAGTTTGACAGTGGGAGAAATCAAATCACAGTCTCTTGTCTGCAAAGGTTCTAAATAACGTCTGACCTGAGGCAGCAGCACATGGATCAAGTTTTAGTACTGCAGTACAAAATTTATTTGCAAAGAAATTTACATTAGCAATGAGACAATCCCCATAATATTAATGATTGCTTTAATATAATATAATTTATTTCTTTTGGAAGGCAGCTTGGTCTTGTGGTTAGTGTTGAGCAGTGGGAGTTAGGAGACCCACTCCTGACTTTGACACTGACTCACTACATGACCTTAGGCAAGTCACTTAACCTCTCTGCGCTTCAGTTATCCAACTGTAACATATGGATAATGTTTGACATCTCATATGGAAATTTAAACTCTTAATTAATGATATTGTTTTTTCTACAGGCCCTTACAGAACTCCTCTGAATGACAGCACCTTTCATAACAGACCAAAAGCAGCCTCACTATTCCACCCTACGTACTATGTGCTATTGCAGGATTGTCTGATACTGAAGCAACAGCACTACCAGCTGAGTTATGCCAAAGGACCCAGATCCACAATGGGACTTAGGCTCCTAACTGCCACTGATTTCAATAGACATTAGGCCACTAAATATTTTTGTGGATATGGGCCCTAAAGCCCAGATTTCGGCACTAGTGTGATCCACAAAACCCCTGCTCAGCTGTCACCTCACCTGTGAGCACCTAAACTTACTTGGCACCTATATTTTCACTCTGAAGGTTCCCTAGACACTCCTCATCAGTCATGTGCCCCAGCCCCCTAATCATTTTTATTGCCTTCTGCTGGACTCTCTCCAATTTGTCCACATCCTTTGGGCCGGGGAGGGGGGGACAACTGGATGCAGTACTCCAGATATGGCTTCACCAGTGCTGAATAGAGGGGAATAATCACTTCCCTCGATCTGCTTGCAATGCTCCTACCAATGCAACCCGATGTGCCATTAGCCTTCTTGGCAACAGGGCACACTGCTGACTCATATCTAGCTTCTCACCCACTGTAATCCCCAGGTCCTTTTCTGCAGAACTGCTGCGTAGCCAGTTGGTCCCCAGCCTGTAGCAGTGCATGGGATTCTTCCATCCTAAGTGCAGGACTCTGCACTTGTTCTTGAACCTTATCAGATTTCTTTTGGCTCAATCCTCCAATTTGTCTAGGTCTCCCTGGACCCTATCCCTACCTCTCCCCCCAACTTAGGGTATGTCTACACTACAAGAGTAGTTCGATTTAACTTAGGTCGAATTTGTGGATTCGACCTGATGAATTCGAATTTGTGTATCCACACTAAAGACACTAATTCGACTTTGTGAGTCCACACTAACGGGGCAAGCGTCGACATTGGAAGCGGTGCATTCTGGGCAGCTATCCCACAGTTCCCGCAGTCCCCGCTTCCCACTGGAATGCTGGGTAGAGCCCCCAATGCCTGCTGGAGGAAAAATGTGTCGAGGGTGGTTTTGGGTAACTGTCGTCATTCAACCGTCACTCCCGCCCTCTCTCCCTGAAAGCGCCGGCGGGAACTCTGTTCGCGCACTTTTCTGGTCAGTGACAGCGCGGACGCCACAGCACTGCGAGCATGGAGCCCGCTGCGATCATCGCTGCACTTATGGCCGTTGTCAACTCCTCGCACCTTATCGTCCACCTCTTCCACAGTCAGCTGCTGAGAAATCGGGCGAGGAGGCTCCGGCAGCGCGGTGAGGACATGAAGTGTGAGAGTGGCACAGACCTCTCACAAAGCACGGGATCCCGCGCCGCGGAGATTATGGTGGCAATGGGTCACGTTCATGCTATGGGATGGCGATTCTGGGCCCGGGAAACAAGCACGGACTGGGATGAATCACAGTGGCTGCGAAACTTCAGGATGCGTAAGGGCACTTTCCTTGAACTCTGTGACTTGCTGGCCCCTGCCCTGAAGCGCCAGGACACCCAGATGCGAGCAGCCCTGAGTGTGCAGAAGCGAGTGGCCATAGCCCTCTGGAAACTTGCAACGCCAGACAGCTACCGGTCAGTAGCGAACCACTTTGGCGTGGGCAAATCTACCGTGGGGGTTGCTGTGATGCAAGTAGCCCACGCAATCATTGACCTACTGCTCTCAAAGGTGGTGACCCTGGGAAACGTCCAGGTCGTCATAGATGGCTTCGCCGCGATGGGATTCCCAAACTGCGGTGGGGCTATAGATGGCACTCACATCCCTATCCTGGGACCGGCCCACCAGGCCAGCCAGTATATTAACCGAAAGGGCTACTTTTCAATGGTGCTGCAAGCATTGGTGGACCATAGGGGACGTTTTACCAACATCTACGTCGGGTGGCCGGGCAAGGTTCATGACGCGCGTGTGTTCAGGAACTCTGGTCTGTTTAGACGCCTGCAGGAAGGTAGTTTCTTCCCGGACCACAAAGTAAGTGTTGGGGATGTGGAGATGCCTACAGTGATCCTCGGGGACCCAGCCTACCCGCTAATGCCCTGGCTCATGAAGCCCTATACAGGCGCCCTGGACAGTGACAAGGAGCTCTTCAACTACCGGCTGAGCAAGTGCAGAATGGTGGTGGAGTGTGCTTTCGGATGTCTCAAGGGGAGATGGAGGAGCTTACTGACTCGCTCAGATCTCAGCGAAACCAATAGCCCCATTGTTATTGCAGCTTGCTGTGTGCTCCACAATCTCTGTGAGAGCAAGGGGGAGACCTTTATGGCGGGGTTGAGGCAAATCGCCTGGCTGCTGATTACGCTCAGCCAGACACCCGTGCGATTAGAAGAGCCCAGCGGGAAGCGCTGTGCATCCGGGAGGCTTTGAAAGCTAGGTTCCTCAGAGAGCAGGGTAACCTATGACTGTCCAGTCTCTTTACAGAGAAGCTGAACCTGCCCCTGTTTCAGTTACTATTGACTTTTTTCAGCGGTTACATACCCCGTTCACCAGGTTTCCCCCCTTCCAACAGACGTTTAAAAATAAAGTTATTGGAACATTTTTAATTAGCAAAGTTTTCTTTACTAACGAATTCTCATTCAAGGGTTCAAACAGGGACGCATACTGTGGTGGGTACGGTGTGCAGTGATGTACAGACCGCTTCTACACTCGAGGACTGACAGGCTCCTGCTCCTACAGCGGTCTCTGGGGGGAGGACGGTTACCGGAGGGTGTGCAGGAAGGGGTGGGTTTGCAGGAAGGGGTGAGGGGTGTGTGGGAACGGTGAGTAGGTGTGGGGGGATGATGGCTCTGGCTGGGGCTCAGGGCATCGGAGAGGTTCATGGCTAGGGTGGAAGGGCATGGTAAGGGCAGCCTGCCTTGCCATTTGTGGATGCCAGGCGCTCGGACCCTGGGGCAACATACACCTCCCAGACTGACCTGTGGCAGCAGACACCTCGCAGAGTGACCCGGGTGCCTAGTGACTGCACTCTGTGTGTGACCTGCTGTTGATCCTGCCCCCATGTCTGTACCCTGTTAATGGTGGCTGTCCTATGCAATTAACAAACCCCTCCCCCCCTTCACACAAAGTCTTCTGCAAAGAAACATGACGGAAACAGTAATGAACAGCAAACTATTTTTAATACTCAACTACACAGTTGGGGGATGAAACTGGGATTTGGGATCGGGTGAGCCAGGAAGGCAAGCAATTCTCATACTTTAGGGAATGAGAGCTGTTTGGTACATGAGCGCTCTGCTGGGGTGGAGTGACAGTTTTCACGGCCCCTAGCGCCCCTCCTTCTTGTGATTTTGGTGAGGGGGGGACAGGACTTTGTGGCGGGGGAGGGCGGTTGCAGATACAGTTCAGGGGGGCTCTCTGCTCCTGCCTGCGGTCCTGCAGAACATCCACAAGGCGCCGGAGCGTGTCCGTTTGCTCCCTCATTAGTCCAAGCAGCGTTTGAGTCGCCTGCTGGTCTTCCTGCCGCCACCTGTCCTCCCGTTCGCTGTGTGAGCGCTGCTGCTGAGAGAGGGTCTCCCTCCACTGGCTCTGCTGGGCCACCTCGGCTCTGGAGCAGGCCATCAGTTCAGCGAACATCTCGTCCCGAGTATTTTTCTTTCGCCGCCTAATCTGCGCCAGCCTCTGTGAGGGGGATGCCGGGGCAGTTCGGGAAAGAGCCTCAGCTGTGTGATGTGAAAAAGGAAGTGATTTCCTTGCAAAGATACATGTTTGCGAACACTGAACACAGTCTACTCAGTTTCTGTGAACAAGACCTACAGGGCACCTAATCTCATGTGCTCTCAGGACAAGTTCGAATTTTCGGCATTCGCTTTCATTGCCTGGGGTCTTGCACTGGAGATCGGACAAGCGGGGCAGGACAGCAGAATCCGTGTAGCAGCCAGGCCTGGTAAGCCGTAAACTTTAGGCTGCTTAACAGTTAATGGATAGCAGTGCCCTCCTGCTGCAGGCAATCTGGAAAGCATAAAGTCTGACCCTGTTCCAGCCCCTCGCGGCTGTCCCCGGGAAAGATCCCTGTATGCTTTTCCTCTGCAGCCTCCAACACGTGGCTGTTAAACGACGGTCATTGTTATGCAAAGGAAAAGTCAAGCATTCACAAAAGTAACATTAAAGTAATTCCCCTAATTAGATGCAGCAGTCGCCGAGCGAGATCACCCTGAGGCGGGTCTCCAGGAGAAACAGAGAGCGCATGCTGCGTGAATCCCTGCACAGACCAGGGCCCTATGCTGCCATGCTGGTCGAGGCAATGCTCCCACTATACCTCAGGATGGCCTGGCGCGGAAAAGTGTGCTTCCACGGAGCACCCAATAAGGCACCTCTCCCCAGGAACCTCCTGCGGAGGCTTTTCGAGTACCTCTCCGACAGCTTCGTGGAACTGTCCCAAGAGGATTTCTGTTCGATCCCTATATGCATTGACCTTCTTTTTATATAGTTTTTATTCCTGTTTTGTTAAAAAATAAATGTTTACATGTTTATAGCACTTACCGACTGATCCTTCCCCTGATTCGGAGTCCGGGTTAACGGCCGGGGAGGGTTGGTAGGGGATCTCTGTGAGGGTGATGAAGAGATCCTGGCTGTCGGGGAAAGCAGTATTGTAACCGCTGTCGCCTGCCTCGTCCTCCACAAACCCTTCCTCATCTTCCCCATCGGCGAACATCGCCGAGGAACTGCCCGTCGACACTATCCCATCCTCAGAGTCCACGGTCACTGGTGGGGCAGTGGTGGCATACCCACCGAGAATGGCATGCAGTGCCTCGTAGAAGCGGCATGTCTGGGGCTGGGCTCCGGAGCGTCCGTTTGCCGCTTTGATTTTTTGGTAGCCTTGTCTCAGGTCCTTGATTTTCACGCGGCACTGCGTTGCATCCCGGCTGTATCCTCTGAGTGCCATGGCTTTGGAGACCTTCTCGTAGGTCTTTGCATTCCGTTTTTTGGAGCGCAGCTCCGAAAGCACAGACTCATCGCCCCACACAGCGATCAGATCCAAGACTTCCCGGTCAGTCCATGCTGGGGCCCTCTTTCTACTCTGAGATTGCATGGACTCCTCTGCTGGAGAGCTCTGCATCGCTGCCAGTGCTGCTGAGCTCGCCACGATGTCCAATCAGGAATTGAGATTCCAACTGGCCAGACAGGAAAAGGAATTCAAATTTTCCCGGGGCTTTTCCTGTATGGCTGATCAGAACATCTGAGCTCGGACTGCTGTCCAGAGCGTCAACACAGTTGTGCAGTGTGGGATAGCTCCCGGAGCTACTAAGTTCGATTTGCATCCACACCTAGCCTAATTCGACATAGCCATACCGAATTTAGCGCTACTCCCCTCGTCGGGGTTGAGTACCGAATTCGAACTAAAGAGCCCTCTAGGTCGAATTAAAAGGCTTCCTGGTGTGGACGGGTGCGCGGTTAATTCGAATTAACGCTGCTAAATTCGAATTAAAGTCCTAGTGTAGACCAGGCCTTAGTGTCATCCGTGAACTTGCTGAGGGTGCAATCTATCCCATCATCCAGATCATTAATGAAGATGTTTAAAAAAACCTGCCCCAGGACCGACCCTTGGGACAGTCTACTTGCTACCAGCTGCCAACCAGACATCAAGCTGTTGATCACTACCTGTTGAGCCCAATGATCTAGCCAGCTTTCTATCCACCTTATAGTCCATTCATCCCTAATTCTTTAATTTGCTGGCAAGAATACTGTGGGAGTCCGTATCAAAAGCTTTGCTAAAGTCAAGATATATCATGTCCACCACTTTCCCCATATCCACAGAGCCAGTTATCTCCTCATAGAAGGCAATCAGGTTGATTGGGTATGACTTGCCCTTGGTGAATCCATGTTGACTATTCCTGATCACCTTCCTCTCCTCCAAGTGTTTCAAAATGGATTCCTTGAGGACCTGCTCCATGATTTTTCCAGGGACTGAGGTGAGGCTGTAGGTGACGCTGAGGTCTGTCGTTCCCTGGATTCTTCTTCTTCCCTTTTGAAAAGATGGGCACTATATTTGCCTTTTTCCAATCATCTGGGACCTTCACCGATCACCATAAGTTTTCAAAGATAATGGCCAATGGCTCTGCAATCACTTAGCACCCTTGGATGCATTAGATCCAGCCCCATGGACTTGTGCATTTCCAGCTTTTCTAAATAGTCCTTAACCTGTCCTTTCACCACTGAGGGCTGCTCACCTTCTCCCCATACTGTGTTGCCCAGTCAGCAGTCTGGGAGCTGACCTTGTCTGTGAAGACCGAGGTAAAAAAAGCATTGGGTACTTCAGCTTTTTCCACATCGTCTATCACTGGGTTGCCTTCTGCATTCAATAAGGGTCCCACACTTTCTCTGACCTTCTTTAAAATACAGCCAGCTCTCCTGGACTCCTTTCTCCCACCTATTAGCCTCCCAGGGGATCCTGCCCATCAGTTCCCTGAGGGAGTCAAAGTCTGCTTTTCTGAAGTCCAGGGTCCGTATTCTGCTGCTCTCCTTTCTTCCTTTTCTCAGGATTCTGAACTCGACCATCTCATGGTCACTGCTGCCTAGGTTGCCACCCACTTCTACTTCCCCTACCAATTCCCTCTTTGTGAGCAGCAGGTCAAGAGGAGCACGGCCCCTAGTTGGTTCCTCCAGTACTTGCACCAGGAAGTTGTCCCCAACATTCTCCAAAAACTTCCTGGATTGTCTGTGCACTGCTGTATTGCTCTCTCAGAGTCTCATCTAGGCATGCACAGTGCTGCCTCAGGCAGGCATCTGGATACCTATTTGATGCCTTATCCACAGTGCAATTCTCAAACCAGGTGAAGATAGACCCTGCCTGTGCGGCTACAGGACCATATCTGGTAGATGTGCACTGAACACACCTAACACCATACAAAACAGCTGGGGAAGGAGAGGGAGGAGAGAAAGGTAGCAACAATCTCTTTTGTAACCTTTAGCCCAGCAGTTAGCAAACTTACCCAGGATATGGGTGACCCTAGTTGAGTTCCCCAGAAGAGATGGGATTTGAATAGAGCTGTGTCATTCACATTCTACCTCTGGCCCAGTTATTGAATGCAAAGTTGAACAGATTCAATAAGCGAGAGACCTGTGCCAGAATATCTCATAATCCAGTAGTTAGCATACACTTCTGAGAGGTAGGGAACTCCTGTTCAAAGCTCTTCTTGCAAGAACAGCTTAGTGAATGACTCCAAGAGAGGTTTTCCCATCTGTGGATTCCAAGCAGAGATAGGCACCTCCCTCCAGCCCAGATTTAGGCCTATAACTCTGTGAGAAGGGTAGGACTTAGGACACACCAGAGTGTCAGCATCTTCCATTGGCTAGTTTAGGCAACTCCCCACCTAGTGTTCTGGCTTTTGTGGATTCCATTGTCAAGCATCTATCTCTCAACATGCATCATTTAGGAAGCCTAGGTGCTTACCCCAGGGTTTGTAGAGTCCAGTGATTTTCAAGGCTTTGTGGATCCAGGCCATGACCAATAACAGGTTAATGGGACAAACCCTTAGCTGGTGTAAATTGTCACAGTTCTGTTGAAGTCAGTGGAGCTAGGACAGTTTATGGCAGCTGTGGATTTATTTGTATAGTTCTGCAAGTTAGAACAAAGCATACTCCAAAAGTATCAGATGTAAGCTTAGGACTCAGTTATTACAAAACAGATTAACTCCTTCAATATGTTTCAGAAGAAAATTCTGCAAATACAAGAGGGGAAAAAAAATAAAAAGTCTAATGGGTGGAGATTCATCAGCAGACATCTAACCACAGAAATAATATAAGGGCATACTGTAAACCCTTTACACACATATGTTTTGATTTAACATTGGAGTCTGTTAAAATCCATTTCTAAAGATGGCAACTAATTGTCACATGTAATTTTTTATTTTTTCAACATAAAGGATAAAAAGAAAAAAACAGAACATAACAAAGGAACATTAAACCTTCCCATGACAGACGTCTGCAACTACTGTAACTTTGTTCTTTGGAACTGAGTTTTCAGGTCTTGAATTTTAAGCTCTTTGTTTTCCAATTTTAGGTGGTCTGTTGGGTGACATGTATTGTGTAGCTTTTTTTAAATTAATGTTTTAAATGTATGGTATGACACCCATTCTCAGAGAAGCCACATAGTTTTTGTAAATGCCAGTGCTTCGGATTTAATAATAAATAATAATAATAAAATGATTTATTGTTTTTATTGTGGGGAGCCCATTCCAGAATTTCTTTGTGCTGAGACAATGCCCTTTTCTACTAATCTTCTATTCTACTTGATTAGGAATCTTGCCCCCTGCAAGACTTTGTTCTAAAATTAAGACTCTTCAAAATCAAAAAGGGTTGATTGTGGTGTCTCCGCAAACTCAGGGACAGTTGGCAATTCTAGAACTGAAACTACAGGAGAAGCATGTTAGTTATCTGGCGCACATTGGTATTAGTGCAGTATCTGTCTCTTTAAGAATGCATTCTGTATTTCAAAACACACGTGCTCTATATGCTGTGTGATACAAGTATTTCCTACTAGTATTAAATACAAAAATAATAAATAGGCATATATCAGTTTAAGTCACCTCAGGATGAAAGCAAATTGCACAGACTTTTAAAACTGCATATGTACTTTTTATGCATCAGTGCTGGCCTTATCCTTTTTTCCTTTCTAAATAGTCCTCCCCTGGGAACCCTCTGGTGCATAACAGTGAATTGCCTGGGGGAAAATTGGCATTTAATTAATCTTAGAACTATGTATTCTATGCATGTGAGCATCATATTTTTTCTGGACTAAACACTGTGAGTAGCAAAAGTTCCTTAATCCTCAGCTCCCTCTGTTACCCTCCCAACAAAAAAGAATACATTTTAATCAGATTTTAAAGAAAAGTAAACTTCATTTAGCTAGATTTGTTAATAATTAGGCATATGTCAAAGTGCTACATTTTAAGTACAGTAGTATAATGCAATATTATGAAAAGCACATTTGTTTCAATGCATTCAGTATAAAATATGACTACAATTACATTTTAATATAGTTAAACTATTATAATAAATATAATTAATGAAAGCTGCTATTTGGCTCTGTCTTGCAATATATTTCAAGATTAACTTCAATCATAAGTGCTACATTATAATTTATGTAAACCAAGACATTTCAACCAATACTCACTCCAACAGTTTATTTATCTTGGATGTGCAGTTGTTGAAAAAACAATCAAAAACATTTGGCTCATATCCCTTAATCATTAGAATCCCTTAAGAATCACTGCTTTGAAATTAGTTTCAGGCACTATCAATTATATCTATTTAAACGGACAAATATAATTACCACAGACGAGCAATTGATTTTTAAATTACCACTGTTTGCACGGTGGGTCTCTCAGTGGGAAGACAGGTACATACAGACTCTCAAATGCAATCAATGTATTAATTAATCTACAGATTGGCACACACTGGAGAAAGTTCTCTCTCCTTGTGCTCCCCTCTCCTAGAGTTATTTGTTTTAGTTGAAAAGGAAACTGGTGACCCAGGAGTGAAAGACACAAATGCAGAATAAAATTATGCACATTCTATGAAATATGTGCTTTTGTTTTCTGACTTTTCACATTTTGTGGCATTTGCTAGTTTAGATGAACTCTAGAACATAAGTAAACATCCCCCTACAAAATCTGTAAGCCAAACATTGCAATATTGTGCTAGTGCTTGAGTAGCTAAAAGTGGATGTGAAACTGACTAGAAACAGAAATGAAATTGACTGATCTATTTTTCAATTTACAGGCTGAAAAATGAAAGTAAAAAGAAATGGTGAAAAGCAGAGTTTTAAAATTCTTTAATCAAAGACATACTAATAATACAGGTCCTGGTAGGGGATTTTTTGTAATTATTTAATTATGAACCTCAGTCCCTTTTAGGGACCTGAGGGACTATGAGTTACCAAGCAACATGTGATCTGGGAATGAAGCAGTCAAAAGTTTTGAAACTCCATTGGGCAGATCAAGTTCCAGTGTCCCTCCCTAGCATAGTTGTGAGGGTAGGATTAACTTTAGAAGAAAACAGTTTATCCCTTTTCACTCTACATGGATTGATTTTTGAGAACTGAAAATTGCTGTCAGTTCCAGTTCTAATTCATTACAATTTGTGGATGGTATGGAAAAGGGTTTGTGTTTTAACTACAATATCTAAACCCACTAGCCACTATACCTGAGCTATTTTGCAAGAAGGGATTTTGTTTAAAAAAAAAAAGTGTGACTTTTACATGAAATTTGAATACACCTCTACCCCAATATAACACTGTCCTTGAGAGACAAAAAAATCTTACTGCATTATCGGTGAAACCGCATTATATCGAACTTGCTTTGATCTGCAAGAGTGCACAGCCCCGCCCCCTCGGAACACTGCTTTACCGCGTTATATCTGAATTTGTGTTATATCGGGTTACGTTATATCGGTGTAGAGTTGTAATTGCACAATTTTAATACGCTTTGCTTCATCATTCTAATAATTTCCATGTTGTTTTTGTAATATAAAAGATGAACAACTCTTGTATTTAAAAAAAATGGTATCTATGTTATTGTCTCCAACCAACATTCAGGACTCTAATTCACCCAAGACCTTAAGTCTTTTAAAATATTTTGAGGGTTTTTTGTTGTTTTAAAGAAACAGTAAACAACAACAACAACCCAAACTTATATCTTGTTTTCTTACCAAAAAGACTATGTAACTTCTTTGATCATCACTACAGTCTTGAATGGTAGGTGAAAAAGGGCGTGCTAGACATGCTATCTTTGTACAAAGATCTTGTCCATCAATAAGTTTTTTTAGATAGATAAATAATGTAAAAATAAAAGGAACTTCTCCACATCCAGATATCCTGTATATTATGTATACATATATTCATATATATATGTGTGTGTGTGTGTGTGTGTGTATATATATATATATATATATTCATTTAGGCCTGATCCTACAATTCACAACATGTGGAAAAATTGGTACCTGATCAGAGGCCCAGTGAAACCACTGGGGCTCTATGTGGGTGCAGCTATCTACTTTATGTGTTATAAATTGCAGAATCAGGGGCCTAGTAACAATTTAGGCCCCCTTTTTGCAAGTAGCTCCATGCAGGTGGATGCCTGAACCTGTGTGGAGCCCGCTTAAAGTCAATGAGGTTCTATGCTGACACAAGAATCTCCCCGAATGGAGCAGCTTGCAGAATCAGGGCCTTAGATACTTGCCTGGAGTTGCTAGCAGCCTAGGTATTGCAATGTCTAATTTTTAGGCATCTAGCAGTGGAATCCATAAACCCTGGAATAGGTGCCTTTTTAAACCCAGTGGGTGAGTTGCTTCCAGCCATTCCTAGTTTCCCAGGTGTCCTCTCAATAATAGTTCCTATAGGGACTTTCTGCCTTCTGACTCCAGTTCTACTGGTCATGATACATTAGCACCTCAATCTAGGGTGCAGAGAGGTACCTATCTCTACTCGTGATCCTATTGGTCTCCTATCACCAAGGGGGGTGCCCTAACCACCAGGCTATAGTGCCATTCTCTTTCCTCCCAACCTCTGACCCTGCAATGCTTTAATTATTTAATACACAGCAGAACAGCTTCTACAGGGAAGCTTGAGGAAGGCTTCCCCTCCCCTCCCCCATTATTCCATAGCTCAGTGCTTTAATCACTCTTAGATTTCAATATTTTCATGTTCATAAATCTGTTTATTGTGATAGAAATATATTTTTGGCCAACAAAAAATTAGACTTTTGCCTGCAGCAGGTCTGCAGGATTGGGTACGGCAACATAAGACTTGATTTTGGTCTCACTTATAAAGGTTTCCACTTATGTAACTCCACTGACTTCTCTGCCTTACACTGTCATGCTAGAAATCAGGCTTATAGTCTAATCCTGATGCATGGGATGACACAAGTGTAACAGAGAGAAGAATACAGTCCTTATTTTATAACAAGTCATCATAAAATGAGTTTGAATTAGAGGTTGTTATGCCCATTACAAATGTCCTAATTTCTAAGTAAACTCAATTCTAGAATCTGGAGGGAAGAAAAATCACATTGTAATATTGCATTTTGTTAGACTACTTAAGCATCATGTTTAACAACATTTATATAAATGACACAACATTGAAAAAAGCTGCAAGGTATTTTATTGTAAAAATTTGGCAAACACAATATGAAATCAGCTAATCCTGGAAGAATATTTTATTTGCATATCATTGTTAACCACTTTCATGTAGTACTTAACAGTCGTGTCAGATTGTAACAATATACTTAATGACTTAATGGATGAGATACATTGTTCTTAAATTCAATTATACCCTTCCACCTGAAGTGTTAAGGTTGTGTCAGCATTTCCATTATATGTTCATATTTTGCCGAGGTTTATGTCGCAGTTGTAACAACTTGCTTCCAACCCAATCTTGACACCCAAGGCTGCTGTCTAAAGGAGAATAAATATATAAGCTGGGAAAATATAGTTTTATGTGTATTGCCATACAGCTGAAAATAGTTAAAGAATTTGTAATACATAGATCAAGAGACAAACTTGCCCTCAACCCTCCCTGATAAATAGGAAACTGTGAGCATTTCAGTTCATGGAATTTCCTGGCCTTACAATGCTGTTTTCTCATATAGGCCTTAATTTGGTTTCGTGTGGTTTAAAACCACTCCAACATAGGGCGTGTGTATATATGTATTCAAATTCAGTTTCAAAAGAAATCTAATAAAAAACCTGATCAGGTGAAAATGAAACTATCAGGTCATCTGAGAGACAGGAAATCTACTAGCATGAGCTACAGATTTGTATGTAGTAGGAAATACAGAAATTTTAGGAAGCCACTAGGGGTTAATATTCCAACAGAGATCACAAAAGGTTAGTTTGAAATTAAATGCACTTTTCATATCCCTAATATAATTAAAGCAAGTAAAACAGTTGTTGAACATGCCACTCACTTTTTAGATACACGTCAGAACTGTCCACATGTTTGCCACATCACTCTGTTCATTTTTTTTACAGTTTTTAATATGAATATCAATCCCCCTTTTCATAAATGTAACCTATAAAGGCCATGAATCCCTGAGGAGTTTTCCCAGGCTTGCTTTAATGCCCCACAAGAAAGGATGTAAAAGAGACCTTTCTTTTGTAAAGTGATCCTATAATTCTGTTCAATATCCATCATTTTCAAGGCCAAGTAATCATATTTAATAGATGCTAAATTATATTCTGTCAGGCAAGGATTCCCTCGATAATATTAACCAGTACAAAGGACTGACACTTGGCGAGCTGAAAGTAAGATGTTTTTATAGTAAAAAGCTTATAAGAACTTTCACTGGGGCAGCACTCACTCGCATCGTGGTAGTTAAGGGTCAGCGTTTCCATTATGACTTTCACGGGTGTAGCCATAAATACTCACACTGGTTTCTGCCAAGAAGCAATACTGAGTGTGACCTGCAAAGGATTTTGTAAAATGCTGTGTTTCTATCTTTTTATTGTTTTTTATGATATCAACATTTTTTTCTGCTGATATTTCTAAAAGCAAAAATAAGCAGTGGCAAGTCTGATCTTTTGTTTTGAGATTGTTTTTGTGTTTCTTTCAAGGGGAGGAAAGGAAAGGACATTACATCTTAGGGGTGTCAAAGTTATATAGAGCAAGCTTTCACACTTTAATTGAAGAAGTGGTGGTCCTGATATTTTAATAATGACATTCTTTCTCCTAGGTGCTCATTAGGTACTTGAATTAGAATTAGAATCAAATCTAGCTTGAGTAACAACAACAGTAAAGCTATGGCAGCACAGGTGGTGGTACTTAGCCACTTGACTAGCCATACCCAGGGTCCTAGAAGGGTATGGCTAGTCTGTGTCATTTCCTGTGGTGCTACAGCTTCATTGCCATTGTTTCTTGAGCTAGCTTTGCTCTAGCTAGATCAAGCTAGCTCAGATATGTCTATACATGCTGCAATCATATCTCCAGATTCGAGTGTAGACAAATCTGATTTACATTCCTAATTCTGCCATAGACATCCTGTGTCACTGTGGAATAGTCACTTGTCTTTTAGGCTGTCTTCACTGCAAAGTTAACTCGATTTATGTATGCTTGAGATAACTCCATTCTTGTTAGCCTAGCTCGAGTGAGAGCAGGGCCGCCCAGAGGATTCCGGGGGCCCGGGGTCTTCGGCGGTGGGGGGCCCTTCCGTTCCGGGACCCGCCGCCAAAGTGCCCCGAAGACCTGGGGCGGGAGCCCCCCGCCGCCGAATTACCGCCGAAGCGGGACCCGCCGCCGAAGCGCAGCCCGGTCTTCGGCGGTAATTCGGCGGCGGGGGGGGTCCCCGCCGCGGGTCTTGGGGCACTTTGGCGGCGGGTCCCGGAACAGAAGGGGCCCCCCGCCGCCGAAGACCAGGCTGCGCTTAGGGTCGGACTCTCCACAGCTTGGTATCTTGTGTTGTTATTTACAATGTGAGCAAAACATGTTACTACATCTGAATGGAAGCTTTTTACACCCACCTTACACAGATGCAAATGACTGGAAGTGGAAGAATCAGGTCTGATCTACACCTGAAATTTAGGTCAGCCTAGCTATGTTGTTCAGGGGGGTGAAAAATTCATACCTTTGAAAGACATGGTTAAGCTGACCTAAACCCTGGTATAGACACACAAGAAGAATTCTTCCATCAACCCAGCTACCTCCTCTCGAGGGAGTGGATTTACTACAGTGACAAAAACTCTTCTGTCACCGTATCAAGTGTCTACACTACAGTGGTGTAGCTGCAGCACTGTAACTGTGTGCGCTACTCTATCTAGTCTCTCTGTGTGTCCCTAAGCTCCCTTGTTGTAAAATGGGGATAATACTGCTTTCCTACATCACAGGAGAGTTGTGAGGATAAAATCATTAATAATTGTGAGGTGTTTGGACACTACTAGTGATCAGTGCCATAAAAAGTCCTATAAACAAACATAGGGTGTGGGGAGGTCACAGAGGAAACAGTGATAGCAGCCCTTGTCAGTCCCTCAGGTCCAGGATTCATGTTCCACACATGTATTGCAACATGATGGAAAAGTAGCAAGCCAAGAAACAAACTCCATAGCCGACATATTTAGCATTCAAAGCCTATTCTAACAGCAGGCAAGCCATTCAGTAACGGTATGAAGAACATTCCCCCGCAGCCAGTAAGAATAATTTTAATCAGTGATATGAAATGTTCTTTTTCTTTGGTAGCTTCTGTTGCTTTTCCCCCTTATTCTTTTTCACCATCAGCCACTGAAATAAAAGGAATCTCCTCTCTTGGTTTCTAATGTAGAGCTCCTTTACACAGATTCTATAGATAGAGGAATAGAATGGGCAACATTTGGAATATAAATAAGAAAAGAGTGAGGACCTGGAGGGAGTAAATTTTTCCTGTTACCCCAGGCAGCCATAAAAAATATTATTCATGACTTAGGGGAATGAAGTTCTGGTCCCTGCAAGAAATCTTCTGTCACTGCAGATTATATATATATATATATATATATATACACACACACACACACACACATATATATTTTATTGCTAAGAGACAGGTTCCCTGATTTTTCTTCTTTAGCTGGTGGTCAGAAGCAGTGAGAGAAAGGAGATTCATCAACAAAGTGAGCAATTTTATGCTGAAATCTACAGAGCTGGCCACATGGAGTAGATTGAAGAGAATTTTGGCCTTTTTGAAACTTTATCAGGCTATTTAGTTTCAAATGCTTTTATTATGCTCCTGCGAAAGCAAACAACTTGTTTAACAGTATTTTAAAGAGGAGACTCCAATGGGTAGAAGCAGCTGCAGAAGCAGCCAAGTGGGGTCTGCGGCTCTGGGTGGAAGTACTCCCCTCCAACTCAGAATTGCTAAGAGGGGATTCCCCCATTCTGGGGAAACTAGGACCCAGATGTACCACATGTTCTTGGGGGAAAACTGAGAGAGAATCCAGCCAGACACTCAAGCTGATAGGACAAGCTGCAGAAGCAGCCAAAGCAGGGACCTTGGCCAGTCAGAGAACTTTCCACAGTTTTGACCAGACTTTGGCTGTTTGTTCCAACCCTCCCTCTCCCTCAAAGTCTGTTCACTCCACACCTATCCCTCATCTGTCTTGCCCTGCACCCGTCACCTGCCTTCCCTTTCCTTTGCCTTCTATTTAGGTTATCCCCTGCTAACTAATGCCCTGCCTTGCCCATCAAAAAATATATCATGGAACTAACATGCTGTTTGCCACTACCACATAATTCTCTCTGCTTGTGCCTTTCCTCTACCCTGGATTTGTCTTGTCTATTTACACTGTATGCTTTTTGGGACAGGGACTGTCTGCTCTTCTGTGTCTGTGCAGCACCTAGCACAATGGGGCCCCAATCCTGGCTGTCCCTTAGGCATTTCTGTAAGAAATATGATTAATAATATTTCACTTACAAATCTTTACCAGGTCATTTACTAATTCCTGCTGATAGGTAACTGACCCACCTACCTCTTCTCAGGCATCAAGACATCATTCCATTTTTGCAAAAATGTTCAATAGGTTTTGTTTTCATTCCAATGCAAAACTAAAACAAATGTTGAAATCTCAAAAATGGTTTCAAAATGGAATTGTTGTTCTCTGGTCAGCTCTAGTCCATAGTATCTTCATTCAATGTGCACAAGCCCCAACATTTACCATCTTTGTTTTGGCACTTTAAACCATGATGGATCTCTACACACTTCACTGGAGGAAATCAATAGGAAACTCTAATTTGATCCAGTAAGCAACTGCCAACTTGAGCAAGAAGTTTGATGAACTGCTGTCCCAAGTAAATAATTTAGATAACAGAGTCACTGGCGCTGAAAGGTAACGCTTCATTAATGGACATCACCAAGAAAGCAAGGAAAGCAAAATGGATCATTGGTCCAATGCCTTTAGTAGTAGGATTAAAGAAAATATGGTACTGAACTATAGAATGCAGGGACAGAAGAGTAAAAGGACAAAGAGAATAAAGTGTATCCATTTCCCATATGGAGAGGAAGTGGATGATCTTGTTGGTTATTAGTTTTTAATTGCCTTTGAAGATTTTACTATTGAGAACTGATGATCATTTAGGTATTGACCTTGCACCTACTGATATCAACGCCAACCCCCCATTGATTTCAATGGTGCAAGACCAGGCTCTTCATTTACATATAAAAGTACATTAATGCCTATATGTTAAGAGGCCCCAAAGTATTATTAAAAACCAAATCCTCTTCCTACTGAAGTCCATGGCAAAACTCAGAATGATAAATCCATGGTACGCCCACATCTTGAATACTGCATGCAGATGTGGTCGCCCCATCTCAGAAAAGGTATATTGGATTTGGAAAAGGTTCAGAAAAGGGCAACAAAAATGATTAGGGGTATGGAACAGCTGTCGTATGAGGAGAGATTAAAAAGACTGGGACTTTTCAGCTTGGAAAAGAACTGACTAAGGGGGGATATGACAGAGGTCTATAAAATCATGACTGGTGTGGAGAAAGTAAATATTTACTCCTTCTCATAACACAAGAACTAGGGGCCACCAAATGAAATTAATAGGTGATGTTGTGAAGGCCAAGACTATAACAGGGTTCAAAAAAGAACTAGATAAATTCATGGAGGATAGGGCCATCAACGGCTATTAGCCAGGATGGGCAGGGATGGTGTCCCTAGTCTCTCTTTGCCAGAAGCTGGGAATGGGCAACGGGGGATGGATCACTTGATGAGAACAGAAACAGTCTCAAGGATTTTGAAAATGGGGACAGAGAAGGGACCGATATGGAAACTTTTTGAACACAGAAACAAGGAACAAGCACTAAAAGTTGACTTTCTAGAAAAAAAAAGTCATTTTAGGATCATGTTGGAGTACTGTATTTTTGTGCCAATTCTCAAAGTATTTATACAAAGGCAATCCCACCAGACACTCTGCAAGCAAAGACTGGAGTCTGACTGGCCCATTTGGGTGTATACGGCTCTTTATATACAAGTTTGTACTGAACATTTAAACTGAATGTAAAAATCAAAGATTTCTCATGTGCAGGACTGGATATTTTCCCCCACAAAAGATCTGGTTCAGCTCTCTGGAAATAGATTCCCTAGGCAATTATACATTTGGATTTAGTTTTAGGTTTACAACTCTTCAAAAGAATATTGTACAAGGCCGAGGTAAGTCTTTGCCCATGACATCCGTGCATAAATATTTGCTCAAATTCACTTGGTCCTCTAAGTATGTGCTTTTTACATGCCATTAAAGGATGATGAAAGAGTATGCTGGGGATTCTATATTTTAATTAGATTTGATCAGTTGTTAACTTTTATTTCGTCTGAATTGGACATTCTAATAGCAAGAGTAACCTCACAGGGTGCATTACGGAAAGTTCCATTATTATTAAATTCCATTATAAAAGATATGCATTTTTATACTTATAAAAAATTGCTTCACCATGCTTTATACTAGCCTTTGCTGCATATAACCACATAATCCTACTGCTGTAGCCTCTTTCCTTACCCTGCCACTCCATGCCATTTGCAATATCTAAATTAGATTGTAAGCTCTTCTGGGCAGGTACCAGGCCTTCTATTTGCACTATGAAGCACTTTGCATACTTTGGGTTCAGAAAGATAATAAATTTTAATAATTGCAGTTTTACAGCGTGGGAAGTAATGTGATCAGTTAAATATCTGTAGATACTTTACAGAGCATGTAAAATAATGTAGATGAAAGGTGCTTTTCTTGGGGTTGAAAAATACACTTTTCATTATACACTATTATATAAATAGTACATTTTACAAATGAAATAATTGTGCAGTATTTTATTCCCCAATGCTCTGTGCTGTGCTGAACACACTTAAACTACATGGATGATCATCATTGACAAAGCAGGCCATGCTGCAGGAGTCACAGTGAGAATTCATCATTTTTCAACATGCTCAAGTAAGATGAGCCCCCAGAGAACCCTCAGAATTAACATCTCCATAAGAAGCTTTGAAGTTCTCATTGGCTTTGCATGATTGGTGCTCCAGCTGCTTCTAAATTCAAAGGGAGCTGTCCTTCGAGGTACTGAGCCCCTTCAAGGAGGCACTGAGTGCTCACTATAGGAGCATTCACTAGGAACTGAGGGAACTCAGCACATTGGAGAATGAGGCCCAAAGTTTTACATAATCCTGGGCGATACAGAAGGGCTTCCATTAACAATAGGCAAATTGTTTAGGCATCTCCTCCCTCCCACACAGGGAAAAAAAATCCTTTGCCCAAACTTCAAATGGAAAGTCAGCCCAATTTAACTCCTCCCCTCTTTTATTCTTGTGCTGATATCCATTTCCAGGTTCTGCTTGTATCTAGGAGGAGAAGTGCTGAGAAACATACAATGGAACAAACTGTTGTGACTTGTATGTGCAGCCTGATTGGAAGGCAGAAGTACTAGAAATCTTGTGAAAGTCTATTGCTTTGTGATTTCCAGTGGAAGTTTGCAAACTCCAGTTCAGATGATCTCCAGGAAAGCAGCCTTATGTTGGGTACTTACCTGATAAAATAAAAATGGTGAATCTTTTGAGAACTTCCCATCACTAACTTCTATGGTCCTCTCCCATTTTCCAGCTGCAGAGAAATTGCCTGCCTTGTGTCTACCTGAACTGCACTCAGAACAGAATCAAAGGGGTAGTGGTTTTAAGCCACATATATGGATCCCCTGGATCACGGGCATAAATTGCAGCAGCTGCAGGGCTGCTCTAATTAATGATTACTTGCAATAGCCCAAAGACTGTTGTGGCAGTGGAGGGCTGTGCCTCTTCCCCAGTACGCTCACTATGTGTAGGTCAGTTTTAAGATTGTTTTGCACCATCAGAGTGGTGCACAGTAGCTTTATTGGTGCTGAGGATAAGGCCCAACTGATTTTTCTATGACCAGAGATGGCTTTTTACATCCACCTTTTATAGATGTGAATGACTACACCAGGGTGGAGGCAGTGGAGAATTGGGCCCAATCAGGTCAGCTGTGAGAGTAGAAAATCTTGCTTGCTAATGGCATGCTTTAACTTTAACATCACAGTTCATTTGAAAAAACTATACTAGCTATAAGCTAAATATTTTAGCTACCTGACTGTCTGTAGCTAGTTGTCAGATTTGATAATTGGGGAACAAGTTAAAGTTACAGATATTCCTTCTCCAAAACAAAACACCTCCCAAAATTGAAACTGTGTATCTGAAGACCTTCCTTTCCCCACAACAAAATGGATAAATTCCCTAATAGTATGTGTGAGGTTGAATTATTTTTGCCAGATGAAATATTTTATACCGTCGTAGCTGCTGCTGCTGCTGCCCTGCCATACAAGGAGTTATTACAATCTCAGGGTAGGTGGATTAACTCTGTAGGCCAGAAAATTGATTCCTTTGCTATAGTCAGAAACTTAAAAATCCTGTGGCATCAAGACCAGCAATCATGAGCTCTCTGTCTTGCAGGCCATTTTGCAATTCTCTGCAGCTTAGTGCAACAAAAAACCCAACAAGTAATTATAATATTTTTTAAAAAGACATCTTTGAACTGATTGATTTCTTACTGAATTCCCCGGCCAGATACCACATAGCAAGTTTTCAGAGCCCTGCAACTAAACCATTGTTCCACTTCCTTGAACCTTGCACTGTTGGCATAGGTTAGAGCAGCCAAAATGCTGCTTCAAATTATGGCTGCTAGGGAGATGCCAGAGTGGGGAGAGGATGTGGCATAAAGCTTTCTGTTTTTTATGTCAGCCCAGGGATGTATCCTTAGAAGCCCCTTTAGAATTGATTTATGGTCTTTTTGTACTCTGGCACTACGTAGTGATCGTAGCAGGGGTTAAAGATATTTAACAAACACCAGGCCTCTTACTATAGCCATGAAATGTAGTGGATAGCCACAGACATAAGTATAACGAGGCTATTCCCTAGGGGTAAACATCAACATTAATTCACTCTACATTCTTCAGTCATTTCCCACAATACAGCTACTTAATGTTCTCCTTTAAAATATCTCCCCGTGTTTGTGATCTTTATCAGCAAATATGCCAGAATGTGAGTCCTGCTAAGCCTGCTTTGTACTACTTCAGTGGCAAGTGCGCAGCTGCAGATTCCCCTTCAGTAGGGGCATAACCAGCTTCAACCCCATTTGCACTCCCTGCCATGGAGGATGTAGCAGGGGCATTTTGAAAGAGGTTGTCCTTTAAATACAACCACCTTTGCCCATATCTGAGGTCCTGTGCTACAGCTACAGCTTGGTTAGAGCCAGGGAATTAAACTTGGTTATTAGCTGCATGAATGTCAAGAATTATATGCAAATGTTGCCATTAATAGTCTGATGTCTCCTTAACATTTACAGAAGGTAACAATATAAAAATTGGTAATTAATCAAATCTGGCTGCAAGACTCATTGGATAATGCTGCCACAGCTGCTTTTGCTGGTAACTGCTGTACAAGTGTACATGCGGCATGGGAGGAGGAGTGGCCAGATTCATTCAGCTATGTCCACAAAATGGAATGCCTAGGACAAAGCCAATATGGGAATCATGGTAAAGTAAGCACCCTGTAGTTTCACCTTCTTATCAAAGCTGGTGATAGAATTCCCAAAAATCATCATCTTAGGTGACTTCAGTGTCCATTAAGATATTTCTAGCTATCTGGTTCAAGATCTCATGCCCTTTATGACAACTATATGACTCTCCAGGTAGTCTCTACACCTGCTGAGAACATCTGGAAATACTCTGTGCATGTTAGCTAGAATACAGCTACTTGAGGCATCTGCAATGGTCCTGTCAAATATACCCCATCCAAGCAGTGTGTTTTACTTGATGATGATCCTGGAGGCCACCTGGAAGCAGCAGCAGGATCAGAATACAGAGGTGCACCTTTCAAATAAGCCAAGCTGATCAGCACACACTGTAATGGTCATCTGAACTCTACACTGGCATCCAGTTCAATTCTGAGTCCAACACAAAGTCCTGGTCCTTGAATTCTAAGCCCTAAATGGGCTGAGCCTGGCTGCCTCAGAGATAGTCTCTTTTACTGCCATCTGGCATGTCGGCTGTTTGGAGAGGATATTGCTGAATGAGGATAGATCTTGCAATGGATAGAGGCAAGCTGTTCATAGTGGAAAGCCTTTTGTGATTCCAATCGACAAGACAGTCTTGCCACCTTCAAAGCAAGATGCAATTAATCATCTCTTTGTGCAGGCCTTTTCCCAGTAAAATTCTTCAGCTGACCTGTCTCCACCAGTGGCTGTTCTCATTTAAGAATGTGTCTCTGAGAAAGGAGGGGAAGTGGGTAAGTAGTAGCATTATGTCAAGGTCACCCAGACACACAGGTGATAGGCACCTTAGTAAGGTATGGATTAATACTAAACACCAGCATGACAGTTCAGGTGGAGGTAGTAGACCTCATCTCTGATATTGTAGCTGTGCTACCCTGGGACCAGCCACCACTCTGATCAAATGTTCTCTGTTTCTGTGGAACTCTTCACAGCAGACTTGCTAAAGTATTCATGATTTAAATTGAGTGATTCTGGACCCAGTGTAGAGAGACTAATATATCGTGAGAGCTTAATCATGTTGATAATGGGAGGTTGAAGGGGATTATGGGTAGAAGAGAGATGGAAGCTTCAGCGAGATCATGGGTAAGAAGATAGCTAAAAGCAGTAAGTCAGGTGGGCATGGAGAAAAGCCACAAGAAGTCTGGAATATGGGCAAAGGGAAGTGAGGGAGGCCCATAGGAGGCTGAGGAAAAGGAATAGATCAGCTTAAAAAAAAGAGCAAATGTTTACACTGTTTGAAGTCATTACTGGTGTCTTTCCATACTCCTGTTAAATACTGAAGGTAAGTATGTGGTTAATTAGATCTGGCCTTACTTGTGGGTGGTGCTGGGGTCACACCCATGGATTCTAAAGTATGTCAAAATAAACTGGCCCAAATGTGGCCAGTTTTTATTAGAATGTCCTGATTTGATGGGGGAGGGAGGATTTTTGTTAATCTATTTAAACATCTCTTGAATCCCTGGTTGTACATTTCAGGTCCATTTCATCAAGACTAATAGTTTATTCTCACCTCCATCTTGACAAGCCAGTGGTAAAGCTGACTGTGCTCCCTAAGCATCTCAGGTCTGATGAGAGAGATGCTTGAAAAAATGCTTCATCAATTCTCACCATTCCCAGCCACTGATTATTACCTTAAGACCTGGAAGTGCCATTTTAAAACTATTGCTTCCCACCCACCTCAGAATTGGATTTTTTTGGACATTTCAGAGACAGATGATCTTTGACCCTTCAAAGGGATGCAAAGCAGAATAAGCCTGAAAATGCAGCGCCTACCACTATTCAAATATGAGGCTTTGCTTAAGGCTACATCTACACTACAAGCCAGGGGTGTGATTCCCAACTCACGTACACTGGGTGAGAGCTAGCATGAGTATAAATAGTAGTGTAGCTGTGCTAGCGCAGGCAGTGGCAGCGGTGGCATGGTTTACCTACCCCAGGTATAAACCCACCTGAATCCTGTGCGTATGTACTTGGCTCTAGACATTTCGCCGCCCCAAGCACGTCGTCATGCCGCGGGGGGCGCTCTGCCGGTCCCACGGCTCTGGTGGATCTCCCGCAGGCACGCCTGTGGGAGATCCACCGAAGCCGCAGGACCAGCGGACCCTCCGCAGGCATGCCACCGAAGGCACCCTGCCTGCCGCCCGACTGGCAGAGCGCCCCCCGCGGCATGCCACCCCAAGCACGCGCTTGGCGTGCTGGGGCCTGGAGCCACCCCTGGCTGTGCCATCACTGTTCATACTACCATGGTTACACTACTATTTACACTCATGCTAGCTCTCATCAAGTTAGTGCAAGTACCTGTACACAACCTGGGAATCACATCCCTAGCGCATAGTGTAGATGTAGCCACTGTTAAAATAACAACAGTAGAAGCTTATTTAATATATATGTTTTGTTCAGATGTTTTGCCAGGACAATAAGGTACTTCTATGATAGAGAGAAAGTTGGCTGACCATAGAGAATGCTCACCACTGGCAGTGGTGCAGCCACTGAAAAAGTTAGAGGAACCAAGAGTCCTGCAACTGTGGGACCTGTTCTGAGAGACACATCAATGGGATAGCAAAATGTTGGTGGAAATATGTCTCCCTCAGTCCCTCCAGTGCTTGCATATGTGGCCACCTCTCTCAAAAATCCCAAATGGAGTCATTTTGTGTTGGCAAAATATTCCTTCCCTGCTGGAGACCCTCTTGCCTACAGTGTGCAAAAGTACAAAAAACAAGGTATAACAATTGTGGTAAAGATCAGTGAATTTACAAAAGGCATGCAGGGCTCTTGTGTTGACCCAACCTGCTAGCAGGAGAGAATCCTGAATAAATTCTTCTGACTCACTTTGGAGTGCGTGGCTTCTTAACTCCCCTAGGATATAAGAGCAGTAGACATAACCCTCTGGTCAGAGGGAGCTAAATGCAGAGATATGGAGATCCTGCAGGAAACTCTAATCACTGCCTGGCTTGGGGAGAAAGCTTCGCCCAAGAGTTATGTTATTAATTATCATCATTATTAATTATTTGTATTACTGTAAAGCCTAGGAGCCCTAGTCATGTATCAAGACCTTTTGTATTAGGTGCTGCACAAACAAATAAAGACTGTCCCTGACACAAGGCCAATCCCCACGGAGGTGATAAGGTTGACTTTTCACTGTGTGTGGGCTCAATTCTTCACTCTGTTATTTTACACCAATGTAACTCCACTGAATTCAATGGAGTTATACTGCAACCACTGGAGGAGGTCAGGGGATTTGTTCCCTCCATCTTTCTCCTATCCTATAGGTGTTCCCCTCAGCATGGGGGAGATTGTACATGTTCTCCCACCTGCCTCCACATCCAATCTCTTTTATGTGGTAGTACCAGCACAGGCGGTCACCATTAGACACGTCAGCATTGATTTCAATGGAATTTGGCTGGTGTGAGATCAGTGTAGTGGCTAATCAGGCCCTATTTTTGGAGAAGGAAGGGAATGCACCTGCTCATGTCATGGCTCTCATTCCAGCTTTGTAAAGCTTCAGTGAATAAAAATATAATGAAGTATCCTCACCTCCCCTGGGGAGACAGGAAGACTTTAACCTTTAGGAGAGAATGACTTAGTGACAATTCTGTTTGTCAGCCTACTATATCTCTTCACCTATCATACAGAGTAGTATCTTGACAGACAGTGGTATGTCTACACCTACCAGCAAACAAGGAGGCAAAAAGAACAGTTAATTATGACTGACATAAGAGCTCCAGCAACCTGCACTGTTGGAAAATATCCAAAGCAATAAAATCCAAAGTACAAATGACAAGTATAAGTTTCACCCAGCTCAGGTGAAAAAAAGAGTGGAAAGTACAGCAGGGAAGCAGCATACAGTGGCAAACAGAATCTTTGGTAAGCAAATTGTCCTTGTTGTGTAATTCCTCTTTCTCCCTCCATTAAAGGAACACCTCGACAAAGAGATGGGCCAGAGATGGGCTTTAGTCTGCTAGTTCAAGAACACTTCTATGAAAGGTGGCATTGCTTGTGCAGGCTATGGCCATTCTACAATGTCTTTGGCAGTTGCCTCAGTTCTAGAAGTAAATATTCATCAGAAGTGACAGCTCTTAACAGAAATAGGGCAAAGATGCCTCCTTATTTGTAGGACAGCAAAATACAGTCCCTGACCTGCCAAGCATCAAAGTGTTAGAAGATGTACAGTTACAGCCCTAATTATAACTATGGAAACAGGCTATTAACTGGATCAGCCTTAAAGTATGGGCTACATAAAACTATTTGCCATTGAGCCAGTGGAGACATATTGAGCAGCACACTAAACGGTAGACATTAAGGTCACCAAAAGCTTTCGCTACATTCAGAGCATTATCTTAGAGAACCATATGGCCACTCTTTGGCAATTTGACATATATTGAGCAAGCTCAGAAAACATGTAGTATAATTGCTGCTGTGTGTCCAGTAGTAAAAGTCTCACAATGCTGAATCACTGATTTTCTTTTTGAAATCTTTAGTCCTCCATTGGGCTATGAGACCAAGAAAAACAACAACGGATGGGATTATTCTATGTGTCAGCCATGAATAAACAGCAGATCCCAGTCTTCAGAATTAATATCTCTTGAGAGTAGCTTCACCCATACACAGCAGGCACCACATTATCTGAAAAATAATGCGAGGAGGGAAGATTGTGCTGGGGGCAGAGGGGACAGTCTAACTCCTCCAAAATTTAAATTGTCTAGTTATCAGCTATCCTTATTTCATCCAATAGGGATCTTGACAACTTTCAGATAATCTACTCTCCATGTCTTCCTTTGGACAGCGTTCTCCTCCATAATCCTATGTATGGTTCTTGGTGATTGGAGTGAATCAAAACTCTGACACAGAGCACTGCCTGTTAACCCTTTCCATTGGGTCTTCTGATAAATTCCAGACACTGGGTTTCTACCTGTTTTCTCACAGCTGATGTGCAGACATAGCATTCCCATTAGGTAGTATAACTTAAAAAAAAAAAACCTACTCAACTCCAGCAGGGTTACTCTGATTCAGTGAAAAAAACTGACCCACAGTGGGTTTTTCCCCCTCATTCTGCCTACAGAGATACAAAGGAGTCCTCACACTGAATGGACTCAGTTTGGTTCATTTTAATCAATGGCCAATTAAACACATGCAACCAGTGAGGATGATACATGGCAACAGGTGATAGTCCAAGATTTGAGGAGTCACTATCTGAGCAATTCCAAATGGCCTCTGAGAAGTAAGGATTCATGTACAAGTGGAATACTGTTTGGGATTGATTCAACATGTCCAGTCCCTAATACTGACAGGTGAAAACACATACCCAAAAGAAAGCAGAATGAATACAAGCATTATGATTGTGCATTGCAAATCAATTAATTAAAAAAGCTCAGCAGGCTCTTTGGAGCAATGCTGACATGAAGTGGAAGATGGACAATACTGGCAGGAGCGAGGCTTAATACAGGTCAGTGTCATACAAGTTCCCACACATCCCATAGGTCTGATTATTAATGTACTTCAATCCCGATCTGCAGCACTCTGCCTAATTTCTATCCTGGGGTTTTTCTGAGCAACGTTTTTCAAGCTGTGTGGTGGTCTGTGATGCGAATAAAATTTGCCAAAAAAATACAGAGGCTATCAACTATATGGCTAGTGTGTATTACTCGTACACCACCCGTGACCCTGTCCATCTCTCTCATTGCAGATTTAATGCTGCACTTTAAAGATATGATATTGCTCAAATTCAGCTCTCCTTAGGAAAACATTAAGCAAACAGAGAACCCGTTAACATAACATTTATCAGAACACACACTGACAGAATCACAGTCTCTGAAATTTGGAATAAATCAGAGCATTGTTTCCATTGCCTTGTTTTCATTTTAAAAGAGATTGGGGAGTAGCTGGAAGGATGACTGATTTCAGTGTGGGGGTGATAGCAATATTATAAATGTCAGATTAATAAGAGGATATACAAGTTCCAATAAAACTGTACAATATGATCAATTTGCCATTCACTATTTATAAATATTGTAAGGCCACTATTTAAGACAATGATGGCAAGACTATGTCTGTTCTAATGAAATCTGAAAAGGGTTTGGTGCTGTTCCATCATCCACTATTACAATAATTTCCATCTTTCAAAACTGTCTCAAGAGGAATGAAATTGTCCAGTCATGCTGTGCAACAATATTTTCTTAAATGTACAGCAACTCTTTTGGAGAACTGTTAATTTATTTTATACATATTAAAGTGCTTTTCCAATGGGAGGGACTCTAGGGAAATCTTGTCCAAATATTTTATAATTTGCTCCAAATCTAGCTGAGGGACGAGACCCTGCTAGTTTTTGCAACTATATTTCATACCCATGTTTCAAAACATGTTTTTCCAACACCAGTAGACTGTACTGTACCAACCTCTTACTCCTCCTTTGATCAAGTCACACACATTAGCTCCATATTGTCAGGCGCCTTCATTCCTTCAAGAAAACATGCAGATCAAGGTTAGTGTGGCTGCAATTTAGAAATCACAAATTAACCCTCCCCCACAGTATGGCTTACTAATTAAGAAAGAAAAGAAAAGAAAAAGTAATAACACTGTTTCTTGCAAGGCAGCCCCTGTTATAAATCTCTTGCTTCTGCCCTTGGGAACAGAGACTACCCTTTTTCTAAAAGTATTGTGGCTAGGTGTAAGAAGAGCCACTGTATAACCTGCCAAATGTATTTTATTAAACTTCTTAAATCTTGCTAATAAGACAGGCAAACCATCCTAATGATTTATGATTCTTGCAAAACAGGAAGGAAGCCAAGAGTCCTGGCAACTTACTGTAGTGTCCTAGGACTGCATAATGCTTTAAGGAAGTAGCAGCTATTATGCAGTGTCTCCCGAGGCTATTTTCCTATCCTCCACGGGGTACAGCGTACTTCTGGAATCACTTCTGGTTGAATCATCCAGCTGCAGATCAAACACAGTATATACATCAGAGCTTTATAGGGAATTGCTGGTAGGTCACTGATATGCAAAGCTAACCTTTAATTGTCTTCAAATGTTTCAGGATCATTTAAATTGTAGTTGTACTGGTGGGGTGAGGGGGAAGGAGGTTGAAGTGTGAAAGCAAGAGTCTATGGATCAGATTCATGAAAAAGTTACAGACCATTTACATAGGAAAGGAATGCGTAAAAATCCTTGACTATGCGCCTACATGATTTATTAAATTCCTTTTCTCTGTGCAATTGGTTAACTGTGCTTGAAAGCTATGGAATCCAGAAATCAGTGAAAGTGGTTGATAAAAAAGGGGCATAGCATTGTAACCTATTAAACATGAGCTCAGCACACGTGCAAGAAGGCAGCTATGGCAAAAAGGACTCTGAGGTTTAGTGGTTGCCATCAAAGTACCAACAAGGGGTTAAGGTACCACATTTCTCCCCTTTACTTAGTATAGGAAATAACTTTGGTAGTACAATACTGCTGCATTGGAACTGTGAAGAAATGTTGATTTTTTAATTCCAACCACTAAATTGTCAACTGTGAAGCAGCAAAAATGGGGGATAGACTCTGGAGTGGTGGAATCAGTAGACAAAGGAAGGATCTGGGAGGGCCAGACATTCATCTTGGCTGAATGATCTCTGTGTTTTAATTACTGCTGTGTTTGAGTGTTGGGAACACCATGACTGCGCCTCAGTGGTTTTGTTCTATTTGGCCTAGCTGTGGTCCCAAATATGCCTGTAGTACGTGTCATTGTACAGAGATTGAGGACCAGATATCAACATCATCCAGGGAGTTTTTTGGCTGTGTTTTCAATGCTGAGGGGACATTTAACCAGCAAGTGCTGAGTTTCTCCAAAGGTGTTTCATTAAAACAAAACATAAAATACCATCCGTGGAATGGAGAGGAGAGAGATAGTTTCAGGCTGTGGAGAATGGGATTCTAGAGTGAAATACAACCCATTAATGCATTTGAAACACAACCATCCTCACTAACACTAAAGGCAAAATTGTACACATTTAACGGTAGCTAGATCCTCAAAATCCTTCGTAACTCTCATTCACTGAGATACCTACAAAAAACCTTGACAACAGTTAGGCCTTTGGTGTGCTGAGACCACTAGCATACTAACCAATATTGTCTCATTGTTTACTTGTAGTTCTCTGTCTGTCTACATCCATCTGTTGTCTCTTGTCTTATACTTAGACTGTAAGCCCCTTGGGACAGGAATTGTCTTTTTGTTCTGTGTTTGTACAGAGCCCCACACAATGGTGTTCTGGTCCAGGACTAGGCTCCCTAGGCACTATGGTAATACAAATAAATAAAATAATAATAATAATAGTTAAAATGTTTTCTAACACAATGTGTTTGCTCACTGCAGACAAGGCCAGGGAGGGGGTTGGAAGAACATACCGGTATATCATGGGTAAGTAGGGGCTCATGGCATTACCCAGTTTCCTCTCAGATCAGAAGTTCCATAGGGTGGCCATGACTGCAGTACTCTGCTTGCTGCACTCTAATGGAATTGGTGTGAGCTGAGGCATTGAGGTCCAGTACAGTTCACATAAGGGAAGAAATGAGAGTCTGGTGCAGGCTGGATTGAGGTGTTTTGGGTTGAAGTGTGCTGAAGAGTGGGGCATGGGAGAGCCTAGGCTGGCTATGGGATATACTGAGATAAGTTAGGGTAAGTGCCTGTACATGAATAAAGTGGGTATGTTGGTTCGGGATGTGCTGAAGAGACTAAACTGGTATGTCTGAGAGGCTGGGATGAGATGTGAGTCAGTGGGGACTGCGGTCTGCGGGAGAGAGTGGAGTGGGGCTTGGGAGATAGACTGGCTTAGGGTGGCTTAGGGTGAATTTCTGCACGGCTCAGACAAGCCACTTGATAAGGCTATGAAAAAAGAGCTGGTTTTACCCTTGTTTTGCTTAGCAACAGCAATGAAAAAAAAGGAGTGATCAGCTGGGATTGTCAGTTGCTCAACCCATTAAAATATTAAGAGGGAACACATCTGACCAGAGCACTGCACCTTCAGGGGTGCCAAAATGGGCTCCCCAGTGCTCCATGAGCAGGACTGCACGTTTGTCTCCCTCTTGTTTTCCCTTTATCTCTCACTTTTGTTGGCCTAGGAGCACGCTGCTGCTGCAGTTACTGTTTACAAGCTGCCTTTTTGTGACTTGTGTGTAAGGAGACCCCAATTACTTTGTTCCAATGCAATCTAAGCAGAGAATATCATAGAGGGTCTCCCCACACATAAGTCATTACGGATCTGGACACAGTAAAGCTTGCTTGATTTTTCAAATACTCCAAAAAAGATAGCAATTACTGCTTGAATATTTGAGTAGGTACAGGATGTTTTGACTGATCATGTGAGATCCTGTTAAATTGTCCTAAGGCCTCTTATGTTTTTTGGTAACATAGAGCATTTGTTCCTAAACTCAAATTCTACGGATATTTCTGGAAAATAATTAGCAAACAAATCACAACATTGATTTTTATATTTGGTCACTACAACACATACTGCAGGCTCACTTATACAATCCATATTGCCTGCCTCCTGTATGCAAAAGAATGCAGAACAATTATTTTGATCAGGAAAAAATACCTTTCCAGGTTTTCTGCTTTTCTTCCTTGCTTCATTTTAATTTATTTTCTCCACCCTCTTCTCTGCTTTTCCCCAGACCCTATTTTTTGACTCTCCCCAAATCATCCTGGTTGAAAAATTCTCTTCCCCCAATCTCTTCTCTGGCCCCATTCTTAACCATTGTTCATAGCTTCTTTTCCATCCCCCCGCTCCTTTTCTTTTTCTCCTTTCAGCTTTTCTCCTCACTTCCCTACCTCCTTTAGCAGCCCTTAGAAAGATGTGAGTTCTTAAAAATGATAAATTCAGCTCTTGAGCTGCTGACCCAGCAAACTCAAGATTTGAGCCTCCTTTAGCCAGGCAATAATGGTGCTTAGCTTAATGGAAAATGTCACTGATTCTCTGGTGGGCACAGGATCTCTTTGCTTGCCTTTGACCTTGATTGTCGATAAAGCCTCCTTGCTAGGCTTACCTTTCTGCCATTTGCTGACCTTTTGAATTTATCATACTATTGTCCTGTGCATTAAGAAGTTTAAGATCATGCCTCTTAATGCATAGCCTAAGAGCTAACTAAATTCAGATATAAAAGGCAGCAAAGTACAATTGGAGCCAACCCCAACCAGAATCTCCAACCCCTGTGCTTCCTGGCTCCTACCTTTTTCAGTGGTGAGGCCCTGAAATAGCATAATGAGTCCAAGTGATGCTTTAGCCCATACCTGCCAGAACTCCACTGATCATTGGGATATGAGCTTGACCTGCTACTGCCTGGAGGGCCCCTAAATCCTGGTCCTTCTGGGTAATGTCCCCATCCTAGGCCATTTCAAACCTGACTGGCCTGAAGAGCACCAATATGCATCTAAATCCAACCCTGGGCCTTTTGCGTCACAACACCTCATGCTGTCAGACAAACAGTCCCAGCAGCCTATTTCTTTCAAATTCGTCAAATATGCCAAATCTGAAAATGATGAATTCTTTAAAGGTACATAAGTCCAATACAAAACCAAAATCTTCAACATGGAAATGGAATATGGATTTAGTTACACCACTAAAAAAGGCCAAGAAATGGCATCATAAATCTTTTCTACAAGGTACCAAGACTAATTATACAGCCAGCAAATTTTTCCAAGGACTTTATGTAGGTATAATATTCATATTATTAATTGGCACACTCCCAATGGACCTCAGAATTCACAAGATTACTTTAACTACTGTGAATAATACATGCGTAGGAGGTTAGTATTTAATATGAATGCTGGTATTTACAATTCCAAAAATTGTTTTGTTCGGAATTTGTCCAAAATTTATTTTGGAATAGAAGAGAGAGAGAGAGAGAGAGGGAAAAAAATGTAAAGTGTAATTAAAAAAAAGATTGTCAATTGTCTTCTATACCTTGGACACTTGGGGGCAGCATTGTCCACTGAATAGTGCAGGAAGAGCTTAGAACAGTGAGAATTCAGAAAAACATCAGGGCAAGCAGGCTCCCTTTAAGAAAAGCTTGTGAGCCTAAGGAAAACTTAATTAAAGGCAGAAGAAAATCTGGCACTCAAGAAAGGCATGGGCAGGGGGGGCAAGTTCTCTTTTGGGGGCTCATTCAGTTCGTGATCCCTCAGTCTGTTACATGTTCAGAACAAATCTTGTCTCAGATTTCTCTTTCATGACAAGATCATGACATAAAATTGACACCACAGACACTACCTCACAGTCACTGCAGCTTCAGTGCCTCCTGTGCTTGGAACAGTTAAAAATGTGCTGGCATCTGAGTAGCAAGATTTTCAACTTGCTCTGTGTCTAATCAGTAATGTACTTATGGCCTGGGCAAAATTAATCGGAACAGTATCTAGTGCCAGCTTATTGAGTTTTCAGAACCCACAACTAGGGCCAGATTTTCACAAGAGATTTGCTCCCATTTAGACACCAACATAAGAGTCAGATCTTCAAAATAGATCAGCACCCAATATATGTATTTACTTGGGCCACTTAAAAGAGCACTGAGCTCCTTTGAAAATCTAGTACTAATGAGCTTGGAAAAAGACAAGAAAAACACAGAAAGTTTTGTAAAATGTGTCCGTTTTTGTGCCAGATTGATTCAACCATGTGTTTGTTATGCCCCTTTCTGTGAACCTAGGAAATCTTGGTTCAAGATACTAGGTGAGGGAGCAAGTGTCCTTATTTCCTGCCGTTAGGCTGGTGTGGGCTAGGGAACTAAGGGCTGGTTTACACTACCATGGTTAATTGATCTAACTTACGCAACTTCAGTTACGTGAATAACATAACTGAAGTTGACATAGTTAGATCCACTTACCATGGTGGCTACACTGCGCTGGGTCAATGGTAGAGCATCTCCCGTTGACTTCCCTTACGCGTCTCAGGGAGGTGGAGTACACCAATCAATGGGAGAATGCTCTCCCATCGATTTAGCATGTTTTCACCAGACCTGCTAAATTGACACTTGCTGCATCGATTGCAGCAGTGCCGATCTACTGGTAAGTGTAGACAAGGCCTAAGTGTGGGATTTTTCCAAAGCTCCTAAAGGTGTATCATATAACAATAGCAGTGAAGCCACAGCAGCCCAGGTAGCAGCTCTTGCTAGCTGCAAGTACATACTCAGAGTCCCAGCTAGGCTTGTATAACCTCTTCTGCCGCAACTTCACTCCTACTTTTACTGGAGCTAGTTAGAGCAAAACTAGCTCAGGTATATCCACACATGTTGCAGTCACACCACTGGCCAGAGTGTATACCCTAAGTGGTTTGGAAGCACTAGTCCATTTAAAAGTCAATGGAACTTGTGCACCTCAGTGCTTTGAAAATCTCACCCAAACTTTTCACTTTCAGCAAAGGTGACTGAAAGGGTTAAGCTGTCACTAAACCTTGTTGGTGAAATTCTGAAAGAAATAAGAGAGACCTTGCTCACCTGAGGTGCAATCGGTGAATATCTTGATGCAGCTGTGGAAAAAGCCATTAGTCTCTGTTTACTATTTATGACGATACTAATTCCATATTCTGTGGAGGGGCAAGTGCAGATGCTAGAGGCTTTTCATGTAGCCCATTAGGAGGCAGCAGTTCACCTATGTGTTAGCTCCCCATCCTGTCTCAAAATGTCAAAACACCTGGAGGTGACTCAGCAAGAGAGAGGAACAGATAACAGAGAGTAAATGTTGAGTTCAGTCCCTTCTGCCTCTTGGAAAAGCTGCGGGACAGCTCACTGGTGCAACAAAGAGGGGGAGCGAGAGCATCCAGGAAGCTTGGCCAGGACAAACAAGCAACATAGAGGGAGATGGGAGAACACAGACAAAAAAGAGGCAAGAAAGGAGACAAGGAAGAAGGGAAAGAGCAGGGAAAACACAATGGCAGAGGAGGGATGAAAGGGAGGAGTTAGCAGACAAGCACCAAAGGAAAGGAAGTTAAAGAGGAGAGAGAACTAAAGAGTAGGAGAGTGTGACATAGTGAAGGGAGAAAAGAGAGAGACAAAGTGGGGAAAAGGAAACAAAAGAGCAGGAGAAAAGTACCGCCCAAAAACCAAAAAGGAGGAGATAAATGAGCTGCAGAGCAGGAAGAAAACAAAAAAGCAGTGTTGCCAACTCCATGATTTTATACTGAGTCTCACAACATTTCCTGTTTTTTTAAGCCCCCGCTCCTGGAGTCAAGTGATTATTTGAACATATCCATTTTCATTTAAAAAAAAGTAAGTTTCTAGCCCTTGTGATTATGGAGAAAAGCTTGAAAATATGAAGCCAGTGTAGCCTAAAGGCTCAGAGACCAGAAGGCAAATAAAAAGCACTCCAAAATTATTTTTAAATCCCATGACTATTAAAGCCAATCATGATTTTTGAGCATGTGGGTTGGCACTACAGAGAAAGAAAATCCACTCTTGTCAGAAACAGTGACACCTGTCTGACGCAGGCAGAAAACTCCACTTCTCTAAAACCTTACTCTGGGTGTTTCCAGAGCAATAGTGCTGGACTGAGTTAACAAGGCTGGACAACTGGAAAAGAAAGAGAAACAGGAATGACTCTGAACTGTTTCTTGGGGTGGAAGGTGGGGAGAAGAGATCTGCGGCTCCCTGTTCCAGACTGTCAACCAAAAACCTCTGTCAAGTCCCACCCCTCCTCCTGTCATATCATCATCCTCTCTCATTTTACTGAGAATTAGTTGCTGTGGTAAGGACTGTGCTGGCCTAAAATTACTTACCACATTACCAATGGAATCAATTACATGCCTAAGCAGCCTCAGACATCTCCGCAGCCACGCTGCTAATAACAGCCTTACAGGCACTTCGCATACATAAACCAATTAAATCCTCACTATACTTTACAAGCTGATTACAGTTATCCACACTTTACAGGTGTGGAAACTGAGGCACAGAGAGACTAAGAATTTTGTTTAAGATCATAGTAGTCAGTGGCAGAACTGGAATTAGAATTTAAACGTTCCTATCACCCAGACCTGTGCTCGATCTGCTTGACTATGCTGCCTGCCAGTTACACATGGCTGCTTTGTTAATAGCAATCACGACAAGTGATAGCCCCGAACCTTAGGAGTAGAACTGGGAGGAACATTTTTGAATACATGTAATTTAACATAGATATGCTGTTTTGTTGAAGCTGAAACATTTTGTGAAGACGTGTCAATTTGGACTATATTTTTAATGAGACAGTTCTGAGGTCCAGAGAGAGAGAGAAAACCAATCTGATTTGAAAACCTGACCTTTTAGCTCAGAAAACAGGTATTTTGACACTATTCCATTTCACAAAAACGTCCAGCATCTTTTGTTTTTGTTCCAGTGTGAACAAAAACAAATTTGGAAACCCTGATAGTTGTCACAAAACGGAATTGTCCTTCGGTCAGAGCTACTTATAACTTGAACTCACTCTGAGACATGTCAAAAAGTTTGACCACCCTTGATATGTATGTATATATATATATATATATATATATATATTATATATATATATATATATACACACACACCCCCCACCCACCCACCCACCGAGGGAGAGAAAGAGAGAGACAGCACTCAGTATTTGAAATACAGTATATGAAATTGCTCACAGCACATTAAGAATGCTCTGCAACGTGTAATTTTAGGGTTGCACTTTATGTTGTAAGACACATTGTGCTTTTAGCAATCTTTTTTCACTCACTAAGCACACATTATTTGAGTTTTCTAGTTGAGCATAGACCTAAAAGAATCTTGGCTTTTTAAAAGAGGGCCATATATTATCATCAAATACTGAGGTCTCAAATCAGCTGTTATTTGAACACTATCTGCTTCTTTTGAAAGTCCTGTATCATCCTTTCATCAATATTCTTTATAGCAAGCCATGAATTTGGAGGATATAAAACCTACAAGTCCAATTAAAGAGGCTTTACATACAAATTGCATATTCTTTGAATGTCCTTTTTCTAAAACCAGTTCTCTCATCTCAAAGATCTTTTTGTTTGACCTTTCTTCATTTCCTTAGTTTGTTTTCCTCTTCAAGGACTTTCAAAGAATATTTCTCTTCATTCATTTCACCCAATGAAAAATAGTGGGAGCAGTCTCCCCACACCTCTGCTCCTTTCCTTAACCCCCCATCACATCCACAATATCTGCCCTACAGTACAAGGGGGAGCAAAGGTGATGGGTAACAGCTGTCAAACAAGATAGTTGCGAAGCGGTCTATGTGTGGGAGAGAAATCAAATAAAAACGGAGATGAAAAAATAATTTACTGTATGTAGCGCAGAGGAAAAACTCATGATGAAGTCCTACGTTAACTCACATAATGCTTTCAGGAATCAGAAAAATGACACTGTCAAAACACAACATTAGTTTTCAGAAGCCTCCAGGCAAAATTTTATTTATTTAAAGTTAGCTCCTATTTTAATAACAAAAAAGTGGCAGCATATTCTACATCAAAGAAAAAACTTTTCCTAATGTTTCCATTCCTCTTCTGAAGTACGAAAGCTGAAGTACCAGAACTGTCTTTCTCTAAATAATTATGTGAGTGTCAGGATCTCAACCTTGAAAGCTTTTTCTCTGCAATGGGGATTCTACTATAGAGACTCATCTCTGGCACTGCTTAACCTGAACACCAGCAGGGCGATATTTTGACTATTTTTATTTAAATCATTAGTTTTAAATGAGATCCATAACAATTAAAGAAACGGCCTGTGTCCAAACCATGGATTTGAATGTCTGTGTATTTTAGTTCTTACATCAAAGATGAGAGCAGTCAAGGGTCATCTCATAGGATTTTGCAGATGCCAATTGTCCACCCAATCTCTGTGATTAGTCACTCATTTACAGAAAAATGGCAAATAAATGGTGGTTCCATCACTTATCTCCCACTTTTTTCTCTTACTTTAGGGCACCCCTTCTGCCCCAACTTCTGGAATCATTGTCTCTGCTGATTTGCCCACACATGGAGCATGTGGATTAAGGGCAGTTTTGCATTACCACTTTAAAATCTTGTTTTAAGAACTACAGAGATATTGAAATGCATTTAATGATCTTTTTCTTGGATACAATATTTATTTTTCTTGGTTCTTGGTATATTAATATTTTACTGCTTAAAAACCACTAACTAATGCTGAGGTGGCAGGCCATGGCACATTTCCCCAAAGCCATCTGATAAATAGAGAGCAGTCATTCTCCCAGGTCCTCATTCCTCTGGGTTTATTCTTGTTTATTTTTGGCTTTTTGATTAGTTCTTAATAATACCTTTACTTTTGGCACTTGCCTTCTTTCTTGTCTTCTTTTCTTCATTGTCTCATACCATTTAATGCTCTCCGTTTGAACCTCAGTGGTCATGGCATTAGAACTGTGCAAAATCTCCTAAGTTTGGCTGCACTGGTTTTGCATTTGAATGAACCTGTTTTTTTCTTGATCTGCTCTCATCACAAACTCATAGGCAAGGTTTTGGTTTGAATGTCTGTTCTACAGAGTGGGATTGGGTCTCCATTCTGATGTGACAAGAGAAATCTGATGTCCCAGAAATGTATTTCTCCTGACTAATAAAAGATGGGAACTACAGAAGGTGTTGCTAGGCTTCTGACAGAAATAAGCCTTAGCTATGACCCAATGATAGAACTCTCATCTCAAAGGAACAACATTCTTCTTGAAAAAATTGGGAAATAATAATGATTTGGCAACAGAATAAAATATGTGAACATTTCTCAACAGGAATTATGAAGGAATGTGAAGGTCTCTCCCTGTCAGAGTCAGACAGACAGGAAGAGGGGCTCACAGCAAAAATCGGTGGGTGGTAGAGTCTTCTTTTCTTAGTCACAGAAAATAATAAAGTTTCATGGTTGCCATTGTAGCTGTAAGGTTGCAGTACATTATGTGACAACTGTGCTTCTGGAGGTCTGACCAATGGATTTGTATAGTTTTGCTCCACAGTATATAAGGTTTACAGTCTCTGATGATACTCCCCTATGCCCCCTATATGCAGCAGACCCACAAAACGTAATCTATGTCCAGGACTTTCCAGGCCTGTGGAGAGAGGGGCTGGTTGTGCACGTTATGGCCTACAGTGTTGTGTATTGGTGCTCTGTGCTGTTAAATACCCCAGTGGTGGACAAAGGGAATCTTGTATACATAATTTGTAAAGCACGTCAGGATCCTCTGAGGTTAAACATGCTATAAAAATGCAACAGATTATCATGAATGTTCTCAAGATCTTTAGCTTTATGGAGATGACTCCTCCTGTGACTGCTTCAGATAATATAGCAAACCAGACTCCAAACTTTCCAGCTGGTGCACAAGCAAATTGGTGGTCATGATCATATTCATGATCATTTTTTTTCAAAGATATCATCCACCTTTGACTTGGATTTGTGCATAACTTGAAAAAGACTCAAGATTTTTGAAAAAAACAGAGAACAGAAAAAAGAAGCATGACCTAAATTCAGCTCACTGCAACTTTATTTTGTACACCATGTCTTTCAAAATGCTTGCAAAAGGCTTCAGATTGTACACAATGTATTTCACAATCCTTTAGCATTAAATAATACAATTACAAAGATAAACAGCAATGAGACAGCAAATTTAGGTTGGACAGTCAAAGGTAAAAAATGGTTTGAAGAGATTTCAAATAGCATAGAGAGTCAAAGGGCTGATGAAACAAGAAGGCTGCTCCTGGTTGAATGAGCTGCAGGGAAGGAGGCTCTCTTGTCCATCAGTAATCAGATTTTTTGGGAGAAGAAACCAGTGCCTGAAGAGAAGAGGTAGGCTGGAGGAAGTCAGTCTATGGAGGTTTTCAAAAAGGAAGGTGGGAAGTTTTGAATGTGATCCCAAAATAAATGAGATTCCAGCAATGAGCAGCAAAGAGGAAAATGTCAGGAAAGTTCAAACAGATAGGTATCAAAAGAGAAAAGGCAGTAGTAGGAGGATCAACAGTGGGCAAAATCTACCCATGAATTAATCATACAAAAGATGAAGCCAAAAATCCAGAGCAGTGAGTCACTGGTAAAAGGGCACTTGCATGAAACAGAAGGGTGCAGTTCTCAGGTACCCCGTCTGGTTTTTAAAATTAAATCTTAAAATATGTCAAAAATATTCAGTGTTCAGATGAGAGAAAGTTGAAAAAAAAAAGCCTTCAAGATCTCAAGTCTGTATTTTGAACGCTTGGCTAATACATCAACACTGGCTGGCCTGCCAAAAATATTAAAATACAAGTAAAGACATCATAAATTAGTAAATTGTCAAGTGTTCTTAATATGTATTCCTGGTGCCAGACATACTTATAATAGTAAAAACAGGTTACCAAAAAAGGCTAAAATATTAGTGCCAGCTACTAGTCAGAGAGATCAGAATAGTTTTATTTTCACACACAGAATAAGTTGGATCTGTAGAAGCCAACGCTTTCTCAAAGAAGTGATGATGATTTAACTTTGGACACACAAAAAGTTTCTCTGTTTAGGATTTCCGTGTTCATTTGGAGAACTTTATACCATACAGTACAAATCTTCCATTAAATCAATGCATTCATTTGTTTGAAATACAAGTTGTATTCAGTCACTGTATTTTGATAGAGTACAATATTGCACATAGGCAGGAGATAATGGATTGAACAGAATGTCCTTGAAGGAGAATATTTGCTTCAGATCACCTCTCTTATACCCAGGAGATATTCTGCTTCCAATGCCTGCAAGACTTCTGAAAGCTGGGGGGAAAGATGCACCAATGCTATGTGGTGTAACAAATCAGCTCTTGAATCACCTACCTATAAAATCTGAAAGGAAAAAATATTAAATAATCTCTGCTTAAAATATCTCAATGTCATTCTTTAACCTATTTAGGAAGATCAGCTCTGGTGGCTTTATGGAAGCCCAACCATGTGTACTGTACAAGCTTAATGGTATTGTAGCCATCCAGCTTTTGAAATGAGTGAAACACAAAGTTATTAAATCAGTTTTTTCTCCTGCAGTCCCACTTGGTCATTTCCTTTAAGCTTATTTCTGTGCAATTAAAGAAATAGGTATGCAGATTGTTCTTAAAAAAGACAGAAGACAAAGTTCTCTGATATCTAACTCTGTAACCAATACAAGAAATAGATCTCACCTATTTTTTAAAAAAATATCTCATAGTATATTTTGAGCTCTTGGTACAGAAGAAAAGGGAGACAGCAGAACTTAAGTCTCTAGGTTACATTTAAAAAAAAATCATTTTCCCCGACTGTTAACACCGCTTTCCTGTTGGACTGAAATGTGTCTTCCCCGCATTTGTGTTTTCAGGACTGGAATCTTCATCAGCGTACCTGTTGTATCATAACATGAATAAATCTTAAATTTTCCTAGGGGGTTTCATAAAAAATCAAAGAAACAGAAGAATTTGTGTGCATGTGAGTGTGTATAGAAAAAACCAAAGCTCTCAAAACCAATATCTTACCTCAGCATATGTATTTACACACCCAAGATCAAAACCGGTCTAGGTAAACTCTACAGCACTGTCAATCCTATGGTAAAAGTTACATTTATACATTTCAGATATTCGCGTCCTTTTTTCTCTCCCACTCCTGCTCTCTGTGTAAGGCCCCTCCCCCCACCTTCAGCTAACACTCTTTGGTTACAAAGAGACTGAAGAAGAGCTCTATGAAACTTCCCATTCACAGCAGGGCCAGGTAGTTATGCTGAAAGTACCAAAGCGTACGGCAGATAAAAAGGTGTTAAGACATTTCCTTCTGTTATAAAAGTCAAAGGTCTCTATATGAAGCAGCATTTTAACATGTGTTTCAATATTGAACAAATTACCTTGTTCATATTTAAAACTCAGCAAACCCAGCTTCTAACCTCTGTTACTTGCATTACAGCGAGGAGGTATGAAGCCTTTCAAGTTAGCACCAAAAGACACGATTTCTTCCCCCCCCCCCCAGCTATTCACAGAGAAAACATTTTAAAGCTCTTCTAGCTGTTTCAAGAAAAGGAAAGAATTCCTGGCTGGAAGCATTTCTGGGACCAATGCATTGCTTCACCACTTTTCAGCACCTACACAAATTATCGACCCAGTTAGGGGGGGAGGAAGGGGGGGCTAGTTTGAGGCTTGAAATCTTGACATCAGACAAGCGCGACATCTTTGAGAACAAGTATCCTGTCAGCTGAGTATATATTGTATCATTCACTGTAGTACAAATGCTAGGATAACGTGTATTTGAATGCCTTTTCTAAGGTCAGTATGAACAGATTAATGAGATATGGTACAGAGATGGGCAAATTGGTACCTCTTCTCTAGTGCCACGTCTCTTTTTGTGTAAAGTTAAAAGCACTCATCCTCACTTGAAAGGCTTTGCCTCCATCTCCTCTCCCACTGGTCCCCACCTTGTGCCTTGTCGTCTGGCCACTCTTCACATTGCAACTAATAAAATGTGTGTATTTTAAAAGCTAGGGAAAAAATGTGCTCATTGAAGCTGAATGTGGTGAGTGCTTGTCGGGCTGGCCAGGAGAAAGGGGTGAGGGGGTATTGCCCTTTCCTTGGACACCTCTGCAACTGGGTGGCAGAAAGGTTCACCTGGATGGAGCAGGGAGGAACTTCAGTGGCTAGACAAGGTGAGGGAGAGTCCCCTTCGGGAGGAGGGGTGTTGTTCCAGAGAACCCTCTCTCATCGCAATTGGGCTAGCAACACCTAATAGTCCCTATTTCGTATATTGCCCCATTCATCTCTAGCGCTTAAAGTGCTTCACAATATTTTAAGGTATTTATCCTCACCACTGCCCCGTGAGGTAGGAAAACATTATAATTCCTGCTTAATAGATGGGGAACTGAGGCACCGAAAGGCTAATGACTTGGTCATAAAGGAAGTCCATAGCAGACAGGGAATTGAATTTTCGGTCTTGAAAAGAATCAACCTTTTGGGGAAAAATGGACTGGAAGCACTGACTGAAAGAGGGGGAAGGAGTGAGCTTCACCAAGAGGCTGCCACCCTTCTGTCTCCTGGGAGTCCAGGATCCTCTATGACACTGTTAGGCCTTCATTGTCCTGATCCTGACACATGTCCTGACCACACTGGCCTAAGAGAGGGATGCAGATGACATTGCCACCTCCACCAGCTTTGGCTAAATCCCAACCACCATGTTGTTGTCATCCCCGTCTCATGTGTGTTCTTTTCTTTCCCCATCTTATTTCTTCTCTTTCCTATCTCTATCCTTTTTTCTTCTGTCAAATAAGGGTCTGACTCAGCTGGCCAAGACGGCATAATTTGCAACGCTGCCCTAAGCCTGTGACCACAGAAGTAGATAGAAGTTATGCCCTAAACAGCCTGACCCTGGTACAAGCTAGCCAGGTCTCGCAGTGCTCAGTAAAACTCTGTGCCATGATTCTGTTTTGCAGTGAAGTGCAAATCAGAGGTGCAAGTCAGAGTCAACACCAGAGATGGAAGCTGCATTTTCCATCTTTGCTGTTATTTTTTCTCTCCCCTTTTGTGTGTGTTTGTCTTGTTTTGTCTTTGAGAATATGGGAGCAGACTTCAACAGCAGCAGCAGCAATAACAACAGCTCCAGCTCATCCCAACTAACTTTTTCTTTTCCTGCCTCACCCCCTCTCCGAAAAGGCAGTTTTTACCATCTTTAACACTATCTAAACAACCACCAAACAAGGGGTTTCCTTCTAAAAACTCTCTCCAGCTAAAGGAAAGGGAACAAGGGATATTGTTAAAATGAAAGCCGTATTTAATATTTCACATTTCAAATGCTTCGACCGTTTCTCCTTTTTTTTTGTTTATATCCTCAATAAAAGGTTAAAAGATTTGAAATGGTGTGTTTGAACTAAGCAGGCTGAGATCTGTGCACACTAAACCCCAAACCTTTTTGAAAACTGTTTAATGTTGGACAGTTTCAGGGTCATGTTAACACCTTTGAGTCTTTGGGCCAATTTATTCCACCAACATTATTATAACAGGTCTTAGGCTAATCAAAAAATGACACTGACTATTCCTAAATGAATGTGTTGATAACAGCACCTCCCTGATACCAGACTCTTTCCCATTTTCTCAGGGAATGAATCAGGAACAAGAATCTTAAGTTAAATCTGTCTAAGCATCTGTAGCGTGTAATGATATGTAACTACCTCTGTGTCTTCCCCCTTCTTTCAAGAGCGTTTGAATGAAAACAAACTAATAATTGACCAACAAACATTTTACACATTATGAATTTAAACAAAAAATTACCCCAATTAGTAGAAAAAGCTTCAGGATGAGTTTTTAATTATTACAGAAAATAGCTGTGACCAAAACAACCCTCACTTAACACTGTGGCTACTGTACTGTATTTTCTTGTGTGGTGAGAAGGAATAATGACAAGTCTGACTCCCAGATCACAATTAGCACAGTATGTCAGATATACAAGGCAAGAGGATACCAAGGAAGATCCTCTCATTTTCTCTGATACCGGCTCTGTATCAGCTGCCAAATACATAACTGGGAATTGGAAGAAAATGAAGCCACAAGGCCAAAATCTCCTCTCAGTCACACCAATGTAAATTTGCCATCATTCAATTGACTTCAGTGGAGTTATTTCAGTCTGACGCTGGTGGAACTGAGAGCCAACTGGAGCCCTTGTATGTGTAGTTCCTCCAGGAATGATTACATGCCTGATTGTGAATCAGATTATATTTTCTTAAAAAAATAATCTTCCAAGTGGAACATTAGGGAGGGAATTCATGAATGTGTAACATGGAGATAAGAACATCGCTCTTTCCCCAAGGTTTAGTTTTACAGGCTTTGCCTGAGGATGGGCTTTCTCTATAATGCCTTGGAGACTCACGCTAAATCAAGAAGGCTAGCTGTACTGTGCTGACCCTTAAACTCATTGAGGGTGAAATTCTAGCCCCATTGAATTCAATGGGAGTTTTGCCACTGACTGCAACGAGGCTGGGATTTCACATTTAGAGTCTGATCTCACTTCACCAAAGGCAAAATTCCCACTGACTTTACAGGGAGCTGGTTTGGGCCCTTAGGGAATACCAGTAGTTCTGTAATGAGAGTTCTACAATGGATAGAAAGTCCAAAAATACTCTGTACTGTTTCTGGAAAACAGGTGGCAAATGCTGTGTTCTTTGACAATGAGAATTTGAATAAGCACTGTGAAAAAATGGAGACTGTGTCCCCTGTTATTCTGATTGATTAAATGTGTTTTATGACTACTCAGGTGAATAACTGTTCACCAGCATTGGAAAAGGCGGGGGGGGGGTCACAATCTGGCCAGGAGTAAGAAATTCAGGATCTGATCTGAAGTCAGTGTATCCAGTGCAAAATTAATGTAAGAAATAACCAAGATTGTATTGGAGCTCATGTACTGATCCTCCAAACAATGGCTGAAAATGACAACTGGTCTAGTGTGCCCAAACCTTAGCATTCCAGAGTCATTACCATCTCCTGGGAGCTCCTTGTTGTTGTTATTAGATGTCAGAAAACACTTTAGATCTGAGAAAAAACAGGACAGTATTTTGAAACAAAATCTTTATTTTTCCTCCAAAGGCGGAATGTATCATTTATCCTCAGGCACTGTCCATAGAAATATTAACATTTTAAGACAGGCTTGGCCCAAATCAAGCAATGTACACCTTGATGTTTAATGAAAATATTCAACATAATCAAGATCAACTCTTCTCTTCACTCTCTTCTGGGTGGAATACATGCTTTGATATCAACTGATTACTTATAAATGACTAGCTCAGCCAGCATGCTATATGAATAACTTCCTTTTCAGGTAAATCCTCTACAGGTACCAGAATCAGAGCTGGAGTCTTCTCCCCCAGCTGATCTTCTAGGTTTTCTTTCAGTCCTAAAACAGGAACAAAATGAATGATGAATACCTTCTGGTTTTTGTGTTATAGTCATTAAACAAATGCATTTTATACTGTAATAAGTGTGTCATCTTAAAAATGACTTACATATACATTTAAACAAATCACTAATTTGTAGGATTCTGAATATCATGGAATCATAAAATATCAGGGTTGGGAGGGGCCTCAGGAGGTCATCTAGTCCAACCCCCTGCTCAAAGCAGGACCAATTCCCAACTAAATCATCCCAGCCAGGGCTTTGTCAATATCCCAAATAGCAAAGGTAACAGAGGTACTTAGCACATTGCCGAGTTTCAATTTACCCTTACCTAATTTGTGACTTGGGGTGGTGATATGGGAGTAAGTTTAAATTCAGTTACTGTATGTTCCGAATGTCTCTTTTACTCTTCATATTTGAATAGTCAGCACATAGCTCTCTATAGCTACCAGGTCAAATTCTGTTCTTTGCTGCACTTGTAGAACCCCACTGTGTTAAATGTTGCACTGATGTATCCTGGAAGAAATGTGCCCCACTGATTTTTTTTTAAAGTGTTTGCAAGTCACCTTTAAAATCAACAGAAGTACTGTATACCTTTACTGCTATCAAATCACAGAAATGTAACAAATTACATTAGATATTTTGCATCTCCTTATGGAACTGTCCTATAAAATGTAATGGGGGTAAAGCCTCTAAAAGTCCAGAGAAGAGCAACAAATATGATTAGGAGTTCGGAGTTAATGATTTATGAAAAGATTAAAACAACTAACCACAGAAATTGAAGACTAAGAAGGGATGTGCCAACAGTCTACAAAAGTTTAAAGGGTACAAACATTGTGGAGGGAGTGGAATTCATGGGATGCATAGAGAGAGTGTCTCATTAGAAGGCTAATGGAATGGAACTAAGGAATGGCAAATTTAGGCTGAATATCAAGAACATCACATATAGCTTTGCTAACGAAGTGGTAGAAGCCCTGTCACATAGCACATTTAAAACTTGATTGGAAAAAGTGCTAAAAATTATACTGAAGGAACCGATCCTGGGCTGCAGGGTTTAGGTTTTAATAGGTCTTTTCTGTCTTTAACTTCTGTGATTCTACCGACACTTCAGCACATTAAACATTCTTGACTAGATAAACAGTGTAAAGAGGGCAGAACTTAAAAGTTTTATGGCTTTTCCCACTGAATGTGAGGCTGTGAATATATAGTTCAATCAAAGTGTTAACATGTACTCAGTGAAATTGTGGCCCAACTGAAATCAATATGAGTGTCACCACTGATTTCGGTAGAGTCAAGATTTCATCTACCATTTTTACTGAACAGCAACAGAAGGAATACATCTTAATATCTTGCAACATATAATATATATGTTATAAATGTAGCAACCAGAGGAACAGACTAAGACTACTAAAATGCTGCTGTGTTATTTTGCATTGAAAATTGTTGACATTAGAGATGAACATTGACAGAGGTGAACCTAAGATCAATATTCACCGCAGGGTCAAAGGACTTCATGTTCTGTGTAATAAGCAACTCAATCTATGTATCACCGCAATTCAGTAGTGACACACTGATTAAGGGTCAGTTGGCATTTCTATTCCAAACTCTGATTTCTGAGTGACTTCATAGCTATGCTGGCTCAAAAGGCATTGGGTCAAAGTATGCAGAAAGTTGTCAGCTCAATGAAAAAAAAATTACATTTTAAAATAGGCTATTTTTATTTTATTTTTGGTTTTTAGACAGTCAGAAATCATTCCTTCTGCCACTTTAACTTTTCACAGGTTTGTAGTTCAGGGCTACCACCACAAAAAACCTGGGTATCGTTTTCAAAACGGATATTTGGCAAGGAGATAGTTCTCATAGTGAACTCAACTCTTTTGGTACTTGGAGGTGACCCAAAATATTTACTTTGGAAAACTCTCTGGTGAGTTTTGAGTCAGAAAGGGCCACATTTTCAAAAGATGACTTTCCTTCCTGTTTGTGCAAATCGCAGTTGCAAAATCTGCACCCAAGTTTTTCACCTTCAGTTGAATTATGGCTGAAAATCTGGGTACTTGGACCTCTCATCGTTCTATTACAGGTGAAAATCAGGTATTTAGATGGGAAGTATTCTGTTTTGGATCTGTAGCTCATTTTATCAGTCTAAAAATGTGGGGGTAAAAATCTGCAGGTGCAAATTTCACTGGCAGTATGGGAGGATGGACCTCATGCCTTCTAAAAATAAAACTGTAAGCCAAAGTATGGGGGGAGAGAAGCACAGCACTATGAGTGAAATTGCGTCAGTTCAAATGGACATAGCTAATTCATTCAAGAATACAAAGGCTACATCTTTTATCTGTTATAAATAAAACAATAGTTGATCCTCTAAGTCCTTTCTTCTACTAATTACACCATTTTAATGATGTGGCACTAATAAAAACAAATCCTTAAGGTTTTCAGCAAGCTATGCTTTAAGATAAATAATAACTCAGGTCAGCATTATTTATTATTTTTTTATATTAAGTAATTCTTTGCTTAAATGGCTAAGATGTCAAGTAGCTTTTTATCAATACTGAATATCGAACCAATTGTTCACTTGCATGTCGTTCCTGTAACTAAAACCACAGGGGAATGGTGGCCGATGGTGGTGGTGTGTGTATATGGGGGAGAAGGGGGGAGGAGAATGGGCATGTGTATTTGGGTGGGGTTGGAGGAGGGGGCTAGGAGGAATAAATATACTTCAGCAATGATCTGTGCTAGTCCAAACTGTCTCTTTAATGTGCCCTGTACCAGACTTTTGAAGTCTGATAGAAAATGTAGTGATTTATTTCAAGCAAGCAGTTATCAAAGTGATAAATACTGTATTTTCATTTTCAGTCACATGTAAATCTTCCCATTTCTACTTGGTGTTACCCCAACGCAGACGAGAGCCTAACTCTATGAGTGCTCTCCACACCCACTGTGCACAACAAGAATTGAGGCATGGGCCCCAGACTGTCACCAGGAATTTTTCTACTTAAAGCAGGAACAACTGAGGGACACATGAAAACACACAGGAAGGTGGACACAACTGGAAATGGAAATAAAATTGACTCAAACCAACAAAGAAATCAACCTGTGCTATTTGTTCTTACTGTCCTTTCGGTAACAACAGGAGATAATTCAGATCAATAGTGTAGTGACCTTTCATACTGACCTAATACCCTTCACATTTTACCTTGGCACTTTCCAACATTATAAGTTATTGCTTTTAAAGGTGGTCTTCATGCTAAACTGCTCCATGAATGCTACAGCATCCTTTTATGGAATCAGTCTAACCTTTACAAAAATAGTCTTTACACCTGCACTACAGTTGACTTTAGTAAGACCCTCAGATCCTCTTCCGCAGTCCTTACTTGTATGAGCTGAAGCCAATGAGACTGCTCACATGGGCAATGCTTGCAAAACCAGGGCCATTATCCTGATACTTTTAGTGGTAAGCACTCTCCACCAGCTCGTTATGGGCGAGAACTAGCCTGCACTGAAATGGAAAATGGTAGCAGAAAGACCATGTGTTTCACCCAGAACATAACAATCTATTTGATGTTACAACTACACTCTTCCTTCACTTTGTAATCAAAAAGATATTGTTACATCACTTAGTTCAGGTCTTTAAATCCCTGAGCTAATAAAACTCCATTGCTTCAGCTGTGTGGATTTGACATGAAGCATGTACTTTGAAGAGAAGCCTCAGAGGGGATCAGGTTCCTAACAGTTGACTATGAGTTCCAGTCCCACAAGATGTGCCCCTGGTACGCAGGGCACTTAACCCTTCGACCAGTACCAACATGACTATTCAAAAAGTATTGATGTCCCTAAATCCCTGGCAGATTGCAGACAGTTCTTGTCTCCCTTGAAGCCAAAGAATATGGCCACTAATGGGATGGATTAAAAAAAAATATACACACATTCAGTCTTCGCCACATGAATGTAAAGCCACAGAAATGGCAGAATGTGATTGAACTGGACTGAACACTGTTAAATACATGATTAGCCTCTTGTTATGGATCATTTCCATTGATCTATATCTGGTTTCACCGCACAGTTTAATTAAAGCTGTCTGGAACAAGCCTGTTCCCTAAATGAGCAGGCAGTGCAATGAAAAGCTGAAACATGAGGAAGCTTGAGGCCTTTAAAAAAAGATTCAAGTGACTGTCTTTATGGCTAACAACAGTAGCAGGGAAGGAAAATACATTTTAGAAAATTAACTGGTTTTACTGCTGTTTTGTACCAGGCCTATGTGCCAGAGAAATCAAATAATTTTTTCCCCAAGTTTGTTCTTAAAATAATACAATGTGTTTTGGGTAAATGCAGAAGTTCAAAACAAAATGTGTACAACCTACTTGCTTGATTCGGGCTAAAATCCTCTTGCTCAGAATAAGCACTGAGCCTATTAAATAAAAACACCTTGATAGAAAAATCTGATGAAAAATAAGAATGAAATAAAAGTAAACTGTTTCCTAAAGGATGATCTGCAGTGATTTTCTCCTGCAAAATTCTAGTTTTCTAAGGAAAAATCTGGACATTTTATATACTTTGATACTTAGCTTTTCATTAGCTCCTTTATTATCTCTTTTCCTTCACTGTCCTAATGATATTTTTAAAATCAGTCGTGTTGGACATTCCCCTTGAAAAGTATATGGGCCAGATTTTCAAAAGAGCTAAGCTCCCGACAGCTGGGGGCAGATTTTCGAAAAAGCTCTGCTCGCATTTTGGTACCTAAACAAAGTGTTCAAAAGGACTAAGCACTCTGCAGGGGGATGGAAAATCTGGCCATAAATACATTACTATATGTTCTTATATTTTTATTTCAGACTTTTAAAGTTGGGATCATAAGATTTGGCAATCAGGAACACTGAAGCAAATACTAGAAGAAAAGAGGATCTGACAATTGCTACACATGGAGAAATGCGATTGGCGCACAGGCCTGGGTGCCAGTAACTACTGATTTCTTATCCTGGTTATAATACCAATTATCCTCGGTCTTTGTGCAAGTCACAAGGTCTCTTTGTATGTTTCTCATCTGTAAGATGAAGCTAATGTTGATTTACCTACCTCTCATGGGAGTTCAGTGGTTAATAATGGTTTGTAAAGCACTGTATATGTGATTATTATTATTAAAAATATAATTTTACATCAAACTGCTTTACATATTTTAATGTGTATATTTGGCACTCATGAGTGGGGCAGGTTTGGCACAGTGGAGGTATCTAGGTGCTATGCAAGCTTCTTCATACCACACTGCTAATGCACTTCAATTCTGAACTTCAACCACCCTGGTGTTCCCTGCCTGGGGCTCTGCTCTAGATCAGAGGCTACCAATCATGCCGAATTGTTATGTCATTTTCTGATGTGGTGATGTGACAAATGTCCACCAGGGATTAGGGTGAGGCTGCAAACTCATTTTTAGTGGGAGCTACACTAAATTAGGATTTAAGAGTAGGATGCCTGAAGTAAAAGCATCAATCAACTTGCCACCTAACTTAAAAATCCAATCTATGTTGTGAAGATTTCACAAGTTGCTTCAAAACTGCTATCATGTTTTTCTACACTAACATTTCATACATGATACATTTTCAAAAGTATCAGGTCTATTTACAAAAATGCACATGCAAAAAAGTAAAGCTACAACTGCAGATACAGTTACCGTAATTATATGTGGAAATGGGTCTATATCACTACAAATAGCCGGGCAGATGCCAAAATAGCCATTTAGAGATGCATGTCTGTTTTCATGAGTGCAAATATGTAGCCCTTAATATTGTGCTTTTGAAAAATTTTCTCATCACATTTTTATTTATTTATTGTCTATGGACCCATCACACTTGTGTGGATTCTTGCTGCTACAAAGTTTTCCCATTAAACCTGTTTCAATTAGAACAAATATATCTCCTTTTCACATAATCATATGGCAGATGAGAATAAAGTTTCGACAGGAAGGACCAGGGCAAATTCTCAGAGCTGCTGCACTAGTGATTCAACTTATTCCCGGTTCAAAAGGATTGTCTATCTTCTGTTTGTACGACACTGTGCCTGATGGGGCCACAATTGTCACTGTGCCCTTTTTGGGCACTACCAAAATGCACATATTTATTATTATATGGGACCACAAGGGCTTTAAGAAGAGAAGGGGAGGTGGCACAGAGAGACAAATGATTCTCTGTCCTCCAAAATGTCCACTGAACAGCTGAGGGTTTCATCCTGCCCACCCTGCATGGGCTCCATATCCATCCACAAAACAGTGGGGTGGGACAAGGGCCAACATCAGAGGGCATCACTGCTCTCCAGTGCTGAAGGACCTTAAAGGTGGCCTCCAATCTGACCAACTTCCTTTCCATTCTGCTGAGATGGGCGTAGGAGAGAAGGGGGCATGCTCAAGGATGTGGCGGGTGTGAAAATTTACAAGAATCTTGCTCTCCAAAGCTGAGTCACTTGGCTGAGAAAGTGGGATTTTTTGTAGCTAATAAATTTTTCAGCATCTTAAAGACATTGAACAGAAAAAAAAAGTTATTTTTAGAGTTGGTTCAATTGTGGGCCTGTCAGCTTTGGCAATGCATCTCTTTTATCAGGCCACCAAGTTAATTTGTTTTGTTTTTAGAGTAAAGTTTGCTTAAAGACCAGTTTCAGAGAAGTTACTGACTGGGGGTGTTAATTAGTGCTTTGCAGACTCTGCAGGGTTTGGTTTGTGATCATTTTCACTTATTCAACCCTGTAATTCAAGTCACAAGGAGATGGGAGGGAACCAACCCCGTTCTATTCATTTGAAGGCTTGATTGTGACTAACTCAAACCTCTGAGAGACTCTCTCTTCCCTTCCTCCTCCTTGGGGGCCCTAGCTCTGTCCCTCTTCCAGACAAAATTAGTAATAGCACTTAGACTTATGTAGAGTTGTACAATTTCAATGTTATGCACCAAGATACACCCTCAGAACATCCTCTGATGATGTTTTCAGGGGCAGTGGTCCTTATCCATAGATCTTAGAGGGTGCCATGTAGAAGCTTCTCTCCTCTTGTATTTTTGTGGGAGTGTGGTGGTATAACTGTAAGACCAGGCTACTGCCCCACCCCTTCTAGGGAGGAGTGGGTCAGCGAGTGACCTGAGCCCACCCTCAAGGACAGGAGGGGAAAGAAACACTTTTCCATTCCTGCTGCTGCCACACTAAACACAAGACCACACAGTAGTGTGAGGCACAGGAAGCAAAAATGCTGAAAGAGACAAACAAGGAGAAGAACAACATAGGATAGTACAGGGTGTGCGTGAAACTTGGAGAAATGGGATGAGATAAGTGAAGGGATGTGAATATCAAGAAAAACATTCTGACAATGAGATCTACTAGTATGTGGAGGAAGAAACCAAGTCACATGGGACATTTAAAATTAGAGTTGACAAAGTACTAAATGATATACTATAGAGAACATTCCTACATTGGGGGAGGATTAGACTAGTTGATCTAACAGGTCTTTGCCATCTCTGATTCCTATGATAGACTGGCTTGAGGAAGAGAATGAGGCTGGCTGTAGGAGGAAGAGCTTGAATAGAATCCCATGATTTCCTCTGCTGTCTGATATCCTCTCCCCAAGTACACAGACATTGAGATTTGATAGGAATGTTTCACAAAGCTCTAATATCAATGTGCCAGGTGCACCTACAGTGCTGTAGGAGTAAGAAAATCAAGCAAGATAACCAAAATGACACATCTTTCATAAGGATATTTTTAACAACTGTAATTAGAATCTTAAATAACATTCTTAAGATATATATGCCCCATGTAGCTCTCTCTAAAGACATGTAAAACCATCTTCCGTAATACACACAACTAGTCAAATTAGGTATTTTATCATGCACACCAATGGCAGGTCATGGAAAGAAATGTGACTCTTTTAAAGATTAAAAAAATGTTTGCTGAGCTCCTCTGCATATTAGTTATGGCTATTTTTTAATAGACAAAATTAAGTTCTAGCTTTGATAATCAGTTTTTCAAGCTGCTGGCTGTAGTTTAGAAAATAGCACAGCAACAGCATGTAACAGTCTTTGCTGGTATTCTTCGTTGTTCCATATTTAGCATTGTCCTACATAAAGGTACTGTAAATAGTCAGCCTACATAAGGTTAAAAATGTGCACTCTTGTTTAAAATGTCATTAGCCTTCTACACTGAATAAAGAAACACTTAAACATTCCCTTCCAATACTCCCAGCGAAGGCTAAATATAATTTCCAGGGGAAAGGAGGAACTGAACTTTAGTGAGTATGATTGTTCCGGGAGCACCAGAGCTGAAAAGTGAACATTTCCATTTTTTCTAAAGGCATGACAGAGTGCAGAAATCACAAGCCTATTTACTTTGTATACCACCTTCCAGTGGCCTCAAGACCTATATAAGGTTCTCTCTCTTTAACAGAAATATGGTTACTGAGCTTCTAAGCTGTGTTTAGTCTCTGGGGAGGAAAGGGCATAATGCTACCAAGTTGGGACGAAGTATGAATGGAGACAGATTATTACAAACCTATACAATAAGGACCAATTTTTCAGTGAGCATCTAAAAATCACTCGCAGTATTTGCACCACTTGTTTGCTCAGACAGAAACCTGAATTTGCCTGTGCAGATGGAGCAAGCTGCATTACTCACCACTGGTTCACACACACAACTACCATGCAAATATTGTGGACATATTTTTAGCAATAAGTTGAAAATTTGACTCCCAAATTATCAAATGAAATAGCACATGTGCAGTGATGATAACACTTGCTTTTTCACCTCTGGCTGAGTTACAACTGCTTACCACTGCCCAGAATCTCAGAGCACTGACTGTCATGGAAATTACCTGGAACAGATTTGCAAAATCTGGGACAGTTGGCAGCTATGCCCTTTAGGTAAGGGTTGGGGAACATTGGTGGGGCACTGTGTAGGAAGCTCTGCTTGTGCCTGCTGGTAAATCAAGGACTTTTATCTCCAGAGCTGTCAATCTGGCACCTTTCACAAGTGTTAAATTCACTTACATATTTTTTAAAAGAAGCTGTCATGAGACATACTGAAGCAAATATGTCCTTCAGTGGTTACACATGGACTCAGTTGTAACAGTGTTTGTTAAGTGCTTTGACATCCCAGGATGATATGTTCTGTATAAATTCAACATTTGTTGGTTTGTTCATCCACTTTGCTAAGTACTCTCTAAAATCTGTAGACTTTGGAAACTTCAGACTGGAGATAATGTGATCTAAATTGGACCACAAGAGATTCATGTGTAACTGGCAAAAATTACATGCATGTATTTGGTGGTAGACTTTGGTCTACAAACAACAGAAAAAGTGTCTAAAAATATTTTATGGTTCAACAATTAATTCTTTTCAATTGTTACAGAGAGGACCATACATGACAAGCTGTACAAAGAATGCAGTGTATTCTTCAAATTAATAGGTGATAATGTAAAATAATACTGATAAAGCAACACTTTTTAGTTATTATGCCTGAGCCTAAGGTAGTATACATTAGAGCTACACTGATTTACACCATCAAATGAACTGGTCCATTATTTAGAGTTCATATATATATATAGTGCCATGTGAAAGCTAGCGAGGTTATTTCTAGATGTTTACTGTTTTGAAGATTTAAATCAATCAATCTACTGCACTAGAATAAAGAGTATACAATGACAAACCAAATAAACTACACTGGAGCATGTAAAATACATGAGTAGGTTGTTGTAGTTATTTTCTTTTGATCCAGATCTGGCTGCATGGCACAGTTTAATCAATGTTTTCTGGAAAGGGGAATGGATTGGTCCTGGAATATATAGCCTTCCATCAAACCCAGAACCAGGCTGTTAGTGACTGAATTCGTTACTACTGTATCTCATGACTTACATGAAGTAAGTTGGAGGAATCTTGATTAAGTTACTAGTGAGAGTAGGCAAATATTTCCTAAATATTACCAATATTTGAGTTTGGATAAATAGATCAATTACTGTCCAGCACAGCTTGAGCACCTGGGTCCCGTTTTGCCCCCCATAATAAAGGAAGGGGAGGTGGAGAGAAGAAAAATCTTTAGCTCCGATCTTATAGCCTCCAGGGAGGGGGAGTGAAAATCACTGCACTGGCATCCTCCATGGAAGGAAGGGGAAGAGCAGTGAAGATCTCACACACTTCATCAAAAGCTAGGACAGGAGAAGTCCCTCCCCCGGCTTCCATTAAAGTGAGACCTATTAGTTAGATATATACTTGGAGGAATGGGATAGGGGGAGGTATACAACTGAATCCAAAACCAGCCAAATACCTGGAGGTGGCCTGAATTTTCACCAAGTACTGATTGCTGAATTGCCAAATGTTGGGCTGTATTCACATACCAAATTATTAGTAATATAAATTGTATGACAGTAGTGCCTACAAGCCCCAAACAAGATTGAGGTGCCATTGTGTTAGGCACTGAACAAACACACAGAAAAACACAGTCCCTGCCCCAAAGAACAAGTAAGACAGAGGGTGGAAGAAAGGAAGTATCATCCCATTGACATATGAGGAACTGAGACACAGAAAGATCTTGTGATCTCCCAAGATAACACAGGAAGTTTGTGGAAAGCCAACAGCTGAACCCACATCTCGTGTCCCCGGCCAGTCTGCTACATAGAAGACCATCCGTTCTCTCCTGATTGATAACCTACGAGTCATCCTTGCTGACAGTCTCAAGAGAATGGTTAAGGACCTTGGGCCTGAACTACCTCGGCTCCAGAGGATTATCTGTTCTATAATCTTATGAGAGCTTAGAAACCCAGTATTATTTTATATACCAAATATAAGATTATACAACAAAAGGCTGTACAACTGGAGAAAATGTGTAACAAAAAAGTTAAGAAAAGACAAGCTTCCTATGAAGTTGCAATTATAAAAAAGATTAGCACCATATTGTACGGATCTCAATCACATATTTTTAAAAAAGGACTTCTATGAAGAATCTTTTAGCATTATTCAAATTATACTGTCTGGCATAATTTTTGCAAACTGGTTTGATTTGTAGCCACATGTATGAGAAAATTAACTACACTATCATAAACAGAGTATTCTAAAAACAGATGTAAAAAACGGTCTGGAACTGACCTACTCCCTAAGGGCTCTTTTCAGCACAGAACACAATTTCCACATGTGCTGCTTCTGTGACTCAGCACCAACAAAGACAAAGCAACATCAAACTGTTTCATGACACTGGCCCAACAGAATTACCAGTTCTGGAGCCTTAAGCCACATCTCCATGAATAACTATAAGTGGACGTTAGCTCAAATGGATATTGGATTAATGAAACTAAGAATGCTCAGAAAGAAAACTGATGTGACGTTCTAATCACTTTTAAGAAACATGAAGAGTAAGTGATGGAGAAATGACCTTTATCTTGGCTAGGAAGATTCCCCCACAAACAGAAACTCAAGCCATGAGGCACAATGAAACAAGATTTTGTAATGTTTTTCTACTTACTTTCTGAAAAGATGTGATCTGTGGTACAGTATCTGGTTTTAACAATCTAGCAGTACTGCTAGAGGGTACTAAAGTGTCCAATAAGAGATGTCAGTTTCAAAGTAAAGCAAAGATGTCGATGTAACCCTCTCTTTGGTCAGCACTGATACTATATGCCATGGGCCTTAACTTGTCAGTGAACATCAAACCATGGTAGTGAGGACAATCTACAGAAGGCCCTGGAATCGTTTCAGAATGGGCTGGGTTCTCCATACAACACAACTTTATCTCAGCTGAATTAACTATGATTTTTTAAAAAGTTTCTCTGGGCCCTTAAAGGTTATTTTTGAGTTGTACTGAGGTAGAGAATTTCATTGGAATGAGGTATACCTCCTTTTGCTTCTGCGCAGAAGGCACACATGGAAATGAAGCAGGGTTTTTTTTGCCAAATCACTTTGCTGGACACAGTAACCTCATATGCAACCTGCCATGAGATCATCTGTGGTTATTAAAGCCCTAAAACTGAAAAGGTGATACATGAAGAAACTTAAGATATTTTTGTTTAGTTTTAAAAAAATCTACCTGTTTTTTTTTTAATTTAAAAGTACCAGAGAAGCAGAGAGAAAATAGTTAATAATATTAACTGGATCTGCACATGTGCATGTCAAAGGCTCATGCAGAATAAATCAATCTCGGTAAGATGCTTTTTCTTCTAGTTTTAGCAACTAATTTAGGTAAATGTGCAATTTTCAATCGATACATAGATCTGCATCCTGATTTTAAATTACTGGTTTCTCTCTCTACTAGAAGCAATAAAACAAAATATTAAAGTAGTAAACTATTTCTTGAAAATATAGACATTGGTTATTTATTTTTCCAGAGTTCCAGCTCTCTCTCTCTCAGGGGAAATCTGGAAGTTTTAAAATCATTCACTGATCCTTAGCTTTGTCACCATTCTCTTCCCCTTTGACCTCTTAGACATTTTTTGTTTGCTGTAAGAACTCTACTGATTTGTTTGCAAATTATAAGTCCTATTGTGCCTTCCTTTTTCTCAAACCACTGGCCAGTATTTTTTAAAGAAATCCTCATTTTCAAGGCCTGCTGAAGATTTAAAATATGCTAAACTGGGCAAAAACTCTGTGGTAATCAGCACAATACATTTTACACTCCATCATAATCATTTTTTTCTGCCTTTATGTCAATAAAATCTTTTCCCCTTTTTACAATGGTTTACAACTTAAATAATTTAATACAACAGTAGTTATATTTTTATTGCAAGCGTATAAAACTTGTACCGTAAGTCTCTTCCATGCAATGCATTAACCAAAAAACTGACAGAGGAGAAGGGGAGCTGATGATTACTAAAACTGTAATTCAGTCTTGAAATTCTGAACATGCCATAAACTGCTTCTACTTCACTTGCATACTGTAGATACTGTCAGAATTTCTCAAATGAACTCCTTCATTGTATTTAATCTCTCCTTAGCTGTTATTTTACTGTATCTACTATAGAAACAAAAAGGACTTCATATTTCATACAGCACCTTCTGTAGAATGATCAGCTAGTGGTCCAGTGGAACAGGCACAGGAGTAAGAGTCAAGAGTCAAGAGATTCTCTTCATAGCTCTGCTGTTGACTTGCTGTGAGACTTCAGGTAAGTCAGACAGGCAAGTTGAACGAGGTATGTAAGGACATGCCTAAATTTACTCCCAATGATGTAAAGTGTGCTCAAGTGCCTTGCTGAATCAGGGTCTTGGTTTTTAGAAGTGCTGAGCACCTGCAGCTCCTATTGCTTTCAGTTGTAGTTGGGGGTGTTCAGCATCTCTCAAAAACAGGCCTTTAAGCTCTCTGGTGCCTCAGTTTCCCGGCCTGTAAAATGGGGATAATAATACTTATTCACTTTAGTCAAGTGCTTTGAGATCTACAAAAGAATAGCAGAATCCAAGCACAAAGTATTATTGTTATTGTAAGTACCATAGGATCTCTGAGAGTTCATGCCTTTATGTCTGAGTGTCTTTTATGGGACTTTATATCAAAACAAATGGTTGTGTCTGTATGTACAAAACACTTCACTATATTTGTAGGAATAAACACAGCCTGCCCCTGTTTAGATTCCTTTGCACACAATATTAATAAAAATAATAAATATTAATCTAATCTTTTGGTAAAAGGAAGTGTAATGCCCTAATGATTTGTAAATACTAACAATTTGTGTCAGAAATAATGATTCTAGGCAACATATACATACTTATTTAAAATGTAAGGACGAAGGTAACTAAGGTTAACTTTGAAGTATATTCTTCATGGTTTTCGTTGTACGTGCTATTTTATTCTGCAAAACAACAACATGGGAAAACCTTTGTACTAAGATTTTTAATAGTCAGGAATGTATAGTTTTTTCTAGGTACACTGTTAGAATTTCTAAAGCCAAATATGAGAAATGAATGACCTCAAAAATCATGTCTTGATGGGCTTGCAAAAATAAAATACATAATTAGTTCTGTAATTGCAAAACTCAGTAGTCCTAATATTATTATTATACAGATCATTGTTTACTCCCTCTGCATATGTGATTAAGATATCACATAGTAGATGGAATCAAGCATTTTTAATTTTAAAACTGATATCTTGAGCAGAAATTCACAATAACTTACACTGCTACCTTCCATCTCACCTCCACTCCCAATAATTTACAATTAATCCACACACACAAAAATCTAAGTTTAAGAACTGCTGCCCTTCTGTCCAAAGTGCCACTTGCCTTCTGGAGTAAAAACAATAAAGAAACACTTAAATATCCCTCTGCATATTCCCAAAGCAAGAATAAATTACTTCTTTGAGTGGGAGGATGGAGTTGAACTATTATGCTCGTGACTGCAGGGGAATCAACACATTCAGCTGAAAAAGTGGAATTTTCTATTTATCCAAAAGCCTGATAAAGTGCAGACACACTGAAATTAGTTCTGCACACTGTCTCCTAATGATGTCAATCCTGCCTAGATAGATCATACATTTTGTAGGGTGAAGGGTCACAGACACTGCTATGTTCTCTTAGGTTTGATTTTTTCTCAATATGCTAATCATGCAATGTTCAGATGAATTATTGTGATCACAAGAATATTAGACACCTAGATTAAACAACAAAAGTAACTAAAAGTCTTTCCCCCCCAAAAAAAGTGTATGGGTATCATTAAGTTAATAGGTAGGTAGGATACTGGACTGGAAGAATTGTGTGAAAGGAATCTTGGTAGTTTCAGTCCAGTTCATGGTGGATGGATTTTTGCTAAACAAAAATATTCCAGATCAGCTATAAAAACAATGAGCTGAAGATTACTGTGTAGCATGAGTGGTTGTATGAAATAACTTTCAGTGTCCAAACCAGAGGTTGCACAATGGATCAGTTGAATAATGTTTGATATTCAGTCACAAAAAGAGCTATATGTGAAGTATGTCGCATTCACTTCTCTATTCATTTGACTAGCAAGCTTGGAACCCATTTATCAGTACTGATCATTTTCATTAGAATGATGCAAACTATGAGTCTGATTCTGTAACCCTCTGGTCACATGTATACTCCCAGTAGGTTCAGTGGGGTTACTCATGCTAGTAAGAAATTGTTTGTGGAAGTGTTCAACGATCAGCTCATAAATGCTTATAAGTGAGAAGATGCCCTTTTAGAATAGTTAATATTAGACCGATACAGATAAGGTTACAAAATATCTAAAGAATACTTTGGTCCCAAAATGAAAATGTTTAAAAGTCATGTGTTACCATTGGCTCCTTACTGTATAACAGATCCTGAAATCAATATGCTGCACTGGTTCAGTAAATGTGTCTCTTAACAAGTTAATAAAACAGTGATCCTCACACAGTCTTTCCATCAAACTTTCAGGGGAAAAAAATGAGAATATTAAATGCACTAGGATAGGGAAGATCTGCTCCATTTGCTCTGCAATGATAATCTGTTACAAAAGAGGATTTTTATTATTAATTCTTTGCCTTCTGGGGATATTATAATTTCCTAGAATGTAGAAATGCCTTAAGCACAGCAATTTGCTGAGCTAGACTGAATTTCAAAATGTTTCAAATGAGCTGATAAACAACTGCATAATTAGCCATTATTTGATCAAGACTGTACATTACAGATACCCAACCGAACGAGCCAATGGATAGGTAAATTGTGGATATTGTTTTAAAAACTAAGAGCCAGTATTATATTTTGACACGCATCACAACTTTTCTTGTAAAGAATTAAAAAGCACACTTCTTATTTTTTCTTTAGAAATGCAGATTATTCTATCAACTAAATCCTTTGGGTCTTAATCATTAAACACATACTTCGGTGGATGAATAATGAGGAGTTTATGGACAGAATATAACTCATGCACTAAAAGCGATTAGATTGAAAGATTTTTTTTCAATTAAGTAGTTACAAATCCACTGCATACACATTATACTCAAGACCTGATGTACTTTCTGGCAAGCTGGACATAAACTCAGTTGCATGGTCCTTGGATTCTATAGCACTTTGCTGAGGCAGCTTCATTTTTGTTACAAAATGGAGGTTTTTCATGATTACAAGAAGGAATAGTACAATCATTATAGTATCAAATACATACAATATTTATAATGACTACACAACTCCAAGTAGACTGTCAAGATGGCACTGGAGGTTTTGGCAATTAGCTAGGGGACTTTTCAGGGGTCAGTTTGAGACTGTGGAATAAGCACCCTAGCTTGGCTTGTCTCTGCTAAGTCTTCTTATAACCGAACTATTTAAGTATAGCTAATGTACAGCTAACCTTAGATCTGTGGTTCTAGTAATGTTAGTATATTTAGATCTATGTTTCTCCTTACCACTCCTGCTTCCCAAGAGGTATTAATGTAATTTGATGTGAGCAGGAATCTTCCACCCAATGTTTTCAGCTGAGGAGAAGTTTAAGAGGAAATGGATCAGCTGTATGGTTACGATCAGAAAAGTGACTACATAAAAATGGCACCTTTTTACTCAACAGATTTGCTCCTTGTGTGGATTGTATTTGGCTTGTCTCTGCTAACTTTGAAAGCCTTTAATGAAAGACCGGTCCTTAAACTTGTCACTGTGGCAGGACTAAATATTGCCCAACTTGGACCACAGGCCTAACTTAATGTTAAGGGGTAAAAAGAAGGAAGCATCTATCTGACAGTGTGATTACATTAAAAAAAGAGAATTGTTTAAAGCTGTTCAGGAATGTGGAATATTAGCAGTAGCCCTGGACAAAGGTGGACATTAGTGGAGACAGGTTAGCTAGCAGAGTTTAGGTGGGGCAGTCAAAGGTGCATGAGAAAGGCAATTAGATACCACCCTATATATGTAATAGTAGGTATGTGTACAAACACACACACACTTTACAGGTAAAAATATGTTGTTACTCTTTTTAGCACTGCAGAACCAATTCAGCTAAGAGATAGTACATCAGAATCTATGCTGGCCCACACAAATATTATCTAAGGGCCACAGTATCTCCTCAGCAGGCAGATCTCCCCCTGCCTTAATGGAAGTGTGAGAGTGCTGCCTCAGTGACACCTTCACCCCCACTTAGTGGAATCCTCTGGAAAACCCTCTGTTGGAGCCCTATGAGGTAGGTGCTCACAGAGCTTGGGAGGTGGGACGAAGCTTTTGAGAGGGAAAGAACTAGCACTTTCTTCAGTATCTTCTCCTGTACCATAGACTCACATGGAAAATCCATGTAGACCCTTGAAGTTAAATAAAGTTGGAGATGTATTAACTCTCTCAAGATAACCTCTACTGAGCAGCCTCAAGTGGTCCCAGCATATAGCAGCAAAAGCTCAAGGAGTCATGATGCTAGGTGTGGGGAAGTAGTAGAACTGCTGAAGGAAAGCAATCCATACAGACAGGTCTTCTTGCTTTGGGGGACTCTTGCCTCTGGATCCCACCAGGATCTGAGGGATTGGAAGGCCTCTTCTAAATTTAATGCCCCCTGTAAGCCCTTATCTCTAAGGCCTGGTCTACACTAAGCGTTTAAACCGGTTTTAGGAGCGTAAAACTGATTTAACGCCACACCCGTCCACACTGAGAGGCCCTTTATATAGCTATAAAGGGCTCTTTAAACCGGTTTCTGTACTCCTCCCTAACGAGAGGAGTAGCGCTAGTATCGGTATTACCATATCGGATTAGGGTTAGTGTGGCCGCAAATCGACAGTATTGGCCTCCGGGCGGTATCCCACAGTGTACCACTGACCGCTCTGGACAGCAATCTGAACTCAGATGCAGTGGCCAGGTAGACAGGAAAAGCCCCGCGAACTTTTGAATATTTCCTGTTTGCCCAGCGTGGAGCTCCGATCAGCACGGGTGGCGATGCAGTCCGAAATCAAAATAAAAAAAGAGCTCCAGCATGGACCATGCGGATGTGATCGCAGTAAGGGCAGGCAAATCTGTTCTATCAGTGCTCCGTTACAGAAGACGAAATTCAAAATCATTTTTAAAAAATCTCCAGACAGACGCCATAGCAGGGACTCAGCGCATTGCTGCGTGACAAGCGGAACGGAAAGCCAAAGGATCAAATGGACGCTCATGGACTGGAGGACTCAAGCTATCCCAAGTTCCTGCAGTATCCGAAAAGCATTTGCATTCTTGGCTGAGCTCCAAATGCTTCTAGGGTCAAAAACAGTGTCCGCGGTGGGTCAGGGCATAGCTCGGCAATTTACGCACCCCCCACCCACCCCCAGAAGTGAAAGGGAAAACAATCTTCTCTTGACTCTTTTACATGTCACCCTATCTTTACTGAATGCTGCAGATAGACGCGAAGCTGCAGCACTCAACACCAACATCCTTGCTCCCCCCCCAACCATGGGTGGCTGATGGTGCAGTAAGACTGATATCCATCGTCATCATCAGCCTATTGGCACATGGGGCAGTGCAAAAGGACTGGTAACCATGCCGACTAGCATCCGTGAGGTCGATCAAGGGCGCCTGGCCCTAATTTTTCCTGGTAGATGGTGCAGTATGGCTGGTAACCGTCCTCATCATAGCAACAGGGGGCTGAGCTCCATCAGCCCCCACCCTTCATGTGTAAAGAAAAGATTCAATTGCCCCTGGACTAGCAGCGGGATGCTGGGCTCCTCTCCTCCACACTGCTTAATGTCCTGTCTGGACTATCATAGCAGCTGGAGGCTGCCTTCCACTCATTTCTCACTAACAAGTCACTGTGTCTTATTCCTGCATTCTTTATTACTTCATCACACAAGTGGGGGGACAATGCTATGGTAGCCCAGGAAGGCTGGGGGAAGAATGGAATCAACAGGTGGGGTTGTTGCAGGAGCACCCCCTGTGAATAGCATACAGCTCATAATTTCTGCTGGATCTGACACAGAGCAGCTGTGCTCTCTGGTTCTATGATACAGTGGTTCTCTAGTACACTTGCCCATATTCTAGGCAGGACTGATTCTATTTTTAGATACCAAAAAGGAGGGATTGACTCAGGGAGTCATTCCCAATTTTGGCTTTTGCGCCCCTGGCTGATCTCAGCCAGGGGCACTTATGACAGCAGCAAATGGTGCAGTGCAAAAGGACTGGTAACCATGATCATCTTATTACTGATTTATGGTATGGTAGATGGTACAGTATGGCTGGTAACCATCTCTGCTGTCATGCAAAAGCAAAAGCATGCTGCTGTGTAGCGCTGCTGAATCGCCTCTGTGAGCAGCATCTAGTACACATACGGTGACAGTCACAAAAGGCAAAACAGGCTCCATGATTGCCATGCTATGGCATCTGCCAGGGCAATCCAGGGAAAAAAGGCGTGAAATGCTTGTCTGCCGTTGCTTTCCCAGAGGAAGGAGTGACTGACGACATTTACCCAGAACCACCCGCGACAATGATTTTTGCCCCATCAGGCACTAGGATCTCAACCCGGAAATTCCAAGGGGCGGGGGAGGCTGCGGGAACTATGGGATAGCTACGGAATAGCTACCCACAGTGCAACGCTCCAGAAATCGACGCTAGCCTCGGACCGTGGACGCACACCACCGATTTAATGTGTTTAGTGTGGCCGCGCGCACTCAATTTTATACAATCTGTTTTGCTAAACCGGTTTATGTAAATTCGGAATAATCCCATAGTGTAGACGTACCCTAAGAGGGACTAATGAGGTTAGTCTTGCAGAGGTTTCCTGCCTCTCTGGCCCCAGTGGTTTCTCTGTAGGAAGAGATGATGTAATCTTAAGTTCCATTTGCAGAATTGTATTGAGTAAGGCTACAAGCTCTCCAAAGCATGGACCCTGTCTTATCTATATGTATTGTGCCTAGTACATTGTTGGCACTACACCATATAGCTAATCTAGCTAAGGTATTTATGTAGCACCTACAACTGTTTCAGCTAAGTGATGCACAAAATTAAGGAGCGTAAGAGCACAGATCAAAAAGAAGAATGAGATGTAGTGTATACTGAAGCCTTTAAAAAAATTCCAATAAATACATACTTATAACAACATTCTCACCTGGTGCCTGAAATGCTTAAAACTGCAGTGTGGAACATGCTACAGTATAACAACTGAGATGTACTCCTTCAGTTTTAATAATGCTATCTGGCATCCAATTAATCCCTAATACAATTTTATCCTTTGTGGAATTTTGAAAGAAGTAAAATGTAAAACAGTCAAAATAGTTAATTGGACCCTTGGGGGGCGGGAGGAGGAACACATGGATGAACTATTTAACTTTGAAAAAATGGCTATGATGAAGAAACTATAGTATTTCTCATAAAGCTTTTACCAATGTGGGTTTAATGTATAATATGAAATATATTAAATGCAAAAACTAGTATTAATGAAATTCAGAGGCTGAGAAAGCAAGCACTCAAAAGTCAGGAAATTCTAAAAGTTAAAAGTTGTTTCCAGATTAAATTTGGAAACAATGACCATTCTGCATATTTTATGGTATACCTTAATTGCAGGCTATAATGCTGTTAACCAAAAAAAATGGAAAAGAAAATGCTACATATTGTAGGGTTATGCTGTCCTCAGTTACCCAAATGGAACTGATTGGAGAAATTGGCCAAGGATGGGGTAGTGTGTCTGAGTAACCAATGTGGGAACAACCTTACCTTTTGGAATTTGCTGACTTTTGATTCCTTTATTTCTAAACCCTGCAGTGATGTTAGTTTTTTGTTATTTAATTTCCCTCTTAAAAAAAAACAAGAAAGAAAGAAAGAAAAAGAAAAAGAAAAGTGATTTATCAGCTATAGTTGTGTACTGTGCTATTTTTACCAGTGGTACTGATAAGATGCTTTAAACAGATGCTACTTGGGTAGCACTTGTTGCTAAAGTAATCTAGAGCTGGGCCTGGACTAAAGGAGTTAAATTCTGGGCCTATTTTAAGTCAAAACTCCTATTTTAAGGCAAAACTCCCATGGACTTCAATAGGACCAGGATTTCAACTAAGAGGCACAAGAACGCTCCCAAGAGTGTACAATAAAGCTCATAAGTACTGTAGGCTAATTCTGCAAATCTTATTCAGACCAACTTACTATTGACTCAGCTGGTGTCAATGGGAGTTTGGCTGGTGAAGAAACTGCAGGATTTAGCATTAGTCCTTGCTTAATTTGATTCATGTGTATTGTATGTGTGCGCGCAATTTCCCTTCATCTATTTCAGTAGTCCCCAACCTTTTTCATCTGGTGGGTGCCAGACGATGAGCCACGGAGGACCGTGGCGGCAGACGAACATCCGCCAAAATTCCACCAACAAGCGGCAACGTCAATAGGGGTTGCCGCTGAAATGCCGCTGACAAGCAGCGTCATCCGGCAGCATTTCAGTGGCGACGCCTCTGTCTGATGCAGCTTGTCGGCAGCATTTCGGCGGATGCTTGTCCGCCGCCCAGTACGCGGGTGCACTTAGACACCCCGGCGGGCGCCAGGGCACCCGTGGGCACCGTGTTGGGGACCCCATATCTATTTCCTTTACTCTAACCCATCTTCATGAACAAAAGGACTCTCAAAATTACGGTTCATGCCAGTTTTCCTTACTCAAAAATAGGACAATACTGGCTAAGATTCTTGCTGCTCTGTTACAATTTGATCCTGTGGTCTTCATGAAGACAAAACTTTTACTGAAGTCAATGGGACAGATCCTGTGATGTGTTTAAAATGTGCTCAGCACATCATGGGAAGGGAATGCAGAAGGATTGCTTTCAGCAACTTCTATGCTTTTCTGGGACCATCTAGTTATCATTTGGTCTCTGTCTTAAGCAGAGCAGGGCCAGGCTGGCTGTGAACAGACCCTAAGGTGTGAACCTGGCACTTGGATCTCTGGGAAATCATGCCCACTTTTCCTCTACACTGGGGCAGGGCGGACATGGTAGGAGATGATGTATCTACATTAATATTGGTTTCCCCTGCACAGGGAGAATCCTTCCAAGGCTGGATCCACCAGGTTTATGGCTGCTTTGTGCTAACAGTCTTGAGCAAAGTGACTACAACACAGCTGAAAATCTGGGCCAAGGACTGAGCTCTTAAGGAAAATATAATCCGACTTCATTGATTGATGTCATAATGAACAGCATCTCTCTATATTAACATTAAATTGTGATCAGAGACAGGAAACAGCTGAGTAGCAGTTATTATTCTCGATACTTTAAATGACTGCTTCATGGAGCAGCTGGTACGGGAACCCACACGGGGAGAGGCGACTCTAGATTTAATCTTGAGTGGAGCACAGGAGCTGGTCCAAGAGGTAACTATAGCAGGACCGCTTGGAAATAGTGACCATAATACAATAGCATTCAACATCCCTGTGAGGGGAAGAACATCTCAACTGCCCAACACTGTGGCCTTTAATTTCAAAAGGGGGAACTATACAAAAATGAGGGGGTTAGTTAGACAAAAGTTAAAAGGTACAGTGACTAAAGTGAAATCCCTGCAAGTTGCGTGGGCCCTTTTTAAAGACACCATAACAGAGGCCCAACTTCAATGTATACCCCAAATTAAGAAAAACAGTAAGAGAACTAAAAAAGAGCCACCGTGGCTTAACAACCATGTAAAAGAAGCAATGAGAGATAAAAAGACTTCCTTTAAAAAGTGGAAGTCAAATCCTAGTGAGGCAAATAGAAAGGAGCACAAACACTGCCAACTTAAGTGCAAGAGTGTAATAAGAAAAGCCAAAGAGGAGTTTGAAGAACGGCTAGCCAAAAACTCCAAAGGTAATAACAAAATGTTTTTTAAGTACATCAGAAGCAGGAAGCCTGCTAAACAACCAGTGGGGCCCCTTGATGATCAAAATTCAAAAGGAGCGCTTAAAGATGATAAAGTCATTGCGGAGAAACTAAATGGATTCTTTGCTTCAGTCTTCACGGCTGAGGATGTTAGGGAGATTCCCAAACCTGAGCTGGCTTTTGTAGGTGACAAATCTGAGGAATTGTTACAGATTGAAGTGTCACTAGAGGAGGTTTTGGAATTAATTGATAAACTCAACATTAACAAGTCACCGGGACCAGATGGCATTCACCCAAGAGTTCTGAAAGAACTCAAATGTGAAGTTGCGGAACTATTAACTAAGGTTTGTAACCTGTCCTTTAAATCGGCTTCGGTACCCAATGACTGGAAGTTAGCTAATGTAACGCCAATATTTAAAAAGGGCTCTAGGGGTGATCCCGGCAATTACAGACCGGTAAGTCTAACGTCGGTACCGGGCAAATTAGTTGAAACAATAGTAAAGAATAAAATAGTCAGACACATAGAAAAACATAAACTCTTGAGCAATAGTCAACATGGTTTCTGTAAAGGGAAATCGTGTCTTACTAATCTATTAGAGTTCTTTGAAGGGGTCAACAAACATGTGGACAAGGGGGATCCGGTGGACATAGTGTACTTAGATTTCCAGAAAGCCTTTGACAAGGTCCCTCACCAAAGGCTCTTACGTAAATTAAGCTGTCATGGGATAAAAGGAAAGGTCCTTTCATGGATTGAGAACTGGTTAATGGACAGGGAACAAAGGGTAGGAATTAATGGTAAATTCTCAGAATGGAGAGGGGTAACTAGTGGTGTTCCCCAAGGGTCAGTCCTAGGACCAATCCTATTCAATTTATTCATAAATGATCTGGAGAAAGGGGTAAACAGTGAGGTGGCAAAGTTTGCAGATTATACTAAATTACTCAAGATAGTTAAGACCAAAGCAGATTGTGAAGAACTTCAAAAAGATCTCACAAAACTAAGTGATTGGGCAACAAAATGGCAAATGAAATTTAATGTGGATAAATGTAAAGTAATGCACATTGGAAAAAATAACCCCAACTATACATACAACATGATGGGGGCTAATTTAGCTACAACGAGTCAGGAAAAAGATCTTGGAGTTATCGTGGATAGTTCTCTGAAGATGTCCACGCAGTGTGCAGAGGCGGTCAAAAAAGCAAACAGGATGTTAGGAATCATTAAAAAGGGGATAGAGAATAAGACTGAGAATATATTATTGCCCTTATATAAATCCATGGTACGCCCACATCTCGAATACTGTGTACAGATGTGGTCTCCTCAACTCAAAAAAGATATTCTAGCACTAGAAAAGGTTCAGAAAAGAGCAACTAAAATGATTAGGGGTTTAGAGAGGGTCCCATATGAGGAAAGATTAAAGAAGCTAGGACTCTTCAGTTTGGAAAAGAGAAGACTAAGGGGGGACATGATAGAGGTATATAAAATCATGAGTGATGTTGAGAAAGTGGATAAGGAAAAGTTATTTACTTATTCCGATAATACAAGAACTAGGGGTCACCAAATGAAATTAATAGGCAGCAGGTTTAAAACAAATAAAAGGAAGTTCTTCTTCACGCAGCGCACAGTCAACTTGTGGAACTCCTTACCTGAGGAGGTTGTGAAGGCTAGGACTATAACAATGTTTAAAAGGGGACTGGATGAATTCATGGTGGCTAAGTCCATAAATGGCTATTAGCCAGGATGGGTAAGAATGGTGTCCCTAGCCTCTGTTAGTCAGAGGATGGAGATGGATGGCAGGAGAGAGATCACTTGATCGTTGCCTTTTAGGTTCACTCCCTCAGGGGCACCTGGCATTGGCCACTGTCGGTAGACAGATACTGGGCTAGATGGACCTTTGGTCTGACCCAGTACGGCCTTTCTTATGTTCTTATGTTGTGAAGTTTGCATTCAATCCTCCTTTAAAACCAACCTCTAGCATACCTTTTAGGGCTGTCAAGCAATTAAAAAAATTATTCGTGGGATTAATTGCACTGTTAAAAAATAATAGAATACAATTTATTTAAATATTTTTGGATGTTTTCTACATTTTCAAATATATTGATTTCAATTACAACACAGAACACAAAATGTACAGTGCTCACTTTATATTTATTTTTATTACCAATATTTGCGCCGTAAAAAACAAAAGAAATAGTATTTTTCAATTCACCTCATACAAGTACTGTAATGCAATCTCTTTATCATGAAAGTTGAACTTACAAATGTAGAATTATATATAAAAAATAACCTGCATTCAAAAATAAAACAATGTAAAACTTTAGAGCCTACAAGTCCACTCTGTCCTACTTCTTTTCAGCCAATCGCTCAGTTTGTTTACATTTTACAAGTTTGTTTACATTTGCAGGAGATCATGCCTGCTTCTTGTTTACTATGTCACCTGAAAGTGAGAATAGGCGTTCGCATGGCACTGTTGTAGCTGGTATTGCAAGATATTTATGTGCCACATCCGTTAAAGATTTGTATATCCCCTCATGCTTCAAGCACCATTCCAGAGGACATGAGTCCATACTGATGATGAGTTCTGCTTAATAACAATCGAAAGCAGTGTGGACTGATGCATGTTCATTTTCATCATCTGAGTCAGATGCCACCAGCGGAAGGTTGTTTTTCTTTTTTGGTGATCAGCATCGAGTGTTGCTCTTTTAAGACTTCTAAAAGAATGTTCCACACCTCATCCCTCTCAGATTTTGGAAGGCACTTCAGATTCTTAAACTTTGGGTCAAATGCTGTAGCTATCTTTAGAAATCTCACATTGGTACCTTCTTTGCATTTTGTTAAATCTGCAGTGAAAGTGTTCTTAAAATGAACAACATGTGCTGGGTCATCATCTGAGACTGCTATAACATGAAATATATGGCAGAATGCGGGTAAAACAGAGCAGGAGACATACAATTCTCCCCCAAGGAGTTCAGTCAAAAATTTAATTAACATTTTTTTAATGAGCGTCATCATCATGAAAGCATGTCCTCTGGAATGGTGGCCGAAGCATGAAGGGGCATACAAATATTTAGCATATCCGGCACGTAAATACCTTGTAATACCGGCTTCAAAAGTGCCATGAGAATGCCTGTTCTCACTTTCTGGTGACATTGTAAACAAGAAGCAGGCAGCATTATCTCCTGCAAAAGTAAACAAATTGATTGGCTGAGCAAGAAGTAGGACAGAGTGGACTTGTAGGCTCTAAAGTTTTACATTTTTATTTTAGAATGGAGGGGTTTTTTTGTACATAATTCTACATTTGTAAGTTTAACTTTCAAGATAAAAAGACTGCATTACAGTAATTGTACGAGGTGAACTGAAAAATACGATTTCTTTTGTTTTTTACAGCATAAAAATTGGTAATAAAAATAAATATAAAGTGAGCACAGTACATTTTGTTTTCTGTGTTGTAATTGAAATCAATATATTTGAATATATAGAAAAACATCCATAAATATGTAATAAATTTCAATTGGTATTTTATTGCTTAACAGTGCGATTAAAACCATGATTAATTTTTTAATCATGATTAATTTTTTGAGTTAATCGCATAAATTAACTGCGATTAATTGATAGCCTTAACACCTTTCTAATTTTCTAGCTGCATTGTATCTGTGTAATATGGGGAAGATACCATTTTCAAAAGAGGTATATATACAAATAGTAAAACTTATGTATGCGTGTTACAACTTTACTATGAAACATAATTGGAACATGACTTGAATATAAGTTTTGACAATAAGAGAGACCTTTTTGTCTACAGTAGCTCAATACCACAAAATATTGGTGGTGCCTACATAGCTTACTGCAACATAATTCTACTAATATTACTTAAAGCATCATCTAACTATATGATTCCACTTCCCACTACTAGACCATATATATTCTGTGGGTTTGTTGCTATTTGAGGTGCATAAGCATGTCTGATAATTTATTTGTAAAATTAGTCTAATCTGGGTCCTTAGTATATACTCGTGAACTTCTGTTACCTAAAATATCTCTCCTGCATTTCATCTTCTGTTCCACATATTTAGGACATAGCCTTTAAAAAAACCCAAAACTACCGTGACGTTCCCACAGACCATCATCTGCCTTTTGAGGATAGCATTACACATAATGTAAAATCAAAGACACTTTTTGTTCAACAATATTTTAACACAATAGCATGAAACATTTCCTATGGAAAAAGCAACATCTAAAAATTAAGATGGGGACCTGCAGCACTAAAGGAGGTGAGATGGGTACCCAGTCCAGCCACTAAAGAATAATTATAATTATAAGAATAATTATAATTATTATTATTATATTCTTTAGCGGCTGGACTGGGTACCCATCTCACCTCCTTTAGTGCTGCAGGTCCCCATCTTAATTTTTAGATGTTGCTTTTTCCATAGGAAATGTTTCATGCTATTGTGTTAAAATATTGTTGAACAAAAAGTGTCTTTGATTTTACATTATGTGTAATGCTATCCACTAAAGGAGGTGAGATGGGTACCCAGTCCAGCCGCTGAATTATATATCACCACATGTAATTATATACAAACATTAAAGAAAGGCCAAAAAGGCTTTTCCCTCAGTTTCTGTCTCTGCGTCCCTTATGTTTTCCACTGCTATTTTTTCTTATTGCTGTATCGTGTAAAGATGGTATTTTGGAAAGAGTGCTAGTGGAGCGCAGGAGCAGACTTAATTCACTAATATTTGTGAAATGCTTGAGATTCTCAGATGAAAAGCAAATTACTGGAATATCTGAAGCCTAAAACTATGCAGAAATTACTATGATTACTGCTTCATTTTGGATCTCTGTCCTATTACTACTTTCTCTATTTTTCATGTAGGATTTTTTGTTTCTCACATGTTTTTTTACTGTCATAGATCTCCATGGTCAACACTTCTCTCCTAAACAGATTATATTCTCTTGTGAGTTACAGTAAATGGTATTCTTTCTGGCAGCCTATTGGAACCACTTTAATTAAGTAAAGTACTAGCCACAATTCCCTGAAGATGATGAGTGGCTGAAATGCATGAGGGGAGGATGTCCTTAGGAAAATGATTCATTCAAGAAAGCAATTGCCCTCACGAGTGACTTTATGTATTACATTATCAATATACTGTGTGAAAGACTATTTTGAGGCTTATGACAGCACTTCACTATATGGACTTTACTAATTCTAATAGCTCTATCCCCAATTAACATTAGGGAATACTGGAAAAACTTGCTATGACAGGATGTTTTTAAGAGATTTGCTACTCAGAGAACAATTCATTGCTGTTCAATACAAATTATTTCGTTTTGTCATCCATTTTCCTTTCTCGTCTTCCATGTCTCAGTGAATTCTCATCTCCCACTGCCACAGGCTATTAATTGGGAGACAAAAAAGCTCAGTTTAACCGCAAAGGTAATGAAACACGTGAAAATCACACAAGAGAAAGTTAATGGTCAGAGCCACTACCAGCAGCCTCGCTGTCATGGGCTCTGCATGTTCTTCAACCAAACTTTTAATTACAGGTTCATGAACTAGCTGTGTCTGCCATCGGGTTAACCCATCTGTTTGGTAACTGGCTAGCAAATAATACTCCTTCTAGCATCAACAGAAACTGCTAACCTGAGAAGACCAGTAATAATTTTAATGCCAAATACTGCATGTGCTTAGTCTTCACAAAAACATAGGAAGTTCTCTATGTGATAATGTTTTGAGAGCTGTTCTTTTCTTCCCATATTAATTATTTCCTGCATCTACAGCATGCATTAATACATGCTTCAAATAATTTGAACTTTAAATCAATAATGAATTTTGTTTTCAGTTCCAATGAAATAACTTTTATTCACTCAGAATAAAAAAATAATTTACAAAGGAACTAAGCAAGATCAATTTGACCTAAACATGATTAGTAAAGGTCATAATAAAAATAAAGCTTAACTCAGTTAAAGATATTCAATTATCATTCCTTCCTATAAAAGAACACAATTTATACATACAGAGAAGTGATGTTAAGCATTGGCTAAAAGCTTTATGCCTACACAAAATCACACACCAGTATTTTTGATAATTTTGAAGTCTGATTTTACTCTGAGATGTTTAGATTCTATGGCGATGGGCACAATAGAAAAACCTAAATTAGACAGATTAGATTTTAAAAAGTGACTGTAAAAAAGGCACCAGTTTACTCCACTGATCTACTCCCTTGGTAAAATCCTGGCTCCACTGAAGTCATAGAATCATAGAATCTCAGGGTTGGAAGGGACCTCAGGAGGTCATCCAGTCCAACCCCCTGCTCAAAGCAGGACCAAACCCAACTAAATCATCCCAGCCAGGGCTTTGTCAAGCCTGACCTTAAAAACCTCTAAGGAAGGAGATTCCACCACCTCCCTAGGTAACCCATTCCAGTTCTTCACCACCCTACTAGTGAAAAAGTTTTTCCTAATGTCCAACCTAAACCTCCCCCTCTGCAACTTGAGACCATTACTCCTTGTTCTGTCATCTTCTACCACTGAGAACAGTCTAGATCCATCCTCTTTGGAACCCCTTTTCAGGTAGTTGAAAGCAGCTATCAAATCCCACCTCATTCTTCTCTTCTGCAGGCTAAACAATCTCAGTTCCCTCAGCCTCTCCTCGTAAGTCATGTGCTCCAGCCCCCTAATCATTTTTGTTGCCCTCCGCTGGACTCTCTCCAATTTATCCACATCCTTCTTGTAGTGTGGGGCCCAAAACTGGACACAGTACTCCAAATGAGGCCTCACCAGTGCTGAATAGAGGGGAATGATCATATCCCTCGATCTGCTGGAAATGCCCCTACTTATACAACCCAAAATGCCATTAGCCTTCTTGGCAACAAGGGCACACTGTTGACTCATATTCAGCTTTTCGTCCACTGTAACCCCTAGGTCCCTTTCTGCAGAACTGCTGCCCAGCCTTTCGGTCCCTAGTCTATAGCAGTGCATGGGATTCTTCCGTCCTAAATGCAGGACTCTGCACTTGGCCTTGCTGAACCTCATCATATTTCTTTTGGCCCAATCCTCTAATTTGTCTAGGTACCTTTGTATCCTATCCCTACCCTCCAGCGTATCAACCACTCCTCCCAGTTTAGTGTCATCTGCAAACTTGCTAAGGGTGCAGTCCACACCATCCTCCAGATCGTTAATGAAGATATTGAACAAAACCGGGCCCAGCACCGACCCTTGGGGCACTCCACTTGATACCGGCTGCCAACTAGACATGGAACCATTGATCACTACCCGTTGAGCCCAACCATCTAGCCAGTTTTCTATCCACCTTACCGTCCATTCATCCAGACCAGACTTCTTTAACTTGCTTGCAAGAATACTGTGGGAGACTGTATCAAAAGCTTTGCTAAAGTTCAGAAATAGCACATCCACTGCTTTCCCCTCATCCACAGAGCCGGTTATCTCATCATAGAGGGCAATTAGGTTAGTCAGGCATGACTTGCCCTTGGTGAATCCATGCTGACTGTTCCTGATCACTTTCCCCTCCTTTAAGTGGTTCAGAATTGATTCCTTGAGGACTTGTTCCATGATTTTTCCAGGGACTGAGGTGAGACTGACTGGCCTGTAGCTCCCTGGATCTTCCTTCTTCCCTTTTTTAAAGATGGGCACAACATTAGCTTTTTTCCAGTCATCCGGGACCTCCCCCGAACGCCATTATTTTTCAAAGATAATGGCCAATGGCTCTGCAATCTCATCGGCCAACTTCTTTAGCACCCTCGGATGCAGCGCATCCGGCCCCATGGACTTGTGCTCGTCCAGATTTTCTAAATAGTCCCGAACTACTTCTTTCTCCACAGAGAGCTGGTCACCTCCTCCCCATACTGTGCTGCAGAGTGCAGCTGTCTGGGAGCTGACCTTGTCTGTGAAGACAGAGGCAAAAAAAGCATTGAGTACACTAGCTTTCTCCACATCCTCTGTCACTAGGTTCCCTCCCTCATTCAGCAAGGGGTCCACACTTTCCTTGACTTTCTTCTTGTTGCTAACATACCTGAAGAAACCCTTCTTGTTACTCCTAACATCTCCGGCTAGCTGCAACTCCAAGTGTGATTTGGCCTTCCTAATTTCACTCCTGCATGCCTGAGCAATACTTTTATACTCCTCCCTGGTTATTTGTCCAATCTTGCACTTCTTGTAAGCTGTTTTTTTGTGTTTAAGACGAGCAAGGATTTCACTATTAAGCCAAGCTGGTCGCCTGCCATATTTACTTTTCTTCCTACACATCGGGATGGTTTGTTCCTGCAACCTCAATAAGGATTCTTTAAAATACAGCCAGCTTTCCTCGACTCCTTTCCCCGTCATGTTATTCTCCCAGGGGACCTTGCCCATCAGTTCCCTGAGGGAGTTGAAGTCTGCTTTTCTGAAGTCCAGGGTCTCTGATCTAATGCTCTCCTTTCTTCCTTGTATCAGGATCCTGAACTCGACCATCTCATGGTCACTGCCTCCCAGGTTCCCATCCACTATTGCTTCCTCTACTATTTCTTCCCTGTTTGTGAGCAGCAGGTCAAAAAGAGCTTTTCCCCTAGTTGGTTCCTCCAGCACTTGCAGCAGGAAATTGTCCCCTACACTTTCCAGAAACTTCCTGGATTGTCTGTGCACTGCTGTATTGCTATCCCAGCAGATATCAGGGTGATTAAAGTCACCCATGAGAACCAGGGCCTGTGATCTAGCAACTTCTGTTAGTTGCTGGAAGAAAGCCTCGTCCACCTCATCCCCCTGGTCTGGTGGTCTGTAGCAGACTCCCACCACGACATCATCCTTGTTGTTCATACTTCTAAATTTAATCCAGAGACTCTCAGGTTTTTCTGCAGTTTCATACTGGAGCTCTGAGCAGTCATACTGCTCTCTTACATACAACGCAACTCCCCAACCTTTTCTGCCCTGCCTATCCTTCCTGAACAGTTTATATCCATCCATGACAGTACTCCAATCATGTGAGTTATCCCACCAAGTCTCTGTTATTCCAATTACATCATAATTCCTTGACTGTGCCAGGACTTCTAGTTCTCCCTGCTTGTTCCCCAGGCTTCTTGCATTTGTGTATAGGCATGTAAGATAACTCACTGATCCTCCTGGTGTCCCAGTATGGGGCTGGAGCCCTCCCCTCTTGCACTCACCTGTTGTTTTCCCATTGACTTCTATGGAGCCAGGATTTCTTACCATCTGTGTGTATTCAAAGTCACATCTGCCTATTCTAGTTACTTATATACATTTTTTCTTTTTTACTATGCTTAGCACTGCAAAGCGAGCACAGTTAGGACAGAGTGGGATTGATAGGGTAATTGATGAGGACTAAGGAGACCTGAGTTCAGTTCCTGCTTCTATCAGTGGTTTCCTGGGTGACCTTGGACAAGTCACTTCCTTTGTATATGCCCGAGTTTCCCCCCCTATAAAATAGGGATAATGATACTGATCTCCTTTGTAAAGTGTTTTGAGATCTACTGATGAAAAGCACAATATAAGTTCGGTATTACTATCACCAACAAAATTGCTTACTAAATTCCAGTCAGATATGCCCATTTAATCTGACTGAAGTCAGCAAGATTCCCCAGGGAAAACTGTAACTGTAATTTGGTCTATAAAATTGTTAATACTAATGATGATGCAGAAAAAGGAAAGACTCAAATCTGACGCTGGGATATCAAGGTGGGTTTGCAGTACTGGCAGTTATTAAAAATATCTTGTAGACTAAGTACCATTTGTTAAGGAAATCAATGAGATACAAACATGGAATCCCACAATTCCATTTAATACAATTAGTAAAAATTGATGTATTATTTGAATATGCACGTTTTCAAACACCTCTCTGCTCGATGAAGTATATTGCACATATCCTTTGGGTACAGCTGATCATGTCACCAGTGCTGCATCTTGTGAACCTGCAATATCTAGAGCTCATTGCTAGATCAGAGCCTTCATTTTCAGGCACTATCAGTTTACATTCTCTAGCACTGGTTATCAACTTTTTTGGTTCACAACTCACAAAATGGCTGACAATTCATTAGACACCTCACTCTGTTCTCAATCTTGCAATGAGATATGTGTGAGAGGGGCTGAGTGGAGACCTGGTGATTTCAGTAATATGCCACAATTATGCTTATTAAGGGATGATATAGGTTATCATCAGTTTTAAATAAATGCTGCTTCTTTTCCTCTTTATTATTTGACTTTTCAGTGGACTTGGCTAACAGATAAAATCTGTGATCCATAAAGAAAGCAAGCAACAACAATCAGAATCAAACACAATTTTGTCAACCATGGTGTCAAATTCCAGTTCACAACTTGAAATGGAGCTGGAGGGTTGACCAAGAAAGTTACCTCAAATATCATATTAAAATTTCCCTAGCAGCTTTAAGACCTTATAGAGGATTAATGAAGCTGATGCAATTAATTTCAAACATGCAGAATATTTAACCTTTAGAAGGGGATACCATTCAAATCTGGTCTAAACTCAGCACCCTGATAAGGAATTGTCAGCTTGCAAACATAACACTACTAGTAATGCTATACTGTAGCGACAGCAATCAACCTCTTGCAAAATGCTGACTAGGGTTCAGAGTGTGGCAGCAAAAAGTCTGCTTCACTTCAACAAAAGTGACTAGTTTGCTGTGCCAAATAGTCTCATGTCAAAGTTGTTTGTTATACCAGTAAAACATATTGTTCTGCAAATTCATCCGGGATCTGAAAGTTAAACTGGGATCTTTCATTTTCACACAACACCTGATTTTGCAGGGCAAAATGTCAGTGGCACCTGTGCAACCTCTCTGCAAGAGGTGCCAAAATAACTGAAAAGAAACAGGTTTGTAGCAGACCAGGGACTGAACAAGCATGGAACCTGAGCTCCATTTCTGCCCCAGAAAGAGTCTCTCCAAATCAGGGTGAGGCACACTAAAAAAGGGCACAGAGAAGCTTGCTTTATTGTGGCCAGTCTGTGGATAAACAGAGCACTTTAGACCCTGGGGTCACAAACCAGAACGGAGAAAAAATCAACTCTAAAAGAAGCCAGATCTCAGAACCCAAGATGAGTTTGCAGAGCTGGTACTAAGAATAAAAATATCCTTTTTATTTGAAAACCTGAACAAATTTGATATGGAAGTATTTGAGAGAACTGCACTTTGAGGCATCTCCAGGTAGATTTTGCAATAGCAGAAATGTTTAGCTGTCTTCTGTATCACTGATTAAGAGTTTATACACATATACAAGGCCCTAACAATCTATGGATTCAATCCAACCCAAGAAAAATTATTAAAACTTGCTTTTGTGAATTTTTAAGAAGGATCTTGCTATACTGCTTAAGAAAAAACAAATGCATTAAAAATCCAGGAAACATTAAGTAATGTAGCAAGTCTTCAAAAGCAAAGAAATGAATGATTAATAAAGAAACTAAATATAATCAAAATCAGGCCAAATTAATCTCTGGCATGTGCATCACATCTCCCATTTTAAGTCAATAGGAGTTGCAATTGCTCATACCAGGGCTGAATTTAGCTCACAGCAACTGAACAGTTAGTGTGATACAGAATACACCATGAAACATATTGTAAAGTAATATAACTGTACAACTTTTGTAAGCACTAATAGACTAAGTGCAACAATGAGACACAACAGATGAAGTCAGAGCTACTTCAGCCTTCATTTGGAATTTCTTTTCACCTGGTTTAGTATTGACTGTAATAGAAACTTAAAACATTATACATCAAGTACTTGACCTCACAAGGCTGATATGTGCCACTGAGGCCAGCTTTAAGGCTGCTTTATGCTGTCAGAGTGGCCAGCTGTATTACACCACCGAGGATTAGGGGGTATGCTGTGGGAAAGGGCTGAGGCTGGAGCATACTGAGTTCTGGTATCACCAGCTGCTGTAACAAGCCCTTAAGAAGAAGCTGCACGCAGCTAAAAGTTAGAGAAATCCTGAAATTGATCTGTAACAGTGGGAGGTGACTGGCCTCAGCAGTCTCCTTATGGGTAGTGCAGCTTTTCTGAACCTGAGTGACAAAATGCACTGTTCTGTGGTTCAGTGTAACACAGGAGCAGGGCTAAAGGGAAGAAGTTTTGAAGTGCACCCTCTGGGTCAAGAGAAATTCAGTTTCCATTGTTTATTTCTGTCCTTTTCTTCAGATATTGCTAGAGCTGCATTAATGTCATGGCAAATCTTGAGGAAAATTGAATAGTCATAGCAAAAATGTAAAAATAAAATAAAATCTTAGAATGAGGGGAAATTGAGGGAAGGGAATGGGGCATGGAACTGACAGATTCCTGGGGCTGTGAACTGATATGAGTCTTTCATTTTCATGTGTAGTTGCTGGTTCCAATCCAAACCATGTTGGTATTGAGTGAAAATTATTGTTGCCCGAGGGTTGTTAATCTCATTAAATGTGTTAGTGGTTTCAGTCCAGTTCTCAATGGACATTAATCCTCATCACAAAATCACTATGAAAGGTCCCAGTGGAATCCTTGTTTGTAGGCTTAGAGGTGAGCCAAAGAGTGAATGGGCATGGAGCCCAAATTGCCTTCCCATCCTCATGTGATCCAGAAACCTCTTGGTGCCAACTGGTAGAGGGCCTGGGGTATATAAGGTTACAGGGATCCTCTGGTTTCACCAAACAGGGTAATGTAAGGTCTCTACTGAAAGCTTGTAGTCATCATAATCATGGCAAAATGTATGTACCCATAATGTGTAAGGAATTAGTATGTATACTGAAAAGTAAGTTAAGACAGGTCACCAGAAGGTGATAAACAGATTCTAGACAGCAAGCGGCAATAAACCATTATCTCTTTGGTACATCATTGCATATTGTATTTCTCCAGGCCAACACAATCAGCATAAAAGACAATGGTCACACTTGGAGACAGGCTGTTTGTTGTTTGGGCCAGGTACCAGCCTGAATATTTACAAAGACAAAAGAACCCCAAGATAAGCCTCTGATGAGGGGACCTCCTGAGGTAAGGGATCAAATTCTGTAACTGCACAGAAGTGGAAGACAAGCTGCCTGCAGGCTTAATCTTATGAAAGGAGGGCCTCAGCCATCCTGGTTGCAAATGCTGGGAAAAGGACTTGGGGTTAGCTATCTTGTAGGAGTCAGGGGAATGTCTTGAGAGTTAAGTTTAGGCTCCAGAAAGCGTACTGTGATTTTGTTTTATATGTAACCATTTTTTCCCAATATTCTTTCTTATTATCATTTGAATCTCTGTTCTTTGATAATAAACATATTCTTGTTTTCACTAAAAATATATCTAAGTGCTGATCCTGAGCAGAAACTAGTATGCAGGTGTTCTATGGGAATTCAGAATCTTGTCCACGTAGGAAGGTAGTGTTACAAGCTTGGGATCATGATTCAGGAGGTCAAGACTCCCGCTCTCTGCTTACACTATCCTTTCTCATCCCAGAATCTGGGAGTTCTGAAATGTTTGAGTGGATCAAGGTGTGGGCAATCCAGAGGGATGCTCGGAGGATGTGGGGGTTGATTTGTACCTATCACTACCTTTACGGAGAAAGCAAGGCCTGAGGAAGCCTGGGAGCCAGTGCTTCTCTTGCCAGAGGCTGGTGGAGTCAGGATGCTGACCCACAGTAGGTACAGTCAAGGCTTCCTCACACTAAGGGCAGATGGTAGTGAGATGCCTGGGTACTCCTGGGAAGCGTCACACCCTAGAAGTGGTTCTTCCAGGTCAGATTGGAGGCCCGTTGGCAAGGAAGTTTGGGGAAGCTTGTACTGCTGCTGCCTTTGCTGATCTGTTTTGAGCACTTTGGTTCTCAAAGCTATTAAACCAGCAATAAAGAAAAATGCAGAAAAGCTAAGCCGCAGAATCACAGAAAAAATCACCCAAAGTCATAGATCTCTATCAGTTTAAAAATGAAACTTTCTTGTTTACTTTTCACAGGCATGTGTTATTTAGTTTAGCACTCTGGTATTGCACATTACCCATTACTTGAAATAGTTCCTTTCTAGGACTCACAGTAGCCTCAATATATATGTTTTCATTTAAAGAGTAAGTGGTCCATCATCACAGCCCCATGGTAAAATGTGAACTGATATAATCCACCACTGGTATGGTTCTTTGTGTTAAAAAAATTACTCAAACACACACAATGGGGCCAAATCCAGTGGTGATTAAGATGATCAAATATAGACTTTCTTCTAGATTACTCAGCATATATGTTATACCAGTCCAGTTTGTAATTACTGACGTGTAACTTTCATCTCCCTTAAACACCATCTCTGAAGTTGACTCACCCTGTCTGATTCTAATGGACTCTAACTTGGTATAACTCACACCCCTGGAGGATGGAAGAGAAGAGTGCAGCAGGAAATGCAGGAGGAGTTAAGGATGTGTTAAACTACCTTCTTTAAATTACACTTTTCTCTGGCTCCTTGTTGTGTAACTGCAACAGCTTAAACTAGACTGTTAGGTAAATTATGCCTCTCTGATCTAGGGCCACTGTCTGTCACACGTAATGAATGTATATATGCTTTGTCATTTAGAGGATTTTTGGTAGTATATTTAGAAATACTTAAGCTAGTGAATACTTATATAGTATCTAGAAGAGTATAAAAGATTAGAAGTTAAGGAGCTCTTCTCTTTACAGGCAGGAGAGCTGAGATTTGCTCTCAATGATACTTCTTCTTAGTATTTACAGTTCTGCTTCAAAATGCCTTTCAAACTGTTAACTAATTCATGCACCCTTGCGAAGCAGGAGAGTTATATTATTTCCATTTTACAGTTGTGGAATGTGACACACAGTAAAGTTCAGCAACTTGTCCACATAGGAAGGTAGTGTTACAAGCTTGGGATCATGACTCAGGAGGTCCAGACTCCCGCTCTCTGCTTACACTATCCTTTCTCATCTACCATGAATAACAGTATTAAAGGACATATAGAAAAGCACTGATAACTTTGAAAAAAATCATGACAAATATGCAGAAGAGATTGCAAACACCCACCTTTCCACAAATATGGTATGACTTCAATATTACACCAGGGTTGACAATACAGAGACTTCCATCTTTGAAACATTTTATGATATAGATATCTCCTTTAAAAGAAACTTTGTTCAAAATCTATGGCCCTGTTATTTCCTTAATGCTTTCTTACATGCATGGCAACTAAATGCATCAAGATGTGGCTAAGACCATGACCATTCACTTAAACAATATAACTTGCCAGTTAGGGGGGAAAAAGTTCCTTTTGCTTCTAAAGGTTGCTGAGGAATAGAGGTATTCGAAGGGGTGGAGAGGGAAGAAACCGCTGCATTTTAAAATGTTTGTTCTGTTTTAAGATGATATTGGGATCAGCTGACTGACATCAGGAAAAATTTCCTGATGGGAAAGAGATGGAAAGATCCTGGCAGAGAGATGGGAGCCAGAGAAGATTCATGTGCAGACTTTTTTTTTTTTTTTTTACTATAGGACTGTTTCTATCCCTCATGTCTATTCTAATATGCCATGCTGGGATAAATCAAACTGACTCTTAAAATGATAGAGAGAAGGAAATGTAATTTTACAATACTTTTGGAGTTGTATAGAATATCTGTCTTCAGGTGCCTTTCCTCTATTAAAAGAATTATTAGAAGCTATAGCTGTACAGATATTTTAATAAACACTCTACTCTTAGTAACAACCCCTCCCTCGGAGTTATGCTTTTAAATGCTAAAAGAAATATTGTTTTGCTGGAGTTCTTTAGTGAATTTAAGGTAGGTGAGAAGAAAGCTAAAGAAGCCTTGTAAGAGAGAAACTGAACTGGGTGCTCAACGTGAAGACCTCAATTTAAATCTGTCTTAGTTCTTAAAAAAAAAGGAATGACGTGGTCTCAGCCTAATCAGTAGAGAATCTCTGTTCATCACAAAACTCTTTCCAAGAATACCCAGGGGCTGTTCAGTGTAAGGAGTGAGATGCTTTGGCTGAACTGTGTAGGAAAGCTTGGAAAACACTTGCTCAAATTACACCTGTCGCTGACCATTATTAGTCCCTCGCTCATTACATAAACCAAGACTCACATCAGTTAAGAAAACAACAAAATACAAAATATCCAAAAGTATGAATGAATGCATTAAAATCATATCATAAGGAGGTGACAAGGCACTGTGAATGTAAGTCATCTTTTGTGCTTGGAAAGGGGGAAGGTTAAAAAACCACAACTGGAAAAAAGACATAATAAAATGCAAAACTGTATGGCATTTTATGTTTTTTGTACAGGCAGTCCTCGACTTTATGATGTTTGAGTTATGACGAACGGCACTTACGACACTTCTACATTGACACCGATTCAACTTACGACTATGGGTTTTGAGTTTACGAAGCTTAGTCCTGCAATAGAGTAGACTGCAGTTCCAAGTTACGATGTTCTGACTTATGACGCAATTGTAAAGAACCAATTGTGTATTTCATTAAGAACTCAAAAATTAGCCCATTTTCCAAAAATGAGGGCCTTTTTTAAGCCGACTCTAGACAATATTTGAACAAATGAGACTTTTGTGTTGAAAACAATGATCTTGGTATTTTTACATGCATCTTATTATTTTCACCTCCCTGAACTAGCTTCATTGAGTTTAGCCCTCATTTGGCTACAGGAAACCTTACTCTTTTACTTTAGTTTCAACTCTGGTCACAAGAAACCACTTATTTTATGTTTGCTTGTGGCAATTGATGAGTGATTGTGCATCAGCCAATTCCTTCTATTGACTGACTGTAGGGCAGACCCTTTCAGACATAGGCCCCAAATCATGAAATGTACTTAAATGCTTTCCTCTACTGGGCCCAGATTTAGTGCAGTAATTTTCCTGAACAGGTGCAGTAAAAATATTAATTTATGAAACAACAAGTTTGCTGGGCAGGCCATTGTGTGCAGATGACTGATATTCATCTTCCGAAGCAAGTCCTTTTTTCTCAACTTAGTCATGAAGACTCCTGGGGGACAGAGGAAACACCACAAGGACACCCTGAAAGTATATTTTAAGAAGGGGAGGCATTGACTCCACAACTTGGGAACAGCTGGCTGGCAATAGATTGCAATGGTTTTGCATAATACATCAAGCCTCAGCCTGTTTTGAAGAGAATCGCCTTGCTCCAGAGACTGAGAAACAGTAGGAAGGAAAGGGTACAGCATCCCAGCCAGCAGTTGTACTCCCTGTCATATATGTGGAAGCAACCACCTGTCATATATGTGGAAAAACCTGTACAGCACATATTGGACTCCTCAGCCATCTTAAGTCATCAATGACTTTTTTCTCCATGGCAGACCTCATCTTCATATTGAAGGATAGCCAACGACTCACACACACGTTTAATGCATTCATAGCAATAGACCCTCTGACACTGCCTGTCAGGGCTGGCTTTAGGCCGATTCCCCTGATTCCCCGGAATCAGGCCCTGCATCAAAGAGGGCCCCGTGTCTTAGGCACCTTTTTAATTTTTTTTTTACTCACTCAGTGGCAGTCTGCTCCTGGGGTCATCGGTGGCATTTCGGCAGTGGGGCGGTCCGCTCTGGGGGGTCTACGACAGCATTTCGGCAGCGGGGGGTCCTTCGGTGCCGCAGAAGACCCGGAGCGGACCCCCCACCGTTGAAGTGCCACCGAAGCCCCGGACTGCTGACTAGTATTTGAATCGGGCCCTGCAGTTCATAAAGCCAGCCCTGCTGCCTGTTGCAATGTTTTTGTCATTTTTAAAAGCTTCCTCACAGTCGACATGATGCCAGTATGAGCTAATTAAGTGTGACACAATGATATTTATTACAACACCCACATAGTTTCTCAAATGTCCAGTTGCATTTGTTATTTTGATGGGGGGTTCTGAAAAATATGTAATAATAATTATTCATGGATATTTTATGCTCTAAAGAGATGATCAACATTTCTCAACATTCACCATATTATCCATCAATGGTTTATAATAATTAGAACATACATGTATTTAATAATCCAAATTTCATGTTTCATTGATAACATGAAGGTTCACAACAGAAACAGATTTCAGAAACGATGTTATTTCCCAATAGATTTTATAAACTATTGATGGTTTACAAAGCAAAAGGCTCAACTCTGCATGATGCAGATCAACCCCATGAATTCAATGCACAGAGGTTGCAGGACTGTATCAACTGTCAACCTAAAAGGTGATGTGTTATCAGAAATCCAGGAGAAAAGGACCGCTGGTAAGAGAGATGAGTTCTTCAGCTTCCTACTGTGAGAATTGGTGGGACTTGAACCCAGGCCTATAAGGCTACCAGGCAACTAACATCTCCACACTATCACCCAGCAACCGCTGTAATTTAGCCACTCCCTAGGATCCACTCCCACAGTATTCTTGCCGGCAAGTTAAAGAACTATGGGCTGGATGAATGGACTATAAGATGGATAGAAAGCTGGCTAGACCATCGGGCTCAACGGGTAGTGATCAATGGCTCCATATCTAGTTGGCAGCTGGTTTCAAGTGGAGTGCCCCAAGGGTCAGTCCTGGGGCCAGTTTTGTTCAATATCTTCATTAATGATCTGGAGGATGGCATGACTGAACTCTCAGTAAGTGTGCAGATGACACTAAACTGGGAGGAGTGGTAGATATGCTGGAGGGCAGAGATAGGATACAAAGGGACCTAGACAAATTAGAGGATTGGGCCAAAAGAAACCTGACGAGGTTCAACAAGGACAAGTGCAGAGTCCTGCACTTAGGACAGAAGAATCCCATTCACTGTTACAGACTAGGGATCGAATGGCTAGGAAGCAGTTCTGCAGAAAAAGACCTAGGGGTTACAGTGGACGAGAAGCTGGATATGAGTCAACAGTGTGCCCTTGTTGCCATGAAGGCTAATGACATTTTGGGTTGTATAAGTAGGGGCATTGCCAGCAGATCGAGGAACGTGATCATTTCCCTCTATTCGACATTGGTGAGGCCTCATCTGGAGTACTGTGTCCAGTTTTGGGCCCCACATTACAAGAAGGATGTGGAAAAATTGGAAAGAGTCCAGCAGAGGGCCACAAAAATGATTAGGGGGCTGGAGCACATGACTTATGAGGAGAGGCTGAGGGAACTGGGATTGTTTAGTCTGCAGAAGAGAAGAATGAGGGGGGATTTGATAGCTGCTTTCAACTACCTGAAAGGGGGTTCCAAAGAGGATGGATCTAGACTGTTCTCAGTGGTACCAGATGACAGAACAAGGAGTAATGGTCTCAAGTTGCAGTGGGTGAGGTTTAGGTTGGATATTAGGAAAAACTTTTTCACTAGGAGGGTGGTGAAACACTGGAATGGGTTATCCAGGGAGGTGGTGGAATCTCTTTCCTTAGAGGTTTTTAAGGTCAGGCTTGACAAAGCCCTGGCTGGGATGATTTAGTTGAGAACTGGTCTTGCTTTGAGCCGGGGGACTAGATGACCTCCTGAGGTCCCTTCCAACCCTGATATTCTATGATCCACAATCCACTCAATGCCAGAATACACTCCTCTTGAGGGATCTGATAGTGATCTTATTGATCCCTGATTGGCTCCTTGTCCCTATAGAAGTCGATGAGGCAGACCAGGAAGTGTCCAGGCAACAATGCGGATCCCTAGCTAGCTGCCATGACTGCCCTGCTTCTCTGTTCCTGAACTTCTGGCATTGTTCTCAGCTCTGATATAGACTCTGACTCCTGACTGACCAACATAGACCTGATAACTAGTTCACTGCTCCAGGCCAATGGGGGCTGTGGGAAGCTGCGGGCCGAGGGACGTCCTGGTCGCTGCTTCCCGCTGTCAGTGGGAGCCGCGATCGGCCGAACCTACAGATGTGGCAGATAAACAAACTGGCCCAGCCCACTTTTGCCGATCCCTGACCTAGATCATCCCTAACAAGTGTTTATCTAACCTGCTCTTAAAAATCTCCAATGATGGGAGTGAACAGCATTTTGCACTTGTCAGGCGACACACAGCACTTCACTGTATCAGGACCTAAAAGAGGGTATTTTACTTTAAAATTCCTTTCCCCGCCATGTTAATACAAAACATTTCCAGTTTTAAATACTAACAACATCAACAGGATATGTTGCATTTGTGATGGGGGTGAGAATGTGTTTGATCTATCAAGTTTTTTTTTTGTTCCAATGCCACTATTTTTCTTCTGAAGTGCGGGTGGAGAAAAATATTAATTACTGTTAATTTAATAAACAACACCCAGTAAAATCCAAGCTGTGAATTCTTGTATGCATCTTTTCCCTCACCATTCATCCTTACTTTTCATCTACCGATCATATTTTGAACATAGTCAAACACATTTTTAAACAGAAGCTTTGGCTGTATTGTGGTGTTTGTTATATTCTGGTATGTGTCAGCCACATCTCCTTTTTCTGGACCACCTCATATTCCAGGCTGCTTCTTTCTGGTTTTTACAGTCTTGTTTTGTTGCAGTTGGTTCACTATGTTTGCCTTAAAGTTTTATTTTTTTATTAAAAATTCTAAGACCCATCCTGAAAAGTGATGAATGGAATTCAGAACAGATAACTAGGGAAGAATGGAAATAAAGGGGGGTGGGAAGAGAGTGGGAGAGAGAATAACAGACTAAGAAGAGAGAGGAGCAACTTAAGTAAGGCGAAAAGATTGAGTGAGTGGAGTAGTTGGAAATAAAGGTTTGAAAATTAAGGACCAACTTACGCCTCTTCACATGGAGAACAGTGCTTTGGAAAGGAAAGAGGTGTACTGCCTGGAGGCACTGTGGAGCGAAATTCTGGACCACTGATGTCAATGGCAAAACTCTCATTGACTTCAGTGGTGCTAGGATTTCACTCTAAGCTGCAAAAGGCAAAATGACCAAGATTTTCAAAAGTGCTTAGTGACTGTGGGTGCCCAACGGCAGACACCTTAATGTGGCCTGATTTTCAGAGCAGAGGTTCATTGTTTTCTGAAACTCAGGCCCCTTCAACATGTCTCATGTTGGGCACCTAAAAATTAGTGCAATAAGAGGTGGTCTTTGCTGCACACCCCCCCAGCACAATCAAGCTGGTGTGGAGGGGACAGGGCCTTGACCCTACTACCACACATTCTCTGGGCTGGGCTATACTGCTAGTTGTCCTCATCCCTTTCCATTGTGTGCTTAAGCACAGGGAATCACACAGGCTCCTTCAGCAGATGTGCTAGATGAGGAGGAGGAGGCTGTCTTATCTTCAGAAAATGATGTAAAGTTCAGTCTTCTCTCCTAAATGTCTTGGGAGACAAGAATTTGAAACATATGCATTCTAAAGGTGAAGATACATAATTGAAGGTCCCAAGAGAGCCTATGGTTGTGCTAAAAAATACCAACTTGAAGATACTGGGGGTGTGTCTACACAGCACACAGAAGGGAGCCTCCCTCAGACTGGCAGTGCTCAGGCTAGCACTGTAAAAATAGTTGTGCAGACAGTGCTTTGAAGTTGTGGCTCAGGCTGGAGCATAGGTAGAGCCCATCACTGTCCCTAGGCTTCACAGCCTGACCTGCAAATTCAAAGCACTGTCTACAGAGCTACTTTTACAGCACTTGCCCAAGTACCTGGGCTGGGAGGTTTGCTTTTGCGGGCTGTATAGACAGACCTTGTAAGCCCACATGAATGCACTTTTTGAAACAGATGCAGCTGGAGGGAAAACTTGTCTTAAGAAAAAAAAACATTTGAAGAAAATTTTATTTTTAAAATGGAAACAACGAACTACAAAAAGGAAGAACAACTTGCTTTAAGAGTAACTATCAATTTTGGGCTGGGATGACTGATATGCTGCAAGCTTCTGCGGTGCCCTAAAGCCTGTTCTGTAGCATACTCATATAAAACGACATCTTAAAAAAAAGATAAAAATGATAATGAGTTCCAACCAGTGTGTGTTACTACAAAATAACCCATGTCTAGCGGCCAATCAATCTAAAATCCACTGAAACCATCTTATAACACTCACCACATGATCGCTTTATTCCAGGGCAGTCAATATAACATGACCCCCAATATCCAGGTAGCATTACATAGCATGTTTCTTATTGCAATGAAAGCTTAATAGCTGCAAGAAATTGCAGATCTCCCACATACAGTATTTTTGAACGAATTAAGCCCTAAAGTGACAAGCAGTACTTTTAGTGAAAGCACTATTAAACAGCCTAGATTTCTGTTTCTGGACGTTTAGATGTGTAGGAGCAAGAGTTAGTGATTTTCATATTATCACAGCTAAAAGAAAATAAATTCATAATACATGCTCATGTGTCAAATGATTCAAATTTAAAAGAAAAATGAATAAAACACCAATCTAATCTGAAGACAGAGATTCTGATTATTTCTGATGTTATAATTTGAGCCATCTAGAGTGGCCGAAAAGCTTGATTAAGCCACAGCAGGTGTGCTACAGTATGTAATATGAAACAAGAGCATTCAGAACTCATTACTATGTGGTTAATACAGAAAAAATATTGGATTAATCAGATGGAACAGTATACATTTATCTTTATACATGTAATTGTATACATGTAAATGCCTGAGGCTACATACAATTAGTCATGCATTTCATAAAAATCTGGAAGTGACAAGACCCTTTGACAGTTCTAAAATGATGAACTAGTGTCTAAGAGAAGAACAATCTCATAACAGACTTGATCTCATACCTCTTTTTCTATGACAAGATGAGCATTTAAATGAACTACACAACTTCAATGTTCTGTTTATCTATTCTTACTAAATGCTATAGTTTCTGAAGAACAGGGCCTGAACTTCAGAGATGATGAGTATCCACAACATCCGCTGAAGTCAACGTGCGCTATAGGTAAAAATAAAGCCTATCCTTTATCACTGACATTCTGTGTGAACTTGGGCAAGTTAGCTAACCTGTCCGTGCTGCAGTTTCCTTGTGAGTATATGGGGATAATCATACTTACCTCAAGGGGACTTCTTTCATTAGTATCTATGAAGTGCTTTGATATCAAGGCAAGATATTTAAGTCTGAATTCACCCAAATGGTCAGTCTGCTGAATACAAGACTTAGAAAGATAACACTTGTAAATGTGGATTATGCTGGTAAATACTTTCCCCCAATTGTGAAATGAGATATTATATGTCTGTTTACTAAAGATAATAGAGTGGAGCGAAATTGGAATATTTCCTCATCAGAAAACTTCCTTGCAGTGACAGTCGTTAAGGACAATGCAGTATGTTGTAAAGATTAGACACAAAAGTGCTCAACATACTTGTCTGTTGTTTCTTCCGGAAATAGTACTCCTGGCTGAGGAGAATTAAATTTTCATTTCCCAATTCCATCCTATCTTTACTTTACTGGCAGTGAAACCCAGGTTACACCATCCCATGGAAGCAGCCCAGGGGCAGAGGGAAGCAATTTTACAGCCTTGAACATGATGACAAGTTTATTTATTTTTTAAAAAATACAAACACCTGAGATGAAGTGGTATACTGGCCCAGTGAGTTCACAGGCTACTATACAAAACTCAAGGCCACACTTAGGTACTGTGAATTATAATTCATCACGTCTTTCACAGAGTGCCTTCTAATTATCTCTTATTTCAATATTTTTGTAGAGAAGTTTTAATTTTGGTTCACTGTGATGGAAAAAAATCCTCTATAATAAGATGAAAAGTGCATTTCTTATGTCTGCATACCTTTTCATGAAAACTACACAAATCATGGCACTCAGATGCCAGGTAAGAGAACACCATGTAAAATATATAACACTTTAGGGAACTGCTAAGCTGAGATGCTGAGAAAAAATAAATATTACATTTCACTGGACAGCTAAAAATATATTGCAGCAAACATTTGCAATTTCAATTTCTTAGGTTCAAAACTGTTCCTCTGTGCAAGCCTAAGAAAATGGGATTTGTGCAGAGCTGTTTTCTGGTGTTCAATGAGGCAGAATACTCCACTCCCATCGGCTGGGCTCTATGGCCACTACCGCCCATGGGCTGTAGTTGATTCTACAGCTGCTGTATCCTCCAGTGGCAGTTTGCTTTGAAGATGTACAGTTACTCTGATTTCCCTTTTGTGAGCTACTGTGACCTGAGGAGGGGGTAAAAGATTTTCTTATGTGCCCACTTTACACCCTGCCTCTCCATTCCCAATGGAACCATGTTCTTTTACTGCACTTAGGGCCTTATGCATACCAGACTCCCATGGGCACCTAACTCCCCTTTGTGCCTTTGAAAATACCCTGCATTAGCTTTTAACACTATACAAAGATATATATAAAAAACCCCTCTCTTCTCAAGTTCTATTATGTTCTCTTTCAAGACACTAAGGTACCATTTCAGTTCAACAAAATGTTTTTTCCCCCCATTTGTGACCTATTCAGACAATATATGCTGAACCTTTTCTGGCTTTGACTGATTTGACAAAAAGAAACACCAAACCAAGACAAGTGGAACAATATCACTACAAATGAAAGAATTCTGCTGTATATGACAAAAGCACACCAAGGGAAAAAAACATTAAGTGTTTAAAAGTCACTTGCTGAAATACAGATGGATTTGATGGAAAGACTGTAGAGAGAAGTGGCTACTGCAGCAGGAAGCAACAAGAAGATCAGATTTAAATCCTCACATTTCAGACATACAATGGAATAATAAAACTGTGAAAAAATATTCAAATCTGTGAAATGTCCTAGTTATTTTAGTTGGAAGTACACTATGAAAACTTGCACGAACCCATTAAAAGTCTAATTTTCCTGCCTAATAGTGATGCCAATATCTCTTAAGAGTCCTGAGCAACCACACATCTGTAATTCATAACAAAATTTGTAAGTACGAGAAACACCTTGACTGTGTCATAGGTGTTTCAAACTAATATATTATGATGGATGAAAGTTATTCAGTAATTCAGCAAACTTTATACCTGGCATTTCTAAATCCACTCATTGAGAAACAGCAGACCAAGAATTAAGGCCTGGAATATCTATTGAGTCTATTCAAACTTGCAGCAAGATAGAAATGCTAATAGAGTACAGTAAGAAAGAAAGAAAGAAACCCTTGGAAAACTCTGCTAAAATTGAAAGAGATGTTCTAGTTTAGATATTTACCCCACAAACCAAGAATACTTAGAGTTCAGTAATGTTCAAAAACCTGGTTCAATAAAGGGCTAAAATCACACTCATGATGAATTTATGGCTTGCCAAAGGGAAACTAGCCTAGCCTAGGGGTAAGAGGAGAGGAAATACTATGGATGGCTTTGTCAAGTCACCTCATCACGAAGGATCTACTTGTTATGCCTATTTACCTAAGGCCTAGTTTCTGATAAAGGTTAGCAATTCTCTTCCTGTCTTTGGGAGAAACTGATTTTCATTTACTAACAGAGGTGTACTTAAGGAGTAGACTGCATTTCTGCAACACAGTTTTCCCCTTCTGATTATCTAAAGAAATGTAGTAAGCCTCACCTTAGTGCCATCCTCCCAGAATCAGACAATAACTGTATATGAAAGTTTAAATGAAGAAATCTTACAAAATTTGCAAATTTGAGAGACAAGTCTACTGATAATATAAATGATTTAACTCCATAATAGTAACAACTTGCCTCAACCTCAAGTGTCTCTAAACATCATGAAACGTATTGGACCCTGGAGACACACTGGTTTTACACTTGCAGAAATATCACAGCCCAATGATAATTCTAATTGTGCACTTATGAGTTTCTACCGAGACAAAGAAACAAGCAAAGAAAGAGGGACAAATCTGCACACCCCATGGAAATGAGTAAGAAAATGAACATTGACACGTAAATTATTCCCTTCTTTGGAAACACTACTGTAGGAAAGATTTGTTTTTTAGTTTAAATACTGAATACTGCAATAAGAAGTGTTAGTCAGCTGCTGTGAGAGTGGGCTGCATTCATGACAGAGAATAGGCTGAGATATTTTGTTCACATAATATTAGCAATTAAATGGCATTCCTGTTGGTTGTTTACATCCAAGTGTTTTTAACAATAATTTCTAATGTTCTATACAGTACAATTCCAGGCAGTCAAATTCCAGTTTGGCATAATTTTGGTTGTTGCACTCTGTTGCTTTCTTCTGTGCTTTGGACTCCCATGACTGGAATGGAGTCTCTTACTCCAGCAAGTTGTCTAAAACACTCTTCTCACTGCCTTCCAAGGGTGATAATTGTGGCCTTACTGAAGTCAGTGGGAAAGCTCCCACTGTAGGGTTGCCAGGTGTCCAGTTTTCAACCGGAATACCTGGTCGAAAAGGGACCGTGGCGGCTCCAGTCTGTTAAAGGTCCGATCAGCGGTGCAGAGGGGCTAAGGCAGGCTCCCTGCCTGCCCTGGCTCTGCACAGCTCCCGGAAGCGGCTGGCATGTCTGGCCCCTAGGCGCAGGAGTGATCAGGGAAGCTGTGTGTGCTGCACCCACCCCCGGCTCCACAGTTCCCTCTGGCCGGGAACTGCAGCCTCCACCTAAGGGCCGGACATGCTTTTACCTTTTCATTAACATTAAAAAATACTGCAGATACAGAATAGGACTAGATTTGTTCAAATTCTAAAAACTGAATCTCTCCACCTGAGAGTCTAGTCTGGTGTTCTGGAATCATTTTACAAAGATTATAACAGGGTTAAAAAAAGAACTAGATACATTAATGGAGGCTAGGTCCATCAATGGCTATTAGCCAGGATGGGCAGGGATGGTGTCCCTAGCCTCTGTTTGCCAGAAGCTGGGAATGGGCGACAAAGGATGGATTACTTGTTGATTACCTGTTCTGTTCATTCCCTCTGAAGCACCTGGTATTGGCGATTGTTGGAAGACAAGATACTGGGCAAGATGGACCTTTGGTCTGATGCAGTATGGCTGTTCTTATGTTTTTAAATAGAAAAGGGCTATTTATGCAAACATAGCTGGTCATGAGAGATACAGTAGAAAAAGTTTATAACTGTAGCCTTACATTTGCTTCTGGAATGGATACAAGATGGAATTAAGTGAAAAGGTGAATACAGCTCTTTTGTGCTATGTCAAGGATGAACAACATTTTTATATAAAAAAATAATGTTCACTCTTTTCAGACAATTGGGAAAGTGACTTTTTAAAACTGAATATTGGTACATCAGCTGCTCGGCATTTGGAAAAAGTATCAGCTTGTAAAAACATTTATTGTTATTCAAAGTTTTAAAAGGCTTTTCAAACCACATACGTTGTGGAGTTAAATCACTTGTTTGAATTAAACAGATTCTGTCAATCTGAAACCTAGTCAATTTAGAAAAAATTAGTTACAAGAAATTTCAGGACCTACACTCCTCGAGACCTGTCACTAATTTTTGTGGTTTTGCAACCACAGTTTCTTATTTTTTAAACCTTAATTTCACCACCCTTGCTGTATAAAGATCCACATGCACAACAGGGAAAACAGACTATCCAGAACGTGCTGTCAAATAGACAAAGTACAGAAGCCAAAATAATAGTGAATAATAACCACAGATGTGTGGTTCCCCAAGATGGGGCTATTTTTATGATCTTTTGTGAAAATCCTTCCCTTTCAAGACAAAAAATGCTCAAAACATAAATGTGGAATATCGCACAGTTCTAAAAAGGGCTACTGAACAGGAAAAAGTCCCAATTTTTGTGTCTGATTTGCCCTCAAAATGTAACAGAATGTTCTTTTCAGGAACCAAGGCATGAGGTATCTTTTTTGTCTCATATACTTTTCTCCCATTGCCTTATCAGGTGAGCCATGAAGCCGAGCAAGTCTTTTGCCTCTTTAGCCTCATTTCTGAGCAACACATAGGGGTGGGAAGGGGAGATTTCTAAGGAAGTATCCTTAGAAGGCAATTCCTCAGAGGGATCATTCTTCCTTTTTCTATATTGAGTCGTGAATAAATGTAAACTAGCAATGAGTAGCTTATCAAGAATGGCAGGCTGTAAATGCATTTATAAAATGAAACGCACACACAGAACTTCAAGAACATACAGTGGAACCACCCTTTGACCTCTGCTCCTTCGAAGAACTAATGTTTAAGTATCCAAATAGCTCCCGTTTTTAAAAATAAGACATTATATAGGTATCTTTCTAACTGGCTGTATTATATAAATTTCTCTAAAATATATTTACATATTCTTATAATTTCAGTAGGGTAAATTTAATTTATTGTGAGAAAAAAATTAAAAAGTTATTAAAGACAAAAAGACCATTTCTTAAATTTGATTGTTTCACATTATATGAACTCTGTGTATATACACGTTTCACTGTTAAATACATGCTAGAATATATAGTTATTAGACAATCCTGCAAACAGAAGCACTAAAAAGGTAATTTAAAGGACCACATTATGATTGGATCAAGACACCACTGCTGTTGCTACAGTGGTTGGTAAATTAGATCTATTCATTAGATTTCCAGACAGCAGCTTTGAGGCATGACTAGAAAAGCAGAGAAAAGGCCAAGGAGACTAACAAAATAAGACTTCATTGCTTGACTTTGTAATTATAGTAACTTTTGCTATAATGCCCAATAACCACAGACTATTTTAAATCTGAATTCACTAGTACTTTACAAAAAATTAGGAATGTATGGGTCCTACCATACAAGTTACATAAAGCCAACTCTCAAGCACTGTGACAATAGCAAAATACTTTATCTTCAGCTCTCTTGGTAGTTACTTAAAGCTATTTTCACAGCTTAAAAGTTACACTTCACATGGCAAAAACTTTTATTTTTCCTCTGCATTTTTTGTTGTTGTAATGCCTGCATTATAGAAGATAAATGGAAGAAAGAAAGAAAGACAGAAAGAACGAACGAATAAATGAACAACAAATACTTGTTAAAAGGGTTGGAGGTGGTAGAACAAAATTGCAGTACTTATATGGATGGTAAACATAATTTTCATAGATCTTCTTCTGAGTCAGACTCAGAGTGTGGCTTTCAAAGGTGCTTCATAAACTAAAAAAAACCCACCAACAACCCCAAACCCTTACATAACTGCACAGTGGAAAAGATTTTAATCAGAGCTGCTGTATAGTACTTGCAAAACTCAGACGATACATACAAAGTGCTTTCTTTCAGGCCTGTTTCCAGCTGCTGTTTTCCCAAAGTCTTAAGAAAGTGGTAGCAACAAAAAGGAACTTCAAAATTTAAATTTCAAATTCAAACCTCTGCGTATGTTTTCATAAGAATAAACAAGATGCTAGAAATATAGATATGCTTGAATAATAGCAATAAAGTAAGCTGATTACTACTCTCCTCAGCCACAGGGAAAGTAGATTTGCAGTGGTGGCTGCTTTGGGTCCACTCCCTGAAGCCAAGTGGGTAACACTATCAATTTCCCAGTATACCGGTACATTGCTGTTAGTCAGGTAAAGGGGCCTGAGTGATTTCTGTGGTTGTCAGTCACCACAGGTGCCAAATGACACCCTAAGCTATCAATCAGCAGTACAGAAGAGTGGTTAGAGTAGGTTATGTAGGATTCAGCCAGTATTTACTGGGATAGCGATTGCCCAGACCTAAGAATGATGGTTCTAATTGTAAATGATGACAGACTACCAGTAGCCAGGCAACACTGCTGGATGACCCATTAAAGTCATGTGCTTACGTTGTCATATTGGAGAGGTGCAGGTGCACTGAAGATTTTTTTCATTCTTCCTCACCTATCCATGTACATGTGATCCACTCTCCTATTATAACAGTCCCTACTGTAAAGTATTTAATTTATTATTTGTGTTGGTACCAGTTGGCAGTGTAATCCTGAGTTCTGTTCTATTGTGCAACATCGACAGTTTACTTTTATTCTTCCATTTATTTTGCCTCATAAGCATGCCTCAGTGTAACAATGTGCATTCTGAGAGTCTGTCAGACAGCTTGTTACTTGTACTCAATGCTGTAGCTTATTCCTACCACTGGGATAACTGCCCTTAGCAATAAAAAAGAATACAGAGAAGGATTTGGTTCAAGTGACACATGTCAACTATGGACATATGCAAAGAGATTTTTTTTTCAATATGCTGAGGCTCCAAAAATGCATAGGCTGAGCCATAGTGGGGGCATGGAGCTAGTCTCAGGAAAGGATTTAATGAATGTTTTGCCCTGCCTGGTACGTAATTCACAAGGGCACTGAGAAGTTACGCAAGAGGCACTGTGATTTCTGGATGGATGGAGACTATTCTATAGTGGAGACCTATATGCCACACAATTTTGCTAAGTTTTCCTGCCTGAAGTCATTGTTATATGATGTTTTCATATTGGTGCTGTCTTAATACCACACCGAAAGAAAGCTTCTCAGCCCTCATTTTGGCATGCTACAAAGCCATCTGTAGTTAATGCATGCACTGATATATATATGTATCTGTGTAACTTTCAGGCACCAAAGTTATTTTTCTAAAGGACACTGTATTACCCAGATTCTTTTCTGGCTAATATAAAACTAATTTTCTTACAATCTATTATATAAGGAAGCAGATTTTTATTCCATCATTTTGAGCACCCTCACTGAAGCTTTTCACCCACTAGTCAGTTACTTCTGAGGGGTCCACATTACTGCTGAGATACAAGGTCAAATAGCATCAAGCATTGCCAAGGTCACCACAGAAAATGACTGGCCTCCTTGAAAAATATAGTATCCAATTGCCTAAGGAGAAAACATCCTAAAGCTATTCCAAAACCAGTTTCCTACATGGTAGCAAACCTAGAAATTCATCATTATGATCTATGGCTGTTTCTATGAAAATTGTGTATATCTTCAGGTGCCTTACTGACATGGATCCAATTACATAAAAGTAATAGCCTAAATGAACTGGGGAATTAAAAAGTACATTTTATGCACAAAAGTGAATTCTGTGAATTGCTTGGAAACAGACTACAAAATCTGACACACAGCTATGAAAATACTATGGAGGAATGAAGTAGATTATAAATGTCTCTCTGATTTCATTAACAGAGATCTTAAAAACAACACGGAGAGTTACACAGTAGTTTCAATATGTCTTCATCAATATCTTGTTAATATTCTAGATCAAGAATAAAAGGTGTCATCTCAAACTAATCACTGGGCAAGTCTATTAAAAGATTTTATTTCCATCTAAAGTTTAGGCCAAGACTTTTGTGGTATGAGACTTTGCAATATCATCACCTTCAAGTGACAAATGCTGGTCTACTCTTCACAACTAGGAGTTCTCACCATGGCTTCTGGCTCTGAAGTCTGGCTTTGGCCCTGAGCAGCATAAGGCAGTTGGAGATCTCTCTTTCTGGCAGCTGCACAGTTGGAACATAAAACTTGCAAAACTAAAGAACAGAGGGCCTATGCTCTAAAGAAAGAACTAATACATTTAAACAACTGCATCATAGGCAAAAATATGTTCATACAAGAATTCAGCCAACTGGTAATATTAATTTAAAAAGAATTTTACAAAATTCAGGGTAGCAAACATAAAAATGAATTTAAACAATCCTTTCCCCCATAACTCTATGTGAGACACTTTTCTAAAAATATGTTACAAAATGACTTTTGGTAGATGAAATAAGAGTACGACCTTAAAAACAGGTGTAAAAAGTTTCAACTGCCAGCATTAACAACCATTTAATTTAATATCTAAAGTTTCTTGATTGGACACTTTTTGGGCAGTAATAACAAGATTCCTAAGCCACTTTCTGTGGCCCAGGACTAAATTTAGCTACTTTCACCTTTTTAAAACATCATTTCAAAACATCACAGTGGATTAAGTCAATGTTTCCTAATTGATTACATATATTATTAGAGCATGATTCGTTTCCCCAAGTACTACTTTAGCCAGTTATTATTTATTTATTTATTTGTTTGTTTGTTTATTGGAACAGCAGCAGAGAACTGATGCCTCAACTAGTATACTTGGCAAATTCTTTGTTTTCTTAACAGGAAGCTTAAGGAATTAAAAATGAATTTTCCTCTTCTTCAAGTTTGGCAACTGTTTCCCAAATTTCCCATTTAACCTAAATTAATAGGGTTTGGTAGAAAACCAAGCTCTGTTTTCACAGTCTATTTCAGACTGCATTATGACACATTTACAACATTTTTGTCTGACCAAATTATATACTTTAGTCACAACAACACATATTTTTCCCATTTCTGCATCATCCGCTGGTGATGGCAAAGCTAATCAGTTACAAACCAGCCACATTTCTAACACTGATTTTGTAGCCTTTATAAACTGTCCCTTACACTTCATTAATATAAAATATAGCAAATATTGCATTCAGTAATGCATGACAATAACGAATAACTCATTACCAAAAGATACTGACATATTGGAGTAAGTCCAGAGAACAGTACCAAAAATGGTGGCCAAGGAAAGATGAAACAAGTTAAATATGTATAGCTTTAATATAATGTGTGTGTGTTGGGGTGGAGGGGTTTATCATTATTTGAGGAGCGTAAACAACAAACATATAGAGTATTTGGGTGACATGCAGTGTTATAGTTAGGAGTAATGGGATGAAATTAATAAAATAAGAAATTAGGCTTAATATCTTAATTTCAGAAAAAATGTCCTAACAGTGAGATAGGTATAGTTTCCTAAGGGAAGGTGAAGATCCCTATTGTTCAGGACTGTGAAAACTAGCCTGGACATTAATAAATAGAAAATATGCTGTAGGGAACATTCTGCATTGGCTAGGAGCTGGATTGGAACTTCAGATACCTGTAGGATTTTTCCATCTCTGACTTTTATGATTCTTATGGCTGAGGCAGAGGTATGGGAAAGAATCAGGAGATGAGGTTTGATCATGCCATCAGTTGCACATGCACAAATCTTTCTAACTTCAGTAGGTGTTATGCCCATTCAGAGGGAATTATACATGTACAACTGAGCCCGTGAGTTCTAATCTTGGCTCTCTGATAGCCTTCATGATCTTAGTTAAGTCACAAATTGTGTGTCTCACTTCCTCCATCTGTGTAATGAAAGTAATAATATTTTTCTACATCATAGGGATGCTGTAAGGTTGAATTCATTAATATTTGTAAAGCACTTTAACACAATCTGATGGAGGTGCTATGTAGGCACAAATATTTTCAAACCCCACTACCCTTCTTCTAGAACAGGGGTCTCAAACATGCGGCCCGCGGGCCGCATGCGGCCCGCGGAGCTCTTCCCTGCGGCCCGCGGAGCTCCCCAGGGGAGCTCCGCAAGGGCCCTCAAGAGAAAAGCGGAGGCTCCCGCCTCCACCCCTCTCCTGGAGCCTCGGCGCATAGAGCGCCGAGTCTCCGTCCGAGCGCCTGAGCCCCGCCCCGCTCAGAGCCGCGTGGGGAGGGGGCGGGGCTGGGAGCTCGGGGCTGCGCGCTGCGCTCGGCGTGGCGCACACAGCCCCGCCCCCTCCCCACGGGACTCTGTGCGGGACCGCCGGAGACGCGCTCGGGTAAGGGGGGGGCAGAGGATTAGGGTGCGGGGGGATGAGGGGTTCATGATGTGGGGGCGCCCAGGGCTGGGGCAGCGGAGTCGGGGGTGGGGGGATGAGGGCTCTGGCTGGGGCTGAGGATTAGGGTGCAGGGTCCTAGTGCCTGCCCTCCGCCAGTACTGGCAAGGCAGGCTTCCCTTACCCTGAGCCTCTCTAACCCCAAACCCTCAGCCCCAGCCAGAGCCCTCATTCCCCCCGCACCCTAATCCTCAGCCCCAGCCCTGAGCACCCCCACATCATGAACCCCTCATCCCCCTGCACCCTAATCCTCAGCCCCAGCCAGAGCCCTCATCCCCCCACACCCTAATCCTCTGCCCCAGCCCTGAGCGCCCCCACATCATGAACCCCTCATCCCCCCGCACCCTAATCCTCTGCCCCAGCCCTGAGCGCCCCCACATCATGAACCCCATCCCCAGCCCTCACCCCACACTCCAAACCTCTTCCCTAGCCCTGAGCCCCCTCACATCATGAACCCCTCATCCACAGCCCTCACCCCACAGCCCAACCCTCTTCCCTAGCCCTGAGCCCCCTCGCATCATGAACCCCTCATCCACAGCCCTCACCCCACAGCCCAAACCTCTTCCCTAGCCCTGAGCCCCCTCGCATCATGAACCCCTCATCCACAGCCCTCACCCCACAGCCCAACCCTCTTCCCTAGCCCTGAGCCCCCTCCTGCATCATGTACCCCTCGCCCTCAGCCCCACAGCCCTCACCCCTGCACTCCCTCCTATCCCCAAACTCCGTCCCAAATGCCGCAGCCTGGAGCCTGCATCGAGCACAGAGCCTGCATCCAGACCCCCTCCCCCACCCAAACTCCCTCCCAGAGCCTTAGGCAGTAAATCTAAGTGCGTGTTTTGTCCTTTGAGTGAGGTGCATTACTGAGTGTATATATTTATTAAAACTGCGCGCGCTTAGGGGAGGAGGTGGAGAAGAGACAGGGCAGGGGCGGGGCCTCATCCTCATGCGGCCCTCGGGGTCATTTGAGTTTGAGACCCCTGTTCTAGAAACCTTTAGTGGCTCCTTTTCTGATTGAAATTAATAACTGATTAAGATCTCATTGCTAATCAAGGAAAAAAAAATTTTGGCTTTAATTGCCTGTGCTGAGGCCTGAGACCAGGGAAACGGGGAGAGTATAAAAGAATCACTCCTGGCTACTGCCACTGGATCTACTGAGCATCTGGGCCCCCTCAACCATGTTGGAGAAGGCTAGTGGGGGACAAATGTCCCTCTTTATCTTCCCAGTCACTGCTGCTTCTAGTGCTACTGAATCTCTTGCTCCTGCTCATCATACTGGAGGATGATTGGGGAGAGTTAAAGCCTCTAGTTTGTCCTCCATGAACTTCTTGTAGCTGCCACTAGAGCTGTTGAGCTCCTGGAATTACTTCTGAAGCATCCTTCCTTTTATTTGTTCCCCTATGTTACCTATTTGAATATGCTATCTAGATCTGTGGGTGGGCCTATAGCCCTCTGCGTATTTGAATGTGTGTTTTCTGTTATGGTACGGAGGATTAGTTGTGAATGAACAAATAATACACATATATGTTACTTAGATTCTTGGCAGAGTAGCATCCCATGTACTTTGTTTTGAACATCTAACAACATTATTTTCACATTAGCTTGTGGTTCTCAAACTTTTGTTTGGTGACTCCTTTCACACAGTAAGCCTCTGAGTGTGACCCCTCCCCTTAAATTAAAAACACTTTTTAATTAGGGCAGTCAAGTGATTACAAAATTAATTGCGATTAATCATGCTATTAAAAAAATTAATCACGATTAATCACGCTGTTAATAATAGAATACGATGTATTTAAATGTTTTGATGTTTTTCAACATTTCCAAATATATTTTATTTCAATTACAACACAGAATACAGTGTATAGTGCTTACTCTATATTTATTTTTATTACTAATATTTGCACTGTAAAAAACAAAAGAAATAGTATTTTTCAATTCACCTAATACAAGTACTGTAGTGCAATCTCTTTATCATGAAAGTTGAACGAATGTAGAATTATGTACAAAAAATAACTGCATTCAAAAATAAAACCATGTAAAACTTTAGAGCCTACAAGTCCACTCAGTCCTACTTCAGCCAATCACTCAGACAAACAAGTTTGGTTACAATTTGCAGGAGATAATGCTGCCCGCTTCTTGTTTACAGTGTCATCTGAAAGTGAGCACAGACGTTCACATGGCACCGTTGTAGCGGGCATCGCAAAATATTTATATGCCAGATGTGCTAAAGATTCATATGTCCCTTCATGCTTCAACCACCATTCCAAAGGACATGTATCCATGCTGATGATGCTTGTTAAAAAAAAAAAAAAAAGCATTAATTAAATTTGTGACTGAACTCCTTGGGGGAGAATTGTATGTCTCCTGTTCTATTTTACCCACATTCTGCAATATATTCCATGTTATAGCAGTCTCAGATGGTGACCCGGCACATGTTCATTTTAAGAACTTTCACAGTAGATTTGACAAAACACAAAGATGGTACCATCTTTCTAAAATATGAGATGTGAGATTTCTAAAAATAGCTACAGCACGCTACCCAAGGTTTAAGAATCTGAAGTGCCTTCCAAAATCTGAGAGGGACGAGGTTTGCAACGGCAGCTACAAAAGTGCCATGTGAATGCCTATTCTCACTTTCAGTTGACATTATAAATAAGAAGCAGGCAGCATTATCTCCCATAAATGTAAACAAACTAGTTTGTCTTAATGATTGGCTGAACAAGAAGTAGGACTGAGTGGACTTTTAGACTCCAAAGTTTTACATTATTTTGTTTTTGAGTGCTGCTATGTAGCAAATAAAGGGATAAAGAGATTGCACTATGTATGAGGTGAACTGAAAAATACTATTTCTTTTGTTTATTATTTTACAGTGCAAATATTTGTAATAAAAATTATAATATAAAGTGAGCACTGTACACTTTGTATTCTGTGTTGTAATAGAAATCAATATATTTTAAAATGTAGAAAATCATCCAAAAATATTTAATAAATTTCAATTGGTATTCTATTTAACAGTGTGATTAATTGCGATTAATTTTTTTAATAATGATTTTTTTTTTAGAGTTAATCATGTGAGTTATTGACAGACTATTTTTTATATTTAACACTATTATAAATGCTGGAGGCAAAGTGGGGTTTGGGGGTGGAGGTTGACAGCCCATGGACCCCATGTCACAACCCACAGTTTGAGAACCCCTGTTTTAGAAGACATACTCCTCATGCTTGTAATTTTGCAAAGTTAGCTAGTTACCAGCCTGACTGAAAGCAGCACCCCAGCTTTATTTTATAGTCCCACATAAACCAGCTAGCCTGAGTTGAAAGCACCACTAAACTCATGTAAGAGGTTTATGTGTGGAGGAAGGTTAGGGGCAACACTCAAGTAAGAGCCCAAGTTAACTCTGCAGTTAAGACATAATAGACTTATGGAAAGTAAAAGCAGCAGCTCCTAATATGGAGTCAGCCTAAGAGCAAAGAGAGACCGTTTTAGCAGAAGCAACTGAAGCAGACACAGAGCACATAATCTCCGGGGATTGGTAATTTCCTCAGACTGACTTTTTCAGTTTAGACTAAGCCCTGGTCTACACACAGCCCCGGGGTTGAACTAGGGTACGCGAATTCAGCTACGTGAATAACGTAGCTGAATTCGAACTACCCTAGTTCGAATGACTTACCCGTCCAGACGCCGCGGAAGCGAACTCCGCGGCTCCAAGGTCGACTCCGCCAACTCCTCCTGCCGCGGTGGAGTACCGGAGTCGACCGCGGCGCTTCCGGAGTTCGAACTATCGCGTCTAGATCAGACGCGATAATTCGAACTCCGAGAAGTCGAACTCGCCGCGTCGACCCGCGCGGTAAGTATAAACGTACCCTCAGTGTTAGGTTTGTTCTGACCTTTTCTTGTCCCTTTACCTACCTGGCAGCCTCACTCTCTTGACCCTCTGTGCTCCTATCATCCTCTCATTTTCCTCTTCTCATCTTCTCTATACTGTCCCCTTTCTCCTCCACACCATCCTACCTCCACATACTTTAAAAAATTACAAGGAGAAATATAGAAAAATAAACTTTAAAAAAATGTGGAACCAACATGCCATTTGGTAAGCATCACTGTATTTATCCTGCTTGTAGGTTGAAATGCTGTATTTTTTTCTCTCAGCTTTTGCCTGTCTTGTGTATTAGCTATAAACTCTTCATGGCAGGGAGCACATTTTTAATATAAATATCTGTTTTGTATGGAACCTAACATAATAGGATCCCTATCTTGATTTCCAGCAGCATCTACAGACCCTATACATATATCAACAAAAAGAACAAAACAGATGCTCATGGGAGTCTTAAGCTAAGATAATTCTTTAATACATAGAAAGCATGCAACCTTCAATATTTTCAGCAAGATATCAAACGTCCACATATTGAGTATTTCTTTTATATCTGAAGGTGATGATGCATTTCTTTATTTTTATACTCTGACAAGTTTTCACCTTCCCTTTCAGTTATCAAAGATTTTGAGAATATCTAGTAAAGTGACAATACTTAAATCTCCCAAAAAATTTGCTGTTTTCTCTGCCACTATAACTGTTACACTCTCATTTCCCCTTAATCTGGCACATGTAATACAGGTCCTGTGTGGACAAAAATTGCATAATATTTTATTTTTTCTCTTTTTAGATGTTTTGAGAAAAGTGAAGCATGTTCGTGTTTGTAGGCTGGGGCTATAAATGGTGGAGATTCCCCCAGTTCCTTCCAGAAACTATTTCACAGAGGGTATGTCTAAACGGGGATACTCAGGAAAGTTAAACTGAATTAACTGAAGATGTAAATTTAACATGCATTATTTAACACTCAATGACTCACTCAGAAGTAAAGTGGTCTTAGAATGCTTTAGCTTAATTCACAAAGTGTCCCTGTCTAGACATGCCCTAAAGAAAATCTTTCCTTGTAACTTTGCTCAACTTCCTCTCATTACTCTTAGTTTTATCCACTATGATTCCCTAAAGAATGCATCATCCATCAAATATTGGAAACTTATTGTGCTCAGATGCTATAGTATCTGAATTAGCTCAATGCTGTGCATCTAATCTGATGGAAAACCACCGGTTTAGAAGCAATATATTATATTTATTTCTTGTAGGTCATTATCATGTCAGGTTAGAAATGAACATGGCAACGTAACACGTTATTTGCTAGCTCCAGTAGGCAGTATCCCAGCTGAATTTTCCATGAGTATGTCTTCAAAAACCTGGGAGAAAAAATGGGGTTGGGATTATTTTGATCTCTTGTAAAGTGCTTCAGAATAGATGACTTGCCAAAGTACTAGCTGTCAGGTCACAGTACTTGTTATGACTTCAATATCTCAATAATGACATGGTGTTTTTTTTCTTAATTCTCTTCTAACACACAATGCCCAGTCAAATACATACAAGATACAAATAGAAAAAAAGCAAATTGCTGCCAGAGTGGATTTCTGGTGATCAACCTTGCCCCCTTATTCGTTCTGTACTATTCCCAAAGGACAATATATGTTATGAGAAGGCACACATAGACCATTATGAAAAGTGTTGACAAAATTACATATAGTCTCAGCTTAAAGTGTAGTACTACTTTGAAAAGTGAGTAGGCAATAATGACATCTTGTTACTTAACCAATTGGCTTCTGCACGTATTCAGTGACCAATTTACTTAAGTTAAAAAAAAAGTTTGTATTAATCTCCACTGCTGTCAGTACTACAAGACCAACAGTTATAAGAGAGTGTCCCGTATTGTATTATGACTCACCCAAAATCATCAACAAAACTGTTAACTAAGTTCTACCTGCAGGTACAATTCATGTTCTGGGATACGGGTCTCAGACCTTATTGAAGAAAATGGCAGTACACATGTGTAACCAATGACAGAATACATCTTGCAGAATTTTTGTCACCGGAAATGATGCACAAGTCATAAAAACTATGGCTGGACTTTCAGATTCCAGGATGAAATAGTAGAGTTGGTGGATAGTTTTCTTGCACACTGCAAGTTTGATATGGGAATAACTGAGGTTTAATAAAAACTGACGTCTAAAAGTCCTTTTATTCCAGAGTTATTTTTCAGAGGAGAATCACACTTTAAAATTGAGCACATATTTATTAATATTATACTGTTACCAAATTACACTTTGATTTATATTCTCTTTTGTCTTATTGTGTCCCAGTTTTTTTCTATAGTATTAAAATATCAGCATTATATAACACGATGTTTTAGCAAATGCAAGACCTTATGCACTTCCTATTAAAGATTCAAAAGTATTTTGCGTCGAGTGTGTGAACAAGGTTTGTGAAATGCTAATGGTGTGAATTATGGTCATTCAACACTCCTCTACTGAGGTATAATCTAGTCTACCGGATGGTATGGCAAATCATCCTGACATGTTTATATTAATGTGTATGTAAATGAGCATAAGAAAGAAATGGTCAAATTTATGTTAAAGACTTCTAAAGGCTTAACAGCATCTTACTAAGTATATATGTCAGCTTAATCTAATCCTCCTACTTCTAACACATCCTGTGGTCTCAGCACGGTGCCTATAATGCTCTCATATGTTATGAGGGATTGCCTCTGAGAAGTTCACCATCAGTAGTACACTTTGTTTAATAAAACTTTACATTTGGTCTTAGGCTGACAGAATGCTAGCTTTCTCAAATTTGCATCACAAACCTTTAGCTGCTTCTGACATCAATAACACTGGCAATAATACTTTCCAGTAATCTGTTACAACACAGAGAGTGCACATTTTCTCAGTTCCCATCTTACTTTGTCAGCTGCAAACAGGCTGCTCTACTTTGCGTGGACTGGTTCAAATGAACACTGAAATTTGTTGCGCCAAAAAAGCACTCTTTTAATCAGCATCTCATTTGAGAAGATCTTTGGTGGTGTTCCTTTCCTTGCCTCAAGGTCTTCAAGTTCTACTTAAGTAAAGCATCTTTCTTTCCCTTCATGTCCACACTTATCTCCTCATAGAATGGACAATGCATTGGGGTTCTGAGCTCACCAAAAAGTCTGCTGATGCCAACTACTGAATTAACCTCAGGAATGGAACAATAGAGTATGGTTATTACGTTTGTCTCCTGTGGAGTGTTCCCTCTTATCCCAAAAGCTACCAATGGAAGCCCATCAATATCTAGAAACACAGCAATGTTTAGTTAGAATAGAACATGTTAGAATTTAGTTAGAATATGATCTCCCATATGAGGTCATAAAAAGAGGACCCACCACAACTCTCTTTCAGTTCCCTTGCAGTTTGAAGCCTATGGTAAATGAAGACTTTGAAAAGCAGGGATGGCAGGTGAGTCATGGGATCCACCCTGAATACAACACCTTGAAGAACCGCAGTTCTTTGTTTTTCAAGTGTGTGTCAATGTGGAGCCCACTGTAGGTAAATGGCAAGTAATATACCCTCAGGATTGTGGGAGTGAGGATCATTAGATGAATCAAACTGGAAATGAAGTACTGCTCTCCCAAACTTGGTGTCTGCTCCAGCACCTGTCAAGGGCATAGTGTTCCACAAGGCCATCGTGTGTCAGTCCAGGTTGCAACCTTCCAAATCTCAGAGATCAGAATGTGTATGAAGCAGGTGACAGATGCAGCCTGTGCTCTGGTGCAGTGTGCCTTAATGTTTGAAGAGAGAGGTTTGCCAGTTAGCTAACAGTGGAAATACACTCCATGGTCCATCTGGAAATTTTCAGGGACAAGATGGTTTGGCCTTTTGACAGGCCAGAAATGGACACAAAATGGCTGGGAGACAGCTGAAATAGCTCATTAAGGTAACACAGAAAAGCTTTGGATACATCCAGGTTGTGCAGTTTCTTCCTTCCTGGCATCAAATGCAACTTCAGGAAGAAGACTGGCAAGATAATGGATTGATTTAGGTGAAAGTCTGAAAACTCCTTAGGGCTGAACTGGGGTGCAGTCTCAGGCACCATGTTGTTCATGAGAAAAACTGTGTAAGGCACTCCGGCCATGAGAGCCTGGAGTTCACTGACTCTCAGAGCTGAAGTGATGGTGACTAGAAAGGACAGTCTGTGATAAGGTGGTGCACAGACATGGTGACAGTCGTTCAAAGAGAGGCTCCATAGAGGACAAAACTGAGATCCCATGAGGGAGCTGGATCCTGAACCACAAGGCAAATATGAAGGAAGACACTAGGGAGTTTTGATAATGTTGGCCGTGAGACGATCAAGCACAACTGTACTGGAGTATGACATGCCAATGCTGCTGCCAAGTGAACTCATCAGATAATTTAGTACCCAGTTCAGTGCCTGTCTTGACATGCTGGTGGTGGCTTATACCAGTAGGGGAATCTGGCAAACCTCTCTGAAAGGAGAAGTTTTGTGCTTGAAGATGGGGAGAACTTATAGCCCATTGATGGTGAAGAGCAGTAGACCTCTTTTAGGGGTAGCACCAATGTGAATGGCACTGTCGATAATGGGGCCTGTCCCGGTACCAGGAGGCACTTTAGCATGAGTGAGTGTTCCTATTCTCTCCTAAGCTTGTCTTCCATGATTGGTGTCAATGCCGTGGGAGGCAGTCCACAGCCAGGGTTGGTGTCAACACGGTGTTGAACACCATAGGTGGTTCCTTCCCTCCAGCCCTTGATGCCTTGTGGGACTGGTAGATTTCTCTCCAAGCCTTTGCGTTGTCTCTTCTTATGGGAGGCTACTGAAGTGACATCTGTCAGTGCACCCTTTGATGTCAGTTTTGACATCGAGGGTGTAGATGCCAGCTTTGGTGCCAGTTCTTTTCTCAGCGCCATCTTTTCTGCACTGGTCTTAGATGTAGTGTATTTATTGGATGGAGTGCTGGATAATGATGGCTTGTCCACTAACAGGATCCTGGAATTGTTTCCTCAGGCTCTGGTGAGATCTTCACGGATTGTTCTAGAAGATGGAGTTTCAGCCTTGTGTTTCTCAACTTACGCATTCTAACAGAAAATGACAGGTATACTGAGCATCTGCTAGGTATGTGTGATTCCCCAAAACTAATCTCCCTTTGAAGGGGATTAGTCCATTGCAGGATGGTCAGGGCTTTAAACCTGCAGGTTCAAGTCTTCCACATTAAGGAGGAGGGGGCATCAACAGGGGGGTGTAGTCATTGATACTCAGTTAAAATGGGTCAATAGGATGGTTGAGGTTGAATATAAAGGTAATCAAAGGAGTTCTGAAGAAAATCAGAAGGTTTGTAGACAGTTTAGCCAAAGCTAAGAACTAATGTGCTGGATACGTGCCAGGTTCCATCTCGCTGCCACAGTCTTTGAATTGCAAGGAAACATCATGCTGCTCTGTCCTTTATACCCTCACATGGGGGCAAGAAGAGGCACAAGGTAAATGTGTAGACCCAACAGACACTACTACTTGAAAGTTTCCAGTCTTGTGAGCACTGAGGCTCGTGCACACTTACAATGGGATTCACACTGACACATATTACTTAAAGAAGAATGTTCTATTTTTTAGTCAAAAAAGGTAAAAGGCAATGTATTTCTATAGTAAGTTAGCAAGGCACTAGTTGAATCTCTTATGTATTTTAATCTCAAGTGGTGGACTAGCATTTAAATTAGAAAGTCAACAACACAGAGTCAGCAACAAAAGCTAGCTTTACTAATTATAAAAAGCCTATAGTTAAGTTTCACCAAATATGGCAGCATAAAAGGCAAAAGCACATGACTGTTACTCTAGTGACATCAAAGCAAGGTATGACCCTAATAAAGTATAAGTGGAAAGTTCCTAGAACCTAATAACCAGTCAAGCTAAAAAAAATTATGTAAAAACCTATTTATTAGTGTATGTCTATCAAGAACAAGACTTCAACTAATTTGACAATTATTTTAACAGCACAATCTCAAAAACTAATAATCTAAATTGTCATCAAATTATAGAATCTAAAAAAAATAATAAAAAGGTTGGGAAAACAATAAAAAAGGTTTGAAAACAGTAGGACCTACGTTTGACCCCTTCGATATGCAGAATTACATAGGTAAAATACTGTAAACATTGTTTCAAAACTGACAGTCGGAATATATAAAATTTATATTAATTTATATTTCATGAGCTATATAATAATAGCATGAAGAGGCTCCGGGGGTATTTTAGGGGAATTAGAATTAGTATACTGCATCCCTTGAGAGGCTGAAGCAACTCCACTGGAGGCCTTATTCTTCACAATGCACCCAGAATGTATTTTAATGGAGCACTTAACCATGCCCCTTGTTGTGCCTTAATGCTGTATTAAAGATGTTTTTTCTGATTTTGATCCTTCATTACAGCAGAAAGGAAACTGGTTTAAAAATTCTCGTATCTAGGGTCTACAGTACACTGTCAGAATGGTAGCTAACAGGAAGAGTAGCCTCATCAGTAGCCATTTTATTGGAAACTTTATTTTCAGATACATTGCACAGTGTGTCTTCTCTCCATATGAACTTTTTGAACAGAAGTGTTAAGCAACATGGGTGAAGTTTCCTTTTAAATTCTTTACTGGTAATTTAGTGCTGGCTGTAAATGTAATGCCTACTACGTTTTCACAAGAATGCATTTCTTACCAATGATGATAATGACAATGGTCATTAGGGCCTTAGAGAGAATTAGAGAGAATTAAAAACCAAGGATGAATGAATAAATAAAAACCATGATGACTCATTCTATACCCATGCCATTAGTATAACATAAAATACCAAACAGTCAAATTTCCCCCCATCCCATCTAGTTATACATTTTGCTCAATTCTAGACTGAAATAAGGCAAATGTACTTTATTCCAAAGTAATTATTATATGCCCTGTGAAGCATCAGGGAGGAAGCAGGCAAAAGGATAATGTAAATCACATGCTAGGAACATGTTTTAATCAGGCTTTTTCTTAGCTCTCAAACAAGGCATAGTAGAACAACAACATTCTGTCAGGCTATATGTTCATTTCTTGCTTCCTGGATTAAGCATGCTTATTTTATGCCACATTTTTTATTGCTTTCTATTCTTGTATTTTAAATCTATTAAACAATGTCAAGATGAATTTCCTTCAAAAACTGCTGCAGGTTAAGTAAAAAAAAAAGTAGGATCTTTGAGGGCTAGCTTTTATGTCAGCTAATTAATATGGATCATTTGTGGTTTTACAAATATCTTTGTGTGTGTGTGTGCATGCGTGCAAGAGATGGATATAGACTAAGGGCCTGATCCTACAGTATGGAGGTTGTCCGTTACTCTGAAATGTTCATAACTCTGAACAAAGCACAGTTCGGGATCCAGATCCAGCAGTTGACACTCCAGGTCAGTTTTAAGCAGCAGGAAAACGTCCTACTCAGTGCCAGCATGAGTTTGCGTGCGTGCGTGTGTGTGAGAGAGAGATGGGGGGGAACAGCCCATCTTCTCATGGCCAGGGCTGTGTGGGGTAAAAGCAGCCTGTCTCCCTCCCTCCCGATGGGGGTGAGGGAGGGGTGAAAGCCATGCAGACTCCTGCTCCTGGCTGTCTATCTTGGTCTGGCAGCCCCAGTGTCTTGCTGTAAGAGGCTGCACTATGTGTGGAGGTGGGGACAGGCAGCCCAGATGTGCCTACCTTTAAGATGCAGTACAGGCACAGTACAGTATTTGCTTATTTTTTTTTGTCTCTGCTGCTGTCTACTTCCAGTTTCACATGGTGTCTGAGTGACCTCTCAGTGGGTAACTCTGGTGTTCATATCTTTGAAGTTCTACTATACTTTTGTTGAAGTCAATGGCTAAGCTCTTGTTGATTTCAATAAGAGCAGGATTAGGTCTTTAAACATTTTGCAGGCCTGTCAAATGAAAGAGGTGTCTGTGCAGTTGCACGTCCTAACTGTTTTCTCTAACTGAACATAGCACAGACCCTAGACATCATGACACAGGAGATAAATTATAGTTATAATATTGTTATTGGTTTGAGCTCTCTTTACTTTGCAAGAGGATTGACATTCTAGAGAGTTCTAATTCTGCAACAAACATTAATGATTCAAACAATATACTAAATTTGTTTGCTCAGCTGTCGTTCACCCCTTCAGACGGGTCTATTTTAAAGCCACTGATTGACAAAACACTCAGTCCACATTTAAAGACATCCATGCACTCACCACTATTCTCTACCTTAGAGAAACTGACATTTTTTCATTATTTTTATATTTTAATCTTGTTTCTGCTCTAAATAATTTTTGCCTGCTAGCATCTGGAAATTACCAGCTATGCTCTACATGATCAGCAATACGAATGCTTGGTAATTAAACTGTTCAAAGACTTTTAGACAGAAGATTCATCCTTCCAGAGTCTGACTCATTTTTGTTTTTGTCATCTATTTGGGCTGCTAGATTTCTTGCCAGGCTAATGGTTTTTTTGCTAAGTGGTAATATGGCTGGTGGTCAGAAAAGGAACATTCATACCCTAATCATGCCTACTCTTCACAAGTGCTTTTCCAGCTAAACTTTATATATAGGTAAACAAATATTCCCTTTCTCCCAACAATAGTCTTACCTGCTTGTAGTGTTCCAGCATCAAAACTATCCGTCCTGTAGAAAGTTCTAAAACACAAGGGAATTGCACTGCAACCTTCTGAAAGTTTCTTGACAGCTTGTCTAAACACAGCAACCATATCATGAAGAGTCCTATCTAAATCGACTGACGAAGCAGATGGTGAAATCAAGTTTAGGCATATTGAGATAGATGCACTAGATGCAGAACTGGACTCCACAGCTTCACATACAATTTGGCAGCCCTCTGACAACATCTTCATCACAAAACTTTTCCTTTTTGGTGGATCATCCACTACTGCAATGACATGCCACTCAATGAGTGCATCTCTGGGTAGGTGGGGAACCACGACCACAGTTAGCATTCCACAGACTGCAGCTACATCACTGTACATCTCTGGATCTTCGGCCTAAAAATTAAACAAAATATCCTGGGCATTAGCAAGGAAAGGAAAAAACACAAGAAATAGAATTTTTATACGTCCTCACAGAACCTGCACCATGAGAATTTAATTTATAAAACTGGCAAAGCTATAAAAAATAGTAAAATATTAAACATTAAAGTGAAAGGAATGACTCATATTTCGTTATGTATATTAAAACAAATACAGTGTGTATACTATGATATATTCACATTGTGTTATTATGAATACTTCAGTGTTGTTATCAAGGATGCTTTGGTTTGTTCTGCAATCTGTCTTACTAAGAAAGTAATCTTAAGCAATTATGAGTTTAACAGCTAATACCTGCTCATCTTCCCAACCTTAGCCTCCTACTAGGTCTTTGTCATTCAAAGGAGAAGTACTGATCTTAACAAACTTTATGCTTATTCTTATACAATAGACAGGAATCAAAGAAGAGCAAAACAGATCATGTAATGTGACATTTGTCCAGTCATATTCTTTGAATGTAAGAAATGTTAATGGTAATAAATGAGCACAATACTTATGTTCCATGAAGCAAATTTGGTTACCAATGACATAGGCTGTTCTGAGAAGCAGCATGTCTTGAACATAGTTTTCTAAAGGGTGAGAGCCTCTCCCTAGTGACAAAGCTCAGCCTGCACTGCCCTGCAGGTCTGAGGTTATTCTTACATTACTTGGCAAGCCAACTGCTGTGCCCGTGAGCTGTATTTAATAATGGCAAACAAGAACTGGGATAATATTTAGCTTCTTACTTTCCCTACAAGCCCTGTAAAAATTATAAGCTAAATTTTACTGTACCATGGTAACAACTGTGGGAAGGGAACACTGCATATTCACTAAAGTTTCCTCTGGGAATGAGGGGAGGAATTTGAGAAACTGCACCCTTTTAAATCTAACAGTTAAGGGTTTCATATAGAACATTGTTCTGAATTTTTTACTAATCCAGGGATTGGCTGCTGGAGAGATTGCCCTGCTGGTATTGCCCTGCACCTTCTATCCCTTTTCTTCTCACAGCACAGCTCCCTCAGGATAGCAACATAATGCTCTGAGATTTTAAAACCTGAACAGAAACTCAGAATGGCATACTTCAGCCTCCAACAACCTTAAAGTTAAGCATGGGCTTAAAGTTACATATATTGTCACAGTTACAGAGTGAAATATGCCTCAGACCCCTTTTAGTCCCTCTGACGTGCACTTCTCAGGTGACAAATCTGGCTTCCTGCACCTCACTCTGAGTGGAACCATGCAGCAGTTCCCTTGTTTCCCAACTGCATTAACATGAGAAGCCCAGCTGCTTTTGACACCTGTAAACCCTTCCACTCCAGGGACTTGTGATGAGGAAGTTGATTAAAGTGACTCAAAAGTAGCATCTTCAAAACAAAGCATTATTTATTCATTCCCCAAAGGTACAAAGTATGTAGAGCAAAGGAGAAAAAACAACAGAAGACCTACTATATACATGGCTCTTATACCTTAATCTTTCTGTGCCAGCTTTTGTAAATGCTCCTCAGCCCTGCTAACCCCTATCTCTGGCTGGGAGAAACAGATGTACTGCTTACAACATGCTCTCTCTGGTTATTCCCATCCTAGCCTGTCAGCTTTCATTGACACTTCCTGGGCAATCTCTGGCCACTCACTCAACTTTGTTCCCTTTTCTAGGTCTGGGGTCCCTTAGATCTCTCTCTTTTCATCCTTGGCAAAACATCTATGTCACTAGGGTGGTGCCAAGGAGCCACCTCTTCAAGGCTATGCACCACGCTGCAGTGTTGGAGAATTTGTTGAGAAGCTCCTTATCTAGGCCACTGTTCTACTTTTCTTGCCTGGTTTCTTTAACAACCCCTTTTGATCTAACTCCACAGCAAGCAGCCCATATAAACAAGCACACAAAGACATACAACAGATTTATAAAAAATAATACAGATATTTCCCAGTTCTCCACACGTGCCTAACTGCTTTCCTGAACCGGGGCCCAAATGAGTAGTACCATCTTATGTATGTATGTGTTCCTAACACATTTCACACATGAAACCTGTTAAATAAAAATGAATCTGTTTATGAAAGTAAATCTTATTTTTTTATATATATCCCCCCAAGGAGTATTGTGCTGAAGGAATAATAAATTACTTTTACCTGTCTTCTGAGCATATGAATTTTTATTTAAACAAGTTTTAGATTTTCTCTCTGGTCAATAGCTTTTTCATTTTTTTTTAAGAGATCAGACATTAAGTACTCTTGATATTAGTGGCTTTCACTTTTCTTCTCCTTTGTGTTTATTGATAATAACTTTTTTATATACCAATTTGCTTATACTACAGTCTATACTGGTAATTCTGTACATTGCCTGACCTATGAATGGAAAAATAATAACAAGTTAAAACAGTCATTTTACCTGAAGTCGATAAGGCCATAACACTCACCCTGCCTTCAATTCACATGCTCAATTTTCATCCACTCACTCTCGACTTCGAGAGGAAGGAATAATGACAGGTTAGAGGCACTTTATTTCAAAATTCACTCACAAAGTTATTGACAACCATTTTTCCACAGAAAAGTCTCTGCTGCTTGACCCTCGTGAGCTGTTTACATGAAAAATGCACTTACTTCTAGATTAACGATAGTGGAGTCTAATTCCATACCAAACATATAGCAATTGCTTTAGCATCTCTGTTTTTGATATGGGACCAGAAATAGGGATAATTTGTCTCAAATTGCAGTCACTTCAGTCATAATAAAATCTCACTGAGTACTGTTTGCTTTCAGTACTTTCATTAGGTAAGCTGGGGCTGTTATTAAGGTACCAACACATAAATGTTATATTAGCACTTAACAGTAGCACAGTATTCTCCTCCAGGAGATGAATTCTAACCTTGTCAATATAGTTCTGCTCTGAGTGCTGTAAAACAGTTTGAAAAGATGAAATACTGGTGCTTTGCACTGGAAAAAAAAAGTCATGCTCATTCAGGCTTAAAGGCCACTTTGTTGGCCCAAGGTGCTGAGGTACTGTTTAGAAAATAAGTCTAAAGAAGCTCTCTCAGGTCAAGTCAAGCATTGAGACAAACTTTTCTACTTTCTTGTACTTGTCTTAGGTTGTTAAATCAATTACTTAGTATTTCTGCTTGCCTTCAGCTGCCATTTAGAATATGAGAGGAAATACAAGAAAGGCCAAGATAAAGTACATTTTCAAACTCAACAAATGATAATCATTCTGAGTGAAAGACATGCACTGTGCACCCAAACGGCCTCATAAATAGGGCCCTACCAAATTCACAGTCCATTCTGATAAATTTCATGGCTATAGGATTTGAAATTTAGTCCATTTCACATTTTCAGACATTTACATCTGAAATTTTCATAGTGTTGTAACTGTGAAGGTCCCAACCTAAAAAATGGTTTGCGGTGAGGTGGGGTTTCAAAGCTGTTACAGGAGGGTCACAGGATTGCCACAGTCACTTCTGTGCTGCCTTCAGAGCTGGGGAGCTGCAGGGAGTTCCCGGAGGCAGAGGTGGGTCTGATTTTCCCCAGGCTGCTGGGAGTGCCCCAGCGGGGGGCTCCTAGCTGCTAGTCCCATCTGGGCTAGGGAGGGACAGGACTTGTCCTAACCTTGCACAGCTGCTCTTGGGGGGAAATCAGACCCACCTCTGGGTACCTCCTCCGGCTGCAGGAAGCTCCGTGGCTGGGGCACTCCCAGCAGCAGGGGAAAGACTGGACCCACCTCCACCTCAGGAAGCCGCCTCTGGCTGCAGGAAGCTCTGGAGCTGCTGCCCAGCCACAGAGCTTCATGTAGCAGGGGTCTGATCTCCTCCTGAGAGCAGCTGTGCAGGGAAGAGTAAGTCCCCTCCCGCCCCAGCCCAGGGACTAGCAGCTGGAGCCTGGGGAACAGTAGGAGCCACTGGCTGAGGTGCCCTCAGCCCTACCCCCCCACTTCCCTTCAAGATTTATTTCATGGTCTGTGACACATTTTTCATGGCTGTGAATTTGGTTGGGCCCTACTCATAAACTTGCATTTTGCAGCACCCCTAACCTTTAACTTAACATAGCACAAGCGATGGAGCTGCTGGGAACTAAAGATCTTTCTTATAGTCCATTGTCTGTTATTGGCTCTTTAAACAGTGACCTTTCCCAACTTATTTTCAAAAAAGCACTGTCATTTTTGAAGAACAGAGATATTCTATTTGTTTGAAAAAAGAGAGCCAAAGTTGTTACTTCCAAACAGCCTTAAATAACTGAATACCCTGCCTTTAATATCTGCAGCATACAAGGTATTTCTTATAGTATCAGGAAGTGACAGGGAATACTGTATATAAGGAGCCAGGACTATTTAAGGTAAAATTGGCAATTTTTAAAAGTTATTTACAGTTATCTAGTTATATTAATTTTTAAAATGTGAGTGGATTATACTGGATTGGGAAACAACAGGTAAATAATTGCATGGGGGCCCTGATACTTCACCAAGATACTTAAGCACATCAAGTAAATGGGAATATTCACTGTGCTTAAATTTATTCACGTTTAAGGAACATGCTGAACTGGGGTCTGAGTCTGTAAAGATGGTCAGGGTAGGAAGTGACTGAACTGACCTTTGTATCAAAACATTTAATATACAAAATCTCTCACCATTTCTTGCCAAATGAAGGAAAGTTCACAACTGCAGTTTCTCACTAATTTTTAAACATATGATTAACCTGTACCTGGCTACCTTTCCACATTAACAATAAAATGGTGGTTTAAAACAGAACTGCTATATGCTCATACACAAATGCTTTCCTAAGTTTTCTTTCTGTCAAAGGACTTATATGCCTTAAGTTTGTATGCCTCACTTTGTATGCAAGCAAATGAACTACAGAAACATGAGATGGACTTAAGTGGCAGGCTGCAAATTTATTAATATAACACTGGGACGAGGGAGGGTACCAGGCATTTAATGGGTTCCAGTTGGGGGTTACAAGGCTCTCAGCATATAACCAATAGCTCCATGTATACCTGCCATGGCGTGACAGTCTGTGAAGACTTCAGGTCTCCCCTTCACCTATAGGCATAAGGTCTACCAGTGAAATTCCAGGTCTCATTTACCTCTGGAAGTGTCCTTTTTAGCCTTTATACACACTTGACACCGGTCACTAAATGTGACAAGCTAATCAGTTTTACTTTTCCTAATATTAAACTTACAAGTCCTATTGCTTTCCACGCAGGTGTGCCTCCATGATGCTGCGAAGAAGGTGAAAAAAACCCACTGGACCTTGGACAATTTGGTTCAATGGGGAAAAATTCCTTACTGATCCTATAACAGGCCACTGGATAAATCTAAAATCACAGCTTCCGTGCTACAACTAAAGGGAGGGAGAGTGGTTAAGCTACATGGGACAAGATGCATTTGAAAAGCTTGGGAGAGTTTAAATGTGTGTATGTGGGGGAGGGCACGGGGTACATGCAAGAGCAACTTGCTACCCAGTCACCCATCCCCAGCCAATGGGAAGGTGGCAGATATGAGGTAGGGTGGGCAGTCACCTCTCTTGCCCCACATGTGCTCTTGCATCGCCCACCCCTTCTACCTTCTGGGCACCATGTTACATCCCCCACAGTCTGGTCATGATCCTTTCCTTTTGACTGCTGATGGGGCTCTGAGGGAGATGGTTAATTTGATTTCATTCTGTTTGCATTCTTCATGTACAAGAGCTACACGAATCCCATCACGTATTCCAATGAATGCCTAATTGGGTATTGTATTACTACAAAACAGTGTGGAAGTCATTGCAGTGACCATACCTAAATAAAAAACATTGCACTGTAAGTGATGTAAATTAATTTAAGAATGTGACACTCAAAAATGTTTAAAATAAGTCTCGCTAACCGTAAAAGTTTTTTTTAATTAAAAAACCGAAAAAATCCCACTACTTCTAAATCAAAGAGGGAGTTAAAAATATTCAGATTTGACAAGCATGTTTTCAATCCAATATAGTATTTTACCTAATGAAAAAAATATTTGAAAAAAGATACATATTTTACATATTAACATTTATTACATATACTTGCTTGTTTGGGTTTTTTCCTTTAAGTACATTACAAAGATATCCTTTTGTTGTATGTGTGGAGATTAAGGTTTAGTAATTTCACGAGTGAATATGAGATTGTTGCAATCCGTTGCACAGTTATGGCTATGTATGGCCACTTGTCGGTCCATGGCCATCTTGTCCTGTTAAAAGGACAAGCCAGCCTCCATCTTGGACCAGATTCTTGTTGTATAGGAGAGGGCAGAGACTCAATCCTGCCCAGCAACACTAGCTGTGTATGCTCTCCTGGGTTTTTGTTTTTTTTCTCTCTCCTGCTGGGCCATCTAAAGGTCAGGCTAGTTCTGTGTGTGAAGGCCTGATTCTGCCCGGCAACCTGTTTTTTTTGGGTCGTCGTCTGGAGGTCAGGTTAATTCTGCCCAGAGACTCACTTTCCTGCTCTTTTTGGACCCAGTCATCTAAGGGTCAAGTTTGTTTACTTGTCAACTCCAGTGTGCCGTGTGCAAATCCTTCCGACGTGGGGTGGCAACAGCTCAAATCCTGAAGGGAGGAGGGACCAGGGAGCCAATCAGATACTGACATGAGGGAGTGAGACCCTTCTATAAAACTAGGTTTCCCCCCAAAATTTGTGTGGAGCATCCGCGTGTTAGCTGAAGGACCTGATCACTCTTTCGGCCAGGGTCTCCTCCCGGTAAAGCGCGCTCGTGTCGTATCGTTTGGATTCGTTGTCGTTTGGACCCGATCCCTGTCAGCTCGTCATGCTTCTGGTGTCTGTTCTGCTGGTCAGCTGTGCCTGGAGTGCGGTATTTGCTTTTTGATATCTGACAGTTAGCTTATTTAGCCTCTTATTTTTCCCCTCCCTAACTTGGTACCAAATATCTACTCAGGATATCAGGATTGTATTAGTGAGCTCAGAATTGCACAATTGCTTAGCTAGCTTGTATAATTGTTCTAGTTGTTATTAAATTGTTAATTGCAAACTGTTTATGTGAATGAATCACTGCTCTGTCTGTGTCCAGTGTGTGTGTGTTTAAACTTGGGAGCTGCCTCTACTTAGAGGGTAGCTGACCAAGGGGGTCCAGTCCCCGCGGTCTGAGTGAGTGGAATCTGCCTAGCTGCAGCCGCACCACACTCTGGATTTATCCTCTGTGTGAACGCAAGGGTGGCTGAGGCAGTGGCCCGTGGGTCTCTTTTCTGTGTTGCACCGGGCATCGCCCTGACGAACCCAATTCCTACCTTGAGAGATTGGTGTGCCTGTCTATTTGGTGGTGTGGTGAGCAGTATACAGTACATTGTTATTGGTTTGAATTTGCTTGCATTGTTTATCTGAGTCCCAGTTGGAAATTGCCTCCTCCCCCAGCCCAAGGTGTAAAGAAATCCCTAAATAAACGCAGCCACTTGGCTTTTCAGTGTTACCCTGGTCCTGCCTGTCTTTTCCTCACTCAATACCAAGCTTGAACGAACCCCCAGCTAATTCAGACAGAGATATGACTACATTTTGAGAGAGAGAAATATATGCGTAACTGCTAGTTCTACAAAGAACTGACTTAGAGAACAAAAATTGTTATGTTTCTTTTAGAAGTTTAGTTTATGCAAACCTTCTCTGTTATGTATTATTACACCATTACAGTGGCAAGATCAATGTGCCTTTAAATAATACATTTAAAATTTCCTTTACACTGTCTGCATAAAACAGATTGTACCAAACTACAGAGATCCAGTTTAAGCTTTGCTACAGTCTCCTAGAACAATAGGTTTACGACTTTTATAAGTGGAGATTCCACTAGGAAAACTGCAGAGAAATAAAAAGTCAATTCCTGAGGATAGGAAGACAGAAGTAAACCTTCTTTTCAGCATTCTAGTTTGTCAAACACGTGTGAGCCAAATACATCTCTGGTGTAACTCTATTGATTTCAGTGGGTAAATCTGGCAGGTCCAGTCTTTCACAGTGATAAAATTAAGTGTGAAGAATCTTTTCTTTCCAAAGTTTACTGTTGTGAACTACAAGAAATAATACAGCCTGGTATTTTGAATTCCTTTCTGAAATTACACAGGTAATTTGTCGTGTACTTAAAAACTCCCCACAATTTAAAGGTAGTATCCAAGATTGGTAGATTAAAATGGATTTTAAAGGCTTTAGTATTTATTATGGAAGCAAAAAGGACTTTGTTATTTAAAAATCATGTTTCTGTCTGAAATTTTGCACCCTAATTCTGCAATGTGTTGCACAGAGTGGTGTGCACTTGGACTTCAGTGAGGTTATGTGTGGGTTCTGCAGCCCTCTTGTGGAGGGTCAACTGGAGGATGGGGGGCTTATTTATTTACTGTTATTAAAAGTAACACTTGGTGTTACTGTAATTGATAGAGACTAGATAAAAAAGGCCTCTATTTTTTCAGTTTGTTTACTCTGTGCATTTGATAGCACATTCTGAATGGCTTGTTTCACTACCTGTACAATTTATAGACAGTTTCCCCTGATGTTTGTGGGGGTCTTTTGCATGCATTTTTAAAAACAGGGGAAGTGGTCACAGAACTGCAAAAATTGGCTTGGAAACTTAGGGCAAGATTTTTAAAGGAATGTAGGTGCCTGTCTCGCATTGGTTTCAGTACTTACAAATTAAGCTCTATGCAAAATCATGGTGTAAGTTAGCTATCAGATGAAAGCTGGTCAGTTTAACTTAAGACATTTTTGAGTGTATACAATGAGTGCAATTCCAATTATGCACAAAAGGAATGTAAGGGAATTGGATTATATGGGAGTGAAGGATACAACTGGCTAGAGTCAGGGCTTGTCATGAGGACAGCCCACCTTGGTTGACTTCTGTAGTCAACCAAGCATGTCAAAAGCAACTCACAAGAGAATTAACTAAAGATACCCCCTTAGGCCTCATCCTGCAGACTTACATATGTGCTCAACTACATGCACTGTGAGGAGTTCCAAAATCAAGGGACTATTCACAGTGTATAAAGTTATGCACCTGTGTAAGTCTTTACAGGACTGGGACCATAGTGACTAAAGTCCTACAGATAATTCTGATCTGAATAATCAGTATTATACACACTTTTTCCTCAGAGGATTTTTTAAAAAGTTAAGCAAATGTAGATGCTCATGACGACCGAAAGCGCTTAGACACTGAACTGTTATACCCAAGTATGGTACAGGTTTGTACACACAACTGTGCTAATGCATCACAGTCAGTTATTCTAGCTGTTAGGACTTCCATGAGTAGAGATTGTATTAATTTATTAATACAATAAGTATTAATTGTATTAAATTATTTGATGATTCTGTGATGTTCAGTAGGGCTCATTGAAATTTAAGGCATAAATTATACAGAAATCTTTCTGGTGTACTTTTAATATAAGGGATACCAAGACTGGTGTGTAGCATTTGATTTCTAGTTCTGGTTCTCTTCAATATTGTTTTATATCTTTGGATTTTTAAATATAATTTATTTGAGAAATTTAAGAGGCCGGGTGCTAATTATATTTAGGTTGTGTGACATGAACAAATATCCACTGAGAACACAACAGAGACCAGAATCTCATCTCACTTCTGACATAGCTAGTGTTGAACTCATATCTCTAGAATGAATAAGTAACTGAAAACTCTAAGAACTTTGGAAAGACTGTATGGAAAGATCATAATACCTGTGTTATACCAGGCTCCCACTTTTAGGGCTGTCAATCAGGAAGCTTTCTTGAAGACTAAATTCACATAAATATTTTATTATAGTAAATTACAAAAAGTAAACCCCAAAAGTTACCACCTGCCTGTTTCCATTAAAAAAAAAAATCCTCTGTGTACATAATCCCAAAGCCACACATAATTTCAGATGGAATACCTTTTTGCTTAATTTATCAGTTAAGGATCATACTTTTTTTTCTGTCTCATTATCTAGTGATAAAGGCTCAATAACCCTATAGTCTGTGATCTTTCAACTAGCCATTTAATTTTACTCATTTCAATCTCTTTTCAAAACACATTTTATAGTCAGAGGACACAATGTATATCAGCACGAGAGCATGACAAGATTTTTACATTGCTGGACATCAACCTAAGGAAAAAAGTCACAGAATAACAATGGAAAGTATACAAGGAAATTTCTTATACTTTAAGATGAAAATAACTTTAATTGAGAGTACTGATTATACCAGGTTTCCTGCACACAATACTTGACAGTGTATATTTAAACTAGTGACATTTGAAGACGTTCACTCTTTAGAATTTGATAAATTGCACACAGAGCAGAATCATGTAACATTAGGAATAAGCCACTTCTAAGTCAACTGATTTATCAAAGGTGTAACAAATAGGAGTTTAATAATTTTGATGAATTTATAGCAGTGAGCTAGAGTTCCAAGAGAAGTAAAATCTTAGGTGATTGCTTCTTTTCATTTAGTACCGTATCTCTATGAATGAATCTGTACTTGAACGACACAAAGGAAAAAATAATAGTTACTGATACTATGCAAATGAATGCATCCTTTGCAAAGCACTGAAAATGTAGAGTGGGCTTTATGTCCTACCCACAGCTTATTCTGTCTTTCCACCAGTGCCTCTGTGCCTGATCTCTAAAAACCCATACTGAGAAAGCAACCATCTTACTCATTATGGCCTTTAATCTCCCTTGCCGATAGTTTTAAATTTTTAAACAACCCTATGTCGCGCTTCCTTTTATGTGTTCTCATAGCTACGGAAATAATTTTGGAAGCAAAATATCTAAACAGTAAGCATAATAAAAATGAAACAGGTTAAAGCTTACTAGCAGCAGGGAGCAGATGTAGCAAAACTCTGCCAGTTCCCCTACATTTCCTCCCCAGCAGGGACTTTCTATCAAGCTGTGAGTTAGTTCTATAGTATAATGCAGGCTGCTGTTACAGCAATTGCACCTTCCTATACCTCAGTATTGTACTAAGAATTCACTTTGATTTCTAATTTCTTTCTTTGTAATAATAATGTTTAAAGCAGTTCCTGCAGAGCTAAATGTAAAGTCAAGCAGTATATGCCAGATGATCAGAAGGGCATGAAAATGTGAAATTGATAAGAAAATAATTATATATTGAAAAGCTATTTTCTGTGCTTTAAAAATATTAACTTTTCTCTTGCCAACCTGAAGGTTCTTGAGCCAAGATAAAACCAGTTAATGATTAAAGTTAAGGTTCCTTGAAATACGTCTCAAACATACATCATTCAATATATCAGTTACAATGTGGAAAAAAGATACCTATTCAAGGAACAAAGTCATAAATTGATAGCAATATAAACTGAAAGCAAATGAAGTCTGCCACATGAAACATGATCACAGACTGTCACTCTTAAGGGTTTTATTCTTCATGTGCAGTGTCAAAAATAAGTACTTTTGGAAAGAGAGTAACTGAATGAAGGATGTTAAAGGTGGAAATATTCTACCTGATGAAAAGCAGTTGAGGAGGTATATTCAAATAGGGACAAGAGAAAATTTAATGGCCAAAATCTCTTCCGTGGCCATTAAAAATGACTTACTTTAAGATTCACAGTGGACATGTCAGGTATTGCTATAAGTTGTCTTTGCAAGTCTGCTTTGCATCTGAAGTCTTGAATACACTTGAGCTGTGGGGTTTATTTTCAAACACAAAACCTTAATTATGACTCCATACTTCCTCCAGAATACATTATATACCACCCACTTAGCCTGTGAACATGTCAACGCTAATGTTGCTGAGGTTGTAATTAAGCTTTTGTGTTATATAGTAAGGAAGGTTAATATGGTGTGTGTTTACTTATTTGTTGGAGGCAGAAAGAAGTTTATTGTAGGGATATAGGGTAAAATCTTGGCTGCACTGAAGTCAATGGCAAGACTTCCATAGACTTCAGTGGGGTCAGTATTTTACCCACGGAGTAGGCCACTGCCATTGGCAACATGCTGTGTGGATGTGCAGTTAAGAAGTGTCTCATAAATTGGCAGTTCCTTGCTTTCAAGGATTTGCATTGCAAGTTGTCACAATTAATCAGCCTTAATCCCACTTCTCTGTTTTTGCTTTGTTTATAGGGAGTCACATCTAAAGCAGAATATAATACCCTGACGGCATAGAAAGGTCAGCTATAGGAAGACGGAGCAAATTACACTAGTCCTGCATGGAATACACTAGCTTCTTATTCATTTCCAGGTGCAATTCAACATGGTGGTATTAGTCATTGAAGTCCTATATAGTTTGGACCCTAGCTTCTGAGAGACTTGAAGGCAGTGCTAGGCAGTGCCATAGCATTTGAAACCAGCTGATAACAGTTCATATATTTGGGCATCTGGAGAGGTTGAGGCAGGATATATTCAGTACAGGGTCCTTGACTCTGAAACTCACTTCAGATGCTGATCCAATAGAGTCTGGATTTGTTAATAGACACATACTTCTCACCATGTGTTACACTAAGATATTTTAAAAAATACATTGAGTACACATAATATCAATACACAGAGAGACATACACACTCACTACATGTGTATCTATATTGTACATGGATATCTAACTACATACAAAATGTGCTCAGAAACAGTAAAGGACACATTTTAAAAGCTGATAAAAATTTTACCAAAACTACAGATCAAGAATTGAGAATTGTTGGCAATTAATGTTTTTGTCAGTAAATACTTAATATTCTTTTCTTTCATTTTCTAAACTGAGTGGCTTTAGATTTCTTTTTAATTTGAGGTATATGGTTTATCTATATGCACAAATGCTTTTTGTAATCAATCACAGAAGATTATCCTGGATGTTTCAACAAAAATGTTTACTGGTGCAAGACCTACTCAAAAACACCTCCACAATATTTATCATTAATACATGTCCCAGACGAAACAAAAAACGGGTTTCAAGTTTGTTTCCAGGCTTTGTTTGAAAAATTACAACTGGAAGATTGACAGGAAGTTACAAGAATGTACCACACTAGCTGAAAGCATTTATTCTGCTTCATGGCAAAGAACAACAACAGAGAGGAAGTTAAAGTAATTATTCACTGCTGAGCTGGCATACATGTTACTGGGTCAACAGTTAGCACTGTCTGATGTGCAGAAGTTTAAAGTGGCATAAAAATAATGTTAGTTCACATTCATGTCACTATGAGTACTAGCTTGAAAGTGGAGTAGAGAAAAGGACAAAGATTTTTTTTTGTTCTGACATTTATGAGTAAGTAGATTGGTGAAGATGTGGAGTTATATTTTGGAGCCCATATGATAAGACTCAAGGGAAAGGAGTGGGATGAAATTGTATATTATGGCCAGAACAGAGGAACCTGAGATTATAATAGGGTACTGGAGTACAGTAGGATACCTTGGATTGTACTATAAATTAGGCTGGGAGAATTTTCCTGTGGAGAAGTTACTTTCCTGGGAGCTTTTGTTAGGTTCTGACTCATGACTACAGCCTCAGTGGCAGAATAATAATAGGGTTATGTAGCAACTTCCCACTCCAGCAGAGATGAGAGAGACATGAGGGCTGGACTTGAAGGGTGATTTGTTTTGGGTGGTGGGCTTTGATTAGGGTTTGATGAGGGAGAGTTCTAGTTTGTATTCTCCTATTTTATTGTGGGGGGTTTCTAAGAGCACTTTGTTGTCCACACACAATAGAAGGGCTTTGATTCCTGCCCTAGAGGATATTATTTGTTTGTTTCACTACAGCAGATACAACTCATCAATGGCTACTGAGTGGTAGTTATAAGGGTACTGCCAATAGATTTGGGATGTGAGGCCCACTGTGGTAGTTGACTGGCTCCTGAGACGTGGGTCTTGGCTATTTGTTGGGGGTGAGTACGAGAGGATTCATAAGGAAGAGACCATTTTCTAGATGTAGACCAGGTATTTAGCATTTGATATCAGACCCAATGGTCTTGTTGAAAGTGTCTTCTCTGGAGCTTTCAAAAGGGACGCTACTATGCAGTTCATGCTATTAAATGCAGGGTCATTGGTTAATAAAAATGCACTTTCTGTTTGTCGAGTTTGCAACAGTGGTTGTCCTTTTGGACACTTGGTTATTCCTGGATTCCCAGACAGCAGCATTAATACTGAAGACAGACCATTCTTACTGAGGGATCTTGGGCTCTGAATTTTATTTTCCTGTTGATCTGATAAAGTGCTACCCTGTTAAACCATAGTACAGCAGCAGTGATAAAATAGATTCCTAAGGGACTCTATAAGAGAGAGCCTTTTGGCCCCCATATACCACCAAATGAAACCTTCTGTACCGGAAATAAAGGAGTGGAACCATTTACAGTTTGATTAGTAGTGTCTTATGATTAAGGATAGCAAAAGCTGCAAACATATCTAATATCAGTAAAGAACACGGTCTTTCATCTGTCAGCTGAAGAGTGCTCATTGCACAAACTAATGCTAACTACACATTCTGTTAGGACAAGTCCCTAGACTGAAGGTAACAAAGAACCCTGTTCCATGCAGAGGCCCCAGAGGTTGATTATCCAACTACTTTCTTGATCTTTCCTCTAACAGGGAGGTTTGAGATGATGTATGACTGTGTGTAACTAGGTCTCCAATTTCATGAGGTCGTTTTTCAAGCAAAGGTTGCATTTCAGCACTTTTTAAACAGACTAGCATTCTGCCTTCCTTAAGAAAGCACTGATAACAGGGGCCCAACTAATGAGACAAAGTTCCTAATGGCCTCCACAAGACATGACAGGAATGGAATCTGACCAGAGGTTGTCACAGGGCAAAGATATTGTCTCACCCATCCAGGAGAGTGGATGCATTCATGACCTCTTGCTTAGTGCAAAAGTGACAGGCTTAAAACACAACTAATCTCTTCTGCAAAGAAGATGGAAAATCACTCAAAGCACTCAGATAAAGAGACTGCTCCGGGGAAAAACAGACAGTCTTGATGAACCAGGCTGTTTACCACTCTGTGCCTAATTTGGACACAAAATTCTTTGCCTCTATTCTAATTAGATAATAAAGAATATGAGCCAGATCCTCAACTGGTGTAAATCAACATACTCCATTGACTACAACTGAAGGATGCTGATTTACACCAGCTGCGGTCTGGCTTGATATATTCACATGAAGTAAGTAAACATGACTATAACTATTTTACATTTATGTTCAGAATGGATAAAATGTGTTTTACACATTTTAAGCATCTTCATCCATGCTTATTAGAACATTAAGTTCTCTGTAATGGTTTTTTATTCGGATACACATACATTTAATTTGTAATAAAGGTTTTAGTTAAGACCACACAAACTGTTTCACTGTTCTCTTTGTTATAGTCTGTTTTAAATGCATCAGTCTATATAGATTTAATTATTTTTACAAACAGAATATTATAATCTCCCTCCTTACAAATATAAAATAAAAAAAAATAGTGGTAATCCTTTCACATCCCACTGTGGGCAAGTGTCAAAAAGCCAGAATATTTCTAAGGTCCTCCAGAGTTCCACTATCTGACCTGTGTTAAATATTCTTATTACAATTACTTCAAATGAATACAAAAGCTTTGTTTAATCCTAACCCTGGGGAAATGATATACACTAGGCACAAGATGAAAGACCCACTGCTACTGTGCTGTTTGAATGCACTGCATGTTCTTAACATGGGCTGTAAAAAAAGACCTGTTTTAATATCTCAAATGGAACATTCAAAACATCATCTAGCTGCAAAATAAATATCATAAACCTGATGTGAGAGAAGGTGGACACAGAAACACGCCTTTTCAGAGTATTGAATTTTTGATATTGGTTTATGACAATATTTTTCAAAATTATTAGTTTTCTTTTGATGATATGACCAATTATATTAATTAAAATGTAGGAGATCTTTTCAGCAATGTAAATGTAGCAGAGTTTAATCTACCTGTCATTTTACATCTTTATAATGTTCATTAACTTCTGTATCTTATATTTCAGTTATTCTCTTTGTAATTACCAGGTGAAGAAGGGGGTGACTTTAACTAGCATTTCCTATACAATGGCCTATAGGTCAAAGTATATGGCATAATTTCAAATAACATTTTATATATCTTATTATAAATATTCATATAAAAGATAAATAAGTACATGCACTAAAATATGTATACAAACACATTTTCCTTGGCTATTATAGCTTTATAGCTAGTAAAAAGAGACATATCCATCCACACAGATCTAGAATCTCACAGTGGAGACCATTTTTCTTCAAAAGTTTCCATGCCCTCATTAAGATAAAAGGTAATTTACTCCATGGATAAAGAGGATCTCAAGCCTCTGTCCAATTCTGTTTTGCAGGAGTAGTCCCTGTTGTCCAATGTTTGAATATAACCTCTTTCTGTTCTTACTAGGATAAATAGCCATGGCCATTTACAAATTATATTCAAATTAACAAATGCCAATATACTAAAACACCAAGGGCCAGATTTACAAAGAAATTGAAAGATCTTAAAGATGAAGATTGGCCTGTAAAGAAGGTACTTTCCTGGGAGCCTTTCCCTTGGTTTCCTATTTTAGGTTCTGACTCATGACTACAGCGCTTCAGTGGCAGAATAATAGGGTTATGTAGCAATTTTCAAAAGTCCCTAAGCAAGTTAAGTGCCTAAATCCCATGGAAGCCAATGGAATTAGCTATTTGCATCTTTAGGTGCCTAAATACTTTGTAAATCTGGCTCCATGGCCAAAAGATTCACATTTGGGCACTTAAAGTTATGGTTCTAAATCCATATTTAGACACCTTAATAAAAGTGGCTTGATTTTCATAAATCCTGGAGCATCCATCAAATTCAATGGGATTTGTTGGTGCTCAACACTTCTGAAAATCAGGCCACCTTTATTTAGGAACCTGCACTTGTATTAAGGAGCTTAGTTTGCACAACCGGGTTTGAAAGTTTTGCCCAAAATTTAAAATGAGTAAGGTACATAGACATGGTATCCATCGGATAAAATATGGCAAATCCCCTTCCTCAGCTTCTACATGATGTGCCATTAAGATACATATTGTCAGTAACCCACCTGGTATATCTGGCAGAGTAAAAGTAATCAGTAGCACTTATTGGTGGGTTTGAAGCAATCACGGACTCTCACAACCACTCACACTGAATGAGTGCCATAAAAAAAGCATTTGGAGAACTCCTTGTAGGACTCCCCCACAGCACAAAGGCAGTAAATCCAATGTTACTGCCTTTTAATTGCTGCAATATACTCCTCCATGTTTGCTGAGGATGGAGTATGTTTTTAGTTTTTTACTGTCTTTGTTGGAAAGTATTTAATGGAGTGAGATAAGCAATCCATGACTGAAATGTTGTTTTGCCAAATCCAAATCTGGCAAAAACATCCAGCATGCATATACTTTTTGATGCCACTAACTGGATTTTTCAATGCAAAGTTCATTGATATTGATGACGATGATGGATATGCTGGGAATAGTCAAAGTAAAAGAATTAATCCAACATGGAACTAACACATTCAACCGTAATATCATAATTTATAGAAAGAAAATGAAAATATAAAATGAACTGCTTGAATCAATGGATGTAGACTAACTGGTGTTAGAATTAGCAATAGATCTTGCTACGATGTTAAATGTTATCTTACTCTATAAAGTTCACATTTATTCCACATCTTGTCATGGAATATTTGTTCTGATCTTTCCAGTTCTCTCTGATTCATCCATTTTCCCAAACTCCCCATTCACTATTGCTTCATTATCACTCAAAATGTATGTAACCATCTGGAAATTCTCACTTATTACTCAAAGTTTAGAATGAAGTTTAAAAACTAAATTTAAATCCTGTAAAAGTAAAAAAAAAATGCCCTCAACATCACTACATATATTAAGTGTTTAAACAAATATTTCCCTTTTTAGGACAAGGAAAAGAAAAAGAGATACAATTCTGTACAGTTTTGGCAAACCTACCGCCTGAAGTTTTGTATACACCATCAGATCTGAATAAGAGATGGAAACCACTTTCACTATCCGGCTACCATTTGTGGGGAACAACATTTCAAAAGTAGTCAGAGGCCTTAGAGTACCCTTAACTCATGGATGAAATCCAGCTAGGCTTGGCTTAACAGAAATCTTCGGTGATCTTAAACACAAAAAGGAAGCTTACAAGAAGTGGAAACTTGGACAGATGACTAGGGAGGAGTATAAAAATATTGCTCGAGCATGCAGAGCTGTAATCAGGAATGCCAAAGCACAATTGGAGTCGCAGCTAGCAAGGGATGTGAAGGGTAACAAGAAGAATTTCTACAGGTATGTTAGTAACAAGAAGGAGGTTGGGAAAGTGTGAGACCCTTACTGAATGGGGGAGGCAACCTAGTGACTGATGATGTGCATAAAGCTCAAGTACTTAATGCTTTTTTTCCCTCGGTCTTCACAGACAAGGTCAGCTCCAAGACTGCTGCACTGGGGAGGAGGTGAGCAGCCCTCAGTGGTGAAAGAACAGGTTAAGGATTATTTAGAAAAGCTGGACATGCACAAGTCCATGGGGCTGGATCTAGTGCATCCGAGGGTGCTGAGGGAGTTGGTTGATGTGATTGCAGAGCCATTGGCCATTATCTTTGAAAACTCTTGGAAATCGGGGCAGGTCCTGGATGACTGGAAAAAGGCAAATATAGTGCCCATCTTTAAAAAATGGAAGAAGGAGAATTCGGGGAACTACAGACCAGTCAGCCTCACCTCAGTCCTTGGGAAAATCATGGAGCAGGTCCTCAAGGCATCCATTTTGAAGCATTTGGAGGAGAGGAAGGTGATCAGGAACAGTCAACATGGATTCACCAAGGGCAAGTCATGCCTGACCAATCTGATTGCCTTCTACGATGAGATAACTGGCTCCGTGGATATGGGGAAAGCAGTGGACATGGATATATATTGACTTTAGCAAAGCTTTTGATAGGGTCTCTCACAGTATTCCTGCAAGTTAAAGAAGTATGGATTGGATGTATGGACTATAATGTAGATAGAAAGCTGACTAGATCGACGGGCTCAATGGGTAGTGATCAACAGCTTCATGTCTAGTTGGCAGCCAGTATCAAGCGGAATGTCCCAGTGGTCGGTCCTAGTGCCGGTTTTGTTCAACATCTTCATTAATGATCTGGATGATGGGATGGATTGCACCCTCAGCAAGTTCGCGGATGACACTAAGATAGGGGGAGAGGTAGAGATAGGATAGGGATAGGGTCCAGAGTGACTTAGACAAATTGGAGGGTTGGGCCAAAAGAAATATGAGGAGGTTCAACAAGGACAAGTGCAGAGTCCTGCACTTAGGACGGAAGAATCCCATGCACCGCTACAGGCTGGGGACCGACTGGCTTAGCAGCAGTACTGCCGAAAAGGACCTGGGGATTACAGTGGACGGGAAGCTGGATATGAGTCAACAGTGTGCCCTTGTTGCCAAGAAGGCTAATGGCATATTGGGCTGCATTAGTAGGAGCATTGCCAGCGGATCAAGGGAAGTGATTATTCCCCTCTATTCGGCACTGGTGAGGGCCCCCTATTACAGAAAGGATGTAGACAAATTGGAGAGAGTCCAGCAGAGGGCAACAAAAATTATTAGGGAGCTGGGGCACATGACTTATGAGGAGAGGATGAGGGAACTGAGATTGTTTAGTCTGCAGAAGAGAAGAGTGAAGGGGGGATTTGATAGCAGCCTTCAACTACCTGAAGGGGGTTTCCAAAGAGGATGGAGCTAGGCTGTTCTCAGTGGTGGCAGATGACAGAACAAGGAGCAACGGTCTCAAGTGGCAGTGGGGGAGGTCTAGGTTGGATATTAGGAAAAACTATTTCACTAAGAAGGTGATGAAGCACTGGAATGGGTTACCTAGGGAGGTAGTGGAAACTCCATCCTTGGAGTTTTTTAAGGCCCGGCTTGACAAAGCCCTGGCTGTGATGATTTAGTTGGGGTTGGTCCTGCTTTGAACAGGGGGTTGGACTAGATCACCTCCTGAGGTCTCTTCCAACCCTAATCTTTAGGAAAAAGAAAGAAAAATACATCCTTAATTCTTATCCAGAGATGATCAGAATCAATACATTCTTATTGGCCCAACTGTACCCACCTACACTGTAGCTACACCATGTGTCGGAGGCATGACTCCAAGTTTAGGTGATGCACACCTAAACTGCACACCTTAATGCATCCTTTGGGGAACAAGAGGCCCCAAAGTGAATGGGGACAGATGGAAAGCAAGTGGGGCCATGGCTTTGCTACATCACCCAGCTGAGCTAGCTGGGCACTCAGGGAGGAGTATAGTTCACCAGTTGAAAGGAGGTAACATTGGGTTTACTCCCTTTGTGCTGTGAGGATTCCTGCAAGCTCCTGGAGTTCCCCTCGGGGCAAAGAAGCTCGATACCACACAGTGAGATCTGTGCCTAAAACACACAAAAGAACATAACATAAGAATGGCTGTACTGGGTCAGACCAAAGGTCCATCTAGCCCAGTATCCTGTCTACCAACAGTGGCCAATGCCAGGTGCACCAGAGGGAGTGAACCTAACAGGTAATGATCAAGTGATCTCTCTCCTGCCATCCATCTCCAACCTCTGACAAACAGAGGCTAGGGACACCATTCCTTACCCATCTTGGTTAATAGCCATTAATGGACTTAACCTCCATTAATGGAGGTTCTCTTTTAAATGCTGTTATAGTCCTAGCCTTCACAACCTCCTCTGGCAAGGAGTTCCACAAGTTGACTGTGCGCTGTGTGAAGAAAAACTTCCTTTTATTTGTTTTAAACCTGATGCTCATTAATTTCATTTGGTGGCCCCTAGTTCTTGTTTTATGGGAATAAGTATATAACTTTTCCTTATCTACTTTCTCCACCTCACTCATGATTTTATATACCTCTATCATATCCCCCTTAGTCTCCTCTTTTCCAAGTTGAAAAGTTCTAGCCTCTTTAATCTCTCCTCATATGGGACCCGTTCCAAACCTCTAATCATTTTAGTTGCCCTTCTCTGAACTTGTCTAACGCCAGTATTTCTTCTTTGAGATGAGGAGACCACATCTGTATGCAGTATTCAAGATGTGTGCATACCATCAATTTATATAAGAGCAATAAGATATTCTCAGTCTTATTCTCTATCCCCTTTTTAATGATTCCTAACATCCTGTTTGCTTTTTTGACCGCCTCTGCGCACTGCGTGGACATCTTCAGAGAACTATCCATGATGACTCCAAGATCTTTATCCTGATTTGTTGTAGCTAAATTAGCCCCCATCATATTGTATGTATAGTTGGGTTTTTTTTCCAATGTGCATTACTTTACATTTATCCACATTAAATTTCACTTGCCATTTTGTTGCCCAATCACTTTGCTTTGGTCTTAACTATCTTGAGCAGTTTAGTATCATCTGCAAACTTTGCCACCTCACTTTTTACCCCTTTCTCCAGATCATTTATGAATAAGTTGAATAGGATTGGTCCTAGGACTGACCCTTGGGGAACACCACTAGTTACCCCTCTCCATTCTGAGAATTTACCATTTATTCCTACCCTTTGTTCCCTGTCTTTTAACCAGTTCTCAATCCATGAAAGGATCTTCCCTTTTATCCTATGACAACTTAATTTACGAAAAAGCCTTTGGTAAGGGGCCCCACTGGTTGTTTAGCAGGCTTCCTGCTTATGATGTACTTAAAAACATTTTCTTATTACCTTCTGAGTTTTTGGCTAGCCGTTCTTCAGATTCCTTTTTGGCTTTTCTTATTACATTTTTACACTTAATTTGGCAGTGTTTATGCTCCTTTCTATTTATCTCACTAGGATCTGACTTCCACTTTTTAAAAGATGCCTTTTTATCTTGCACTGCTTTTTTTACATGGCTGTTAAGCCACGGTGACTCTTTTTTAGTTCTTTTACTGTGATTTTTAATTTGGGGTATACATTTCAGTTGGGCCTCTATTATGGTGTCTTTGAAAAGTGTCCATGCAGCTTGCAGGGATTTCACTCTAGTCACTGTACCTTTTAATTTCTGTTTAACTAACCCCCTCATTTTTGCATAGTTCCCCTTTTTTAAATTAAATGCCATAGCATTGCACTGTTGAGATGTTCTTCCCACCACAGGGATGTTAAATGTTGTTATATTATGGTCACTATTTCCAAACGGTCCTGTTATAGTTACCTCTTGGCCAACTCCTCTGCTCCACTCAGGACTAAATCGAGAGTTGCCTCTCCCCCTGTGGGTTCCCGTACCAGCTGCTTCAAGAAGCACACAATTCAACCCTTACTGAGTAAAGTACTTAAACAGATTAAATTAATAAAATTTTGCAGCCAGAGTCACTGTTATATCATTATACAATAAATATTTGGAATATTTCCATCTATCAATAATGCCATCTGTCCCATCCAATACAAATGGACTACAATCCATATGGCTTATTTTTTCTATTGATTACTCTGATGAATGAGTTAGCAAAACCACTCATAAAATCATCATATTACATGACACTGTCATTAAAAAGATGCGAAGAAAAGAAAAACACAAGATGATACTTATCCTGAAAACTGTCAGTTCAATCTACAGGAAGTTTTAGAAAAGTTATGCTAGAAACTTAAAAAAAAAAAAAAAAAAAAAAAAAGCTCTAAACGTTAACTACTGGGTTAGCCAGAAACTGCCCTAGCACCTGAACACACAAGATTATTATTAGTAATTATTTATAGTACAGTAACTTGTAAAGTGTGCTACCTGCTTTATAGACATTCAGGAAGACACATTCCCTGCCCCAAAGAATGAAGAATGTACAAGATGCATGAAAAGCGCGGGAACAGAGGAGAAGGGTTACAACATACAAAGTGATTGGGGTGATGATTCCACATGGCTTGTTAGCTCCAATTATTTTTTCGCCTTTGACTATTCATATTCTTACCCTTGCTTATATTCGATTTTAATTGCTTCTGCTATTATTTTTTTGTTTTATCTTGACTTTAACCCTTGCCTACCTCTCAACTATTTACTTCCACCATAATCACCATGTAATAACAATCCATATGACTTGCTGACCCACTGTTTCCAGCTTGGTCCCTGTGCTGGTGGCATGGGCAGGTAAGTGGAAGGAAAACTTTTTTGCCCCACAAGCTTCTCCTGTGCCTCACTGCTGGTGCAGTATCTCCCTGGGGACTGGGCTTTTAAAAGGATTGCCCTTCTGAAGAAATAACAACTGGTGCTGACTCTGACGTCCTCTGTCTAGCTTTTCAAAAAATTCTCAGTGAAACCTTGTTTGCGAAGAAACTCGGATTCTCACAATGTCAAAAGCAGCAAGGGAAGCTTTTCAATTACCACCATGCAACACTCAATACTTCTATAGGCATTTTGTGATAACTAAACATTTATATGTCTGTAACACATTTCAGACAGAAGGATCCCAAAGTGTTCAACACTGCATAGGTAAGAAATCACTCACCAACATTGAAATGTTGCCAGACTCAGTGTTGAACACAGCGGCTGCTAAGCAGCACCCAGCTATGATACACAAAAGCTTAAAGCAGAAAATGGAAATTCCTGTTGCCATCTGAATCACAAGTGAAATTGGCCTAGATACTGGGGTTAGCTTCCCTATTCTTACAAAAAATACCCTTTTGATCTTCAATAACCACAGATGGTCAGGATCTTAGCTTTCTGGTTCATCTGAAAGACAACACCTCCAGCAGTACTGTCATCTGCTAACACCATCCTGGGGCATTGGTTCAGTACTGAATCACAGGGAAGAGTGTGTGATGAGCCACTATGGAATTCATGCAGTATATGTGCTTTCCTTAGAAGTCTAATAAATGTACTGCCCAGGCCTATCACTACTTAAATAATAAAATCTGGTAAGATTACAGACAGAAGCTATATAATTGCAGGAAATTGATGGTACCCTGCATGAACATTCTTAAATTATCTTTTACCATCACCTCCCTTTCATAATTCAGTATTTCTGCTGTTATCTTGCCTTTGGATCAAATGGAACAAGAGATCTTTATTTATTGAAATAGACAAAAACAAACAAAGCTGAGTTGAAAGTTATACAAGAATATTATTGATAGGTAGTCCATTTTCTAAAACAATTCAAAATCTTAGAAATTAGAAGTCTTTCAAAACCCAGTAAATTTTACACAAAGTTCAGAAGCGTAATTTATGAATTTACTTTGCGATTGACACATTTTTAAAAAAACAAGAGAAATAAATTTTCTGAGACCATTATGCAATATATTTCATAACAGCAGTGAGCTGGTTCTTAACCTGTTTTCCTCGGTTGAAGTTAAACTATTGCATGAGTAGAATGAGGTGAGAATCTTTTACCAGGAATTATGGATTTTCTTCCCCTTTCACGTTCTTTCAGTCTCGTTTTAATTTAATGACTATTAAATACTTGTCAATTATGAGACATCCCCAACAGCAATTATAAATAGCATTATAATTCCATCTAACAGAAGTCAGGAGAAAAAAGATAATTTAACGCTCATATATATGAGTACTGATCTGCTCATTGCTTTTTAAGTTAGAGATTTACAGAGCAAAATTATAGAAAATAAGATCAAAGGAGAAAAATAAAGCACCAAGTGGTACTTCTGGATAGAAGACCAAGGGATTTAGAGTGGGATAAGAGGACTATAACAAATAGAACAATCAGTACATAGTCTTCTTTTGTAGTATACTCGTCTTTCCCCATTTTATCTAGCAACAGCAACTGCAGATGGCTGAAGTCATAAGAAGTGAGATAAAGGATGTGGGCTTATTTTACAGTGAAAAAGTCAGCAGATAAGAACATAAGAATGGCCATACTGTGTCAGACCAAAGGTCCATCCATCCCAGTATACTGTCAGTGAACAATGCCAGGTGTCCCAGAGAGAGTGAACCTAACAGGTAATGATCAAGTGATCTCTCTCCTGCCATCCATCTCCATCCTCTGACGAACAGAGGATAGGGACACCATTCCTTACCCATCCTGGCTAATAACCATTAAAGGACTTAACCTCCATGAATTTATCTAGTTCTCTTTTAAACCCTGTTATAGTCCTAGCCTTCACAACCTCCTCAGGCAAGCAGTTCCACAGGTTGACTGTGTGCTGTATGAAGAAGAACTTCCTTTTATTCATTTTAAACCTGATGCCCATTAATTTCATTTGATGTCCCTTAGTTCTTATATTATAGGAACAAGTAAATAACTTTTCCTTATTCACTTTCTCCGCATCACTCATGATTTTATATACCTCTATCATATCCCCCCTTAGTCTCCTCATTTCCAAGCTGAAAAGTCCTAGCTTCTTTAATTTCTCCTCATATGGGACCCATTCCAAACCCCTAATCATTTTAGTTGCCCTTCTCTGAACCTTTTCTAATACCAGCATATCTTTTTTGAGACGAGGAGACCACATCTGCATGCAGTATTCAAGATATGGGCGTACCATGGATTTATATAAGGGCAATAAGATATTCTCCATCTTATCTATCCCCTTTTTAATGATTCTTAACATCCTGTTTCCTTTTTTGACTGCCGCTGCACACTGTATGGACGTATTCAGAGAACTATCCACGATGACTCCAAGATCTCTTTCCTGATTAATTGTAGCTAAATTAGCCCCCATCACATTGTATGTATAGTTGGGGTTATTTTTTCCAATGTGCATTAGTTTACATTTAGCCGCATTAAATTTCATTTGCCATTTTGTTGCCCAATCACTTAGTTTTGTGAGATCTTTTTGAAGGTCTTCACAAGTTGCTTTGGTCTTAACTATCTTGAGCAGTTAATATCGTCTGCAAACTTTGCCACCTCACTGTTTACCCCTTTCTCCAGATCATTTATGAATAAGTTGAATAGGATGGTCCTAGGACTGACCCTTGAGGAATATCACTAGTTACCCCTCTCTATTCTGAGAATTTACCATTTATTCCTACCCTTTCCTGTTCCCTGTCTTTTAACTGGTTCTCAATCCATAGAAGAATCTTCCCTCTTATCCCATGACAACTTAATGTACGTAAGAGCCTTTGGTGAGGGACCTTGTCAAAGGTTTTCTGGAAATCTAAGTACACTATGTCCACTGGATCCACCCAACATGTTTGTTGACCCCTTTCAAAGAACTCTAATAGATTAGTAAAATATGATTTCCCTTTACAGAAACCATGTTGACTTTTGCCCAACAATTTATGGGCAATTTCTATGTGTCTGACAATTTTATTCTTTACTATTGTTTCAACTAATTTGCCCGGTACTGACGTTAGACTTACCGGTCTATAATTGCTGGGATCACCTCTAGAGTCTTTTTTAAATATTGGTGTTACATTAGCTATCTTCCAGTCATTAGGTACAGAAGCTGATTTAAAGGACAGGTTACAAATCATAGTTAATAGTTCCGCAATTTCACATTTGAAATTCACATCTGGTCCTGGTGACTTGTTACTGTTAAGTTTATCAATTAATTCCAAAACCTCCTCGAGTGACACTTCAATCTGTGACAATTCCTCAGATTTGTCACCTACAAAGGATGGCTCAGACTTGGGAATCTCCCTAACATCCTCAGCAGTGAAGACTGAAGCAAAGAATTCAATTAGTTTCTCCTCAATGACTTTATCATCTTTAAGCGCTCCTTTTGTATCTCGATAATTCAGGGGCCCCACGGGTTGTTTAGCAGGCTTCCCACTTCTGATGTACTTAAAAAACATTTTGTTATTACCTTTTGAATTTTTGGCTAGCCGTTCTTCAAACTCCTTTTTGGCTTTTCTTCTGACATTTTTCACTTAATTTGGCAGTGTTTATGCTCCTTTCTATTTACCTCACTAGGATCTGACTTCCACTTTTTAAAAGATGCCTTTTTATCGCTCATTCCTTCTTTTACATGGTTAAGCCAAGCCACGGTGGCTCTTTTTTAGTTCTTTTACTGTGATTTTTAATTTGGGGTATACATTTCAGTTGGGCCTCTATTATGGTGTCTTTGAAAAGTGTCCATGCAGCTTGCAGGGATTTCACTCTAGTCACTGTACCTTTTAATGTCTGTTTAAGTAACTGCCTCATTTTTGCATAGTTCCCCTTTCTGAAATTAAATGCCACAGTGTTGGGCTGTTGAAGTGTTCTTCCCACCACAGGAATGTTAATTGTTATTATGGTCACTATTTCCAAGCGGTCCTGTTATAGTTACCTCTTGGACCAGCTCCTGCACTCCACTCAGGACTAAATCGAGAATTGCCTCTCCCCTGGTGGGTTCCGTACCAGCTGCTCCGAGAAGCAGTCATTTAAAGTATCAAGAAATTTTGTCTCTGCATTTCGTCCTGAGGTGACATGTATCCAGTCAATATGGATATAACTGAAATCCCCCACTATTACTGAGTTCTTTATTTTGACAGCCTCTCTAATCTTTCTTTGCATTTCATCATCACTATCACTGGCCTTGGTCAGGTGGTTGATAATGATCCCTACTTTTATATTTTTCTTATTAGAGCATGGCATTACTATCCATAGAGATTCTATGGAACATGTGGATTCATTTAAGATTTTTACTTCATTTGATTCTACATTTTCTTTCACATATAGTGCCTCTCCTCCTCTCCCTGCATGACCTATTCTGTCCTGATATAATTTGTACCCTGGAATGATTGTGTCCCATTGATTGTGATGCCTAATATATCAATATCCTCCTTTAGCACAAGGCACTCTAGTTCACCCATCTTATTATTTAGACTTCTGGCATTTGTGTACAAGCACTTTAAAAACTTGTCACTGTTTATTTGTCTGCCCTTTTCTGATGTGTCAGATTCTTTTTTTTATGTGAATGTTTCTTGTCTGATCCGGCCCATACTTTATCCTCTTCCATCCTCTTCTCGTGACTAAAACCTAGAGAATCTCTAACAATAGACTCTCCTCTAAGAGAAGTCTCTGTCTGATCCACATGGTCCTGTGCAGCAATCAGCTTTCCCCATCACTTAGTTTAAAAACGGCTCTGTAACCTTTTTAATGTTAAGTGCCAGCAGTCTGGATCCACTTTAGTTTAGGTGGAGCCCATCCTTCCTGTATAGGCTCTCCCATCCCAAAAGTTTCCCTAGTCCCTAATAAATCTAAACCCCTCCTCTCTACACTATCTTATCCATGTATTGAGACTCTGAAGCTCTGCCCGCCTACCTCGCCCTGCATGTGGAACTGGAAGCATTTCTGAGAATGTTACCATAGAGGTCCTGGATTTCAGTCTCTTTCCTAGCAGCCTAAATTTGGCCTCCAGGACCTCTCTCCTATCCTTCCCTATGTCATTGGTACCTACATGTACCACGACCACTGGCTCCTCCCCGGCACTACACATAAGCCTATCTAGATGCCTTGAGAGATCTGCAACCTTCGCACCAGGCAGGCAAGTCACCATACGGTTCTCCCGGTCATCACACACCCAGCTATCCATGTTTCTAATAATCAAATCTCCCATTACTAACACCTGCCTTTTCCTAATGACTGGAGTTCCCTCACCCGGAGGGGTAACCTCAGTGCAAGAGGATACCCCCATCATCATCTGGAAGGAGGGTCCCAACTATGGGAAGGTTTCACCGCTCTGCTTCTCTGGGCCTTTCATCCTTCCTTAACAGCGCAGGGGCTGTCTGACCGGAGGTGGGACAAATCTACAGTGTCCTGGAAAGCCTCATCAACATACTTCTCTGCCTCCCTTAGCTCCTCCAGTTCCGCCACCCTGGCCTCCAAAGCCCGTACGCGGTCTCTGAGGGCCAGGAGCTCCTTGTACCGAATGCACATATATGCCACCCGCCCACAGGGCAGGTAATTATACATGCTACACTGAGCGAAATAAATAGGATAGCCCCCACTCTGCTGCTGGGCTTCTGCCTGCATTCTCTCCTACAGCTACCTAGGTTCATGATAGGGTTTTTGTTTATATCAAGAAGTTTTGATTATAGTTTAATTTAAAGGTTTTAAAGAATGACAAGTGCACCTCACCCCCTTCCCACTCCCCTTCCCAACTCCCTGCTAGCGGACCCGTTCGCAAAGCTCCCTGGTCACTTGCTCACTGCTTTATAAAGCCCCGGCGTTCCTGATAGCCCTGACCCGACTAAGGCTCAGCCAATGAACAGACACTTCTAGATTTCAAACCTTGTTTAGAAGCTCACAGCTTCCAACTGCCAGCAACAGCACATGGTCCTTCAAACAAACAAACAGATAGACAAACACAACTCAGCACACAGCAAGTAACCCTCAAACACAAACTACAGTCAGCCACTTACCCCAAGGGTCCCGTATTTGCTCTTCCTTCACCTGGAGAACTCCCTCTCAAAACTCCCTGTTAGCTTAACTAGTAATGGCAGATGTAGGTGTACATAGACCAGGTAGCCAACTCACAAACTGCAAATGCAGATGCCAAACTTCTTATAGAACATACCTCTCACAGAATGGCATGGTCTTTCTGGGTGATATGTGTTTAACCTTATGGGATAAGTATTTAATCTACTGAGCTACTGTGACTTTCTGTTCTTCTTTTAACTTTAACAACAAACTATTATTGTTTGTAAAATTATGAGTGTAAGCTTGGTAAAACTTTAGAATTCACTTTATACCCAGGGAGGCTCTCCCTCTGTTGCAACAATGAGGGACCAGGAAAACAAGAGGTTAATTAACTTAAAATTCCAACAGGTGAAAAGAAAAACCCAGCAGGGAATATCCTTCCACGTAGATTCTTTGTCTTCTTGTTCGCAGCCGGAAATGTTTTTCAAGGGTGGGGGACCTGAAACTATTAAAAAAGAGGGGCAAACACATAACCCCATACTGTAGATACAGCCTACAAGTAAGAAAAGGGGTTTTACCATTGCTGTAGGAACACCACCACCTCGAGCAACAGTAGCTCAATTGACAGAAGCATTCTGCTAGGGATTAAGTGGCATACCTATGATGTTCAGGGGTGTGGATTTTTCACATCCCTGAGTGCTGTAGATATGTTGATATAAACTTTAAGCGTAGACCAGGCCTAAGGCTCAAATCCAAGACCTCAACAGTGCCTGTCTGGGGAATTTTCAGTTGAGGAGCTCTCATGTAGGTTTTTCAGGCAGAGAAGTCAGACAGCATTGCAGTGAGACAGAACTGAGCTCTAGGGGAGATAGAGGGGGATATATGCTTAGGCATATATCAGTGTAGAACTCCTGAGATGAACTTTTCCTGGTAATTCCCTGTAGGATTCACTCTTGCCTGGCCAATGACATATTTAGCTGCGAGATGGCCATGAGGGATTTTTCATTCCTGATCTTCCTCTCATTCCTTCCCCATCCTCCCCTTCCTGTCCCCCATAATCCATATTATTCTCCCATAACTGAATTTCATCTCTGCTTTCTCTCTAACGTAGAAGAGCTGGAAGGGAAAGAAGTTAGACAAAAGAAAAATGAGAGCTGAGAACTAAAGCATAATGTGTCATTTCAGCTTTCCAGGTCAAAGAAAAATAGAAAGGAAATCAGTGGATCGGTGCTGATATACTAGCCTTGACTAACACATCTTTTACTTACTGCTTCTGGTAGGTGAAGCCATGCAATGTTTCTAATTGTGGCTGCTCAGTACGGTGAGAGAAAAGGTATTTATGACAAACAGCAATAGACATTAACTGAAAAGGTATCTGAAATGAGGAAAAAAACCAAATATTTGGTAAATGAAATTGCTTTAACTGAAATGTATTATTATTTATTTGCATTGCAGTAGTGCCTAGAAGATCCTACAGGTCCCATTATGCTAGCCACTTCACAAATATATAGTAACAGATAGCCCTTGCCCTGAAGAATTTACAATTTAAACAGATTACGTATACAGACAAAGGGCACAGAGAAGTAATGTGGCTTGCTAAAAGGTAACTTAGCCAGAAAATAGAAGAGCCAGGAACAGAAGAAAGGTCTCTTAGCTCTCAGACTAGTTCCATGTTCATTATATCATGCTGCCTCTTCACGATAATAGTTCTTTAATATTTTGATACATATTTGGAAGTGGGTATCAGTGAAGTAATTTGGACAGTCGGAAACCATCTTCATTTTTTCAAGGTAGGTAACAATGCCTAATGAATAGTGCTCATTTCTATCACTGAGGATAGTGATAAGAAAGGGACTTAACAGAACTATGGGTCTGATCCTGTGGCCCTTATTCAGACTAAGCTCCCATCGACTTCATGTTCATGCTCTACATTATCATCTTCCTAGAAGTATATTGTTTCTGTGTATATAAACACATATAGATGCTCACCCACACACTTCTCCAAGGTCCCTTCCTTTAGACCCAATTCACTTCTGTCCTCAGGGGCGGCTCCAGGCACCAGCGCAGCAAGCGCGTGCCTGGGGCAGCAAGCCACGGGGGACAGCGTGCTGGTCACTGTGAAGGCGGCAGTCAGGCCGCCTTCGGGACCGGGACCGGCAGATCACCTGCAGAAATGCCGCCGAATCCGCGTGACCGGCGGATCATCCGCAGAAACGCCGCTGAAGGCCGCCTGACTACCGTGCTTGGGGCAGCAAAAAACATAGAGCCGCCCCTGTCTGTCCTACACAATTTACATATTGTATTTTGTACTCTTCTATATTATTGACATCAAATATATAGAATTATTCAACTGAAGTTTTAGAAAAACGTTATTTATGCAGGAGAAATTCATCTCACATCTTTATAATACCCTACTAATAATTTTTTGGTGTTTCATAAATAAGCCTTGGCAGTTGAGAAGTATGATGTATATTATTTAGGAACAATGTTTAATATAAATACCTCAGTAATCACAATACACTGTCATTTCTCTGTTAAATTCAGAACATCCAACAATCAAACAGAAGTCTGAAAGCCCTTTAAAAATTTAATTAAATCTGTGGTTTATAATGTCTGATCTGGAAGAAATGAACTCTGAACTGAATAATTTTATTTGCACAGTTACACACAATCTGTTTTTCATGGAATGACAAACGGAATAATTCCAATCTATACATTGTTTGCTCTTATTAGGTAACCAGTAGGTTGCTATTCATTCATACCTATCTTTGGCCACTGCTTGAAATGAAGAAAACTCTTTCAAATAACAGAATGTTTTTGTTTGGCTGGCTGTTTTATTTGGCTAGAATAGAACATTATGTCATGCTATAGTGGCCCAGGGCTGTAGTATTGGGACACCAGCAAAGAAAGAGAAAACACAATAAAAGTAGAGAGAAAATCCTGTCTCTTTAATGCACACACCTTTCAGTGTGCAGCCACAGTGCCTGGTCTGCTCACAGAAAAGTAATACTAAGGCTTTCTCCAGTTTGGTTCAAAGGGATTTGTTAAGTGCCAGATCCAGGAAGGCTGGAGGTCTCCTGGCTTCCTTGCCTCCACAGATTAGGAGAAGGGGAAGAAGTACAGCTCTCTAGTTCCCCCAACGCCTTCAAGTCTCCTGGCTCTGTTCCTCCCTGGTCAGAGGAGAGAGAGAACACTCAGTTTTCCGTAAGAATGCCTAATCTATTATTTCCCCTTCCACACAAACCTTGATGGACCAAGGTGAGACTCTTCTGTTTCCAGCTGGCAGGCCAAGCAGCTTCTCAGGGAAGAACAGGCCTCCATTGGATAGAAGGGAGTTACCTCTTTCCCTGCCTTAGTGTGGGTTTTACATAAACCATCCCTCACCAGTAAAGGCCTCAACACACTAAGAAAAAACTCAGCATCCAGATCTCTCTTTCCCAAGCATGATTATAGAGGAAGTAGTAGGAAACTGGTTATAGCAACATTTAACTTCCACTGATATTTTTAAGAACCGTCCAACCCATCTTCAGGCCAAGCCAAGGCACAGAACTGTTGCAATGATGGACAATCTCCCAGGATGACTCACAACACTGAAAAATGTGATGCTTTTTAATCTTTCCTCTGTTTTTGCCACTGCCACTCATAAGGGATTGACCTCCTTATGGGACCTGACAGGAGTTTATAAAATGGCTCTAAATTGGCCTTTCTAACAAATCCCACAGAGTGCTATTGGGGAGCTAATCCTTCTCCCCAAAAGCTCTCATATGTGGAGTCCTGCAAGGCTCATACCTGTCACTGCTCTAATTTAAATTCTCTTTGAGACAATCATGAGCTGACATGGGCTATGATACCAGCAATATCCTGACGACATGCAGTTCTATATATATGCATTTTTCACCTTGCCCAGACAGCCCTATCTCCCAGCAATTTCAGTACATGGAGAGAATATGAGAGTGGAAGAAGAATGGCTGGGTCACACTGTACACAGTAAAGACTTAAAACAGGCTAGGAGGAAAAGGGAAGCATTTCCAAGAATTGGCAAACCACCACCAATTTGCCTTCAAACGAGGGCACACACTTCCCATAGACAAAATGGTGTTTATGGCCATGTTGCACTCATCACTGCCCTTGACAAATAGCTAGACACACCAAAAGCACCTTCCTCCAGCTGTCAGCTAACATGAAAAAACTTGACTCTTCTTTCCCTGCCAGTTGTGGTCCTGGAATGGGACTGCATAAGATGTTTGTGAAATTATTGCATCAGGTGCATCATGAGATGATCCATCTCCTAAATGATTCCAGCTGAAGAGAGCATATTAAACTGGAGTTCTGGAATCTGCACTGGATTTCCATTCACTAATAGTTCCACTTAGAGGTCATGATATTAATCTATAAAACCCTCAAATGAGTAGAAGCATATTATCTTAAGGACCATGTTACCTTAAGGAAATGCCATGGCAGCTGCAATCCTCTGACATAAATATGACTAACAAGTATAAATTCTAAGAAGAAAGAGATAAGGAACATTCTCCACAGGAAACAGGCAGAGTCTAAGGGCTTGTCTACACTTAGAAATTTTACAAAATATCTGTTATGAAATAATTTTTCTGGAATAGCAATTTTGGTAAATTTCCAAGTGTAGATAAGCCATAAACTGCCTTATTCAGATCATGCTGTAATGACTCACCTTTTTGCCAATACATGCCCCTCAGAAAGGAATGGGGCAGATGAAAAAAATCTGATATTATGCCCCCAAAAAAGAAGCTACAGGAAGTGCAACATGCAAAAATAATACAGGTTGAATTAAGAAACCGAGATCCAAGGTTGGCAGAGCTAAAAGAGTATAGGTGAAGGCGAGGAACTCTAGAGAGGCACCACACTCATTCTCAGAGAAATGGAAAGCATTATTCATTAGAGTTCCCTTCCAATAAATGAAGGAGAAATGTGATGGGCTTTGAGTAAAATTCTGTGCATCCCTCCTCATTCAAAGAGAAGGCTGCGCTGATGCAGAGGCGCTTAAAGTGGAGGGGGCAGAAATAAGGGGAAAGGAAGGTTACTTAGCAGAGTTCAAAAGATTCCTTGAATATTTGTATTACACATGAACTCAACTTCAAAACGGTTTCTTCTGCTCTAGCTATCTGTTCCCCTTAGAAGTCAGAACACTTTGAGTCCATTATGGTAATTATGTGCTAATTATCACAAGTTTATCTACCTGTAAAATGGGTACTATGCAGAAGTGTAGTGACCATTCATTATTTAATGCTTGTAAAGTTGAGATCATTAAAAAAAATGGAGCAGGAATATAAAGTATCATTATTGCATCATAAGAAATCATTGTGCAAATTATTATATTGTCAGGGAGGATATGAGTCACTAATAGCCATGCAAACTTGCTCAGGACAGAATTTGGCCTTGTGTGTTCAGGTTTAATAAGCAGTAAAAGCTAATTAATTCCATGTACATTAAAATATTGCTTATAATAAACACCTAAACAAGAAAACCAGCAGAATAATTCAAAAAACATTCAGAGAAACTGCTCAACACCTTTACAGAAGATACACAGGCAGAACTATTTCAAATTGAATATTGTTCAAATTTTTTCAGGAGGGACTGGCTTTCATCACAAATTTTTTAACTTATTGCTTTGGGGAATTAAGACAAAGTTAGTGATGACTATAACTTTCTATTAAGCAACTTTTCTTTTCAACTGTGCTCAGCCACTTATGAGCCAGAACATAACAGCTCAATCAAACCTTATTATATCAGTTTTACTTGACCCCCTCTGAAATGCACTGAGAAAATTCTGATATTACTGCAAGACTTAGAAAAACTTTTTTATAAATTGACTTTTTTTTTTTAACTAGAAAGAAGAAAATGGATCTTACCGTTTTAAGTTCACTTAATTTCTTTTGCCATATAGCGCGAGCGACAGGAATGTACTTTCTGTCAGTTACATAACAATTTGCCATAAGGATGTGGTGGAGTTCAATGTTGTGGCTCATAGCTTTAAGGACTTTTTCAACATGGTTTAGTGAAACTGTAGCCTCAGTTTGTATGCCACCACCTACAAGCTGCATGGTACAAGGTACTAATGCAATCTGCCCAGCACAGTATAGAACTTCTCCAATCTAGAAGAGAATAAGAAAAAAAAACAAGTTTGAATTTTTCTTTCCTTTTTCTAAGCATTCTCTTTCAGCACTTGCTGTTCTCTGTCATCAAAGAAGCACCTCTGACTTTGCCACAAATGGAGCAAATATGCCAACCTAAAGGTCATTTTCGACAGGGATTTAGTTACACTATAAAAGTATCATACTGTAATAAACTTTAACCAAAGAGTTAATACATGGATGGTCAAATGCGCATAATCTTCAAAGAATCAGCCATGAACTGATTAAATAAGTCTAGAAATATGTAAATTTAACCTTTCACAATGTCACAATATTTCTCTGCAATCACTGAAAGGGTTTGTGTCAAGTTAAAAATAAGTTGTTTACAGCCCAACAACTCAGGTACTCAGAAAAATGGATCATTTTACTTGTACAATTTATGGACAACAATATTTTTCATTATTTTAAGGCAATCATATCAAGGTAACCATTCCCTACAGTGTATTAACCTAACAGCTCTGTTTGACGTTACATTTTGCTATTGTTTCTACAACATGCCAATCCTCAAATATGCTGAACGGTTGGCTGCTTCTGCTTTCTCCAAGTACATTTGCACAATCTACAAAGTTTCCATGAGTTTAAACAGGTAGAGTTGTGGGGTACTGTATGTTATGGGTTTTTGTACATATATGCATGACGACTCTGGTTTGCTGCTGCTTACATTTTTTTATTTTATTTTTATTTCTTTAGATGTATACAAACACTACAAAGGCAACTATCCATAATACTCTTGGTGCCCTTGACATAACTTAAGTATCAATAAAAATAATATCCAGCTAACAGTGAGTTGTACAATTCACGATAAGCCACCACCAAGGAACAGGACACTGATGATTGCTGAAGAAGAATCTTACTGGAAACTATGGTGTTGGGTTTACCTTCCAGAAATCTAACTATAATGCCTGTTTGCTTCAAGAGCGAATTGTTTGCCAGATATACTTCTCATACAGGGTATCCGATCAACGTATGTTATTTTGTGGCTAAAGCGTAGCTACTTTGGGCTGCTTTTCACAAGCTTATTGGGCAAGACCTACCAGGTAAGACTCTCAAGACCTACATTCTCAACCACAGCTAACAGAGGAAACATTGGTTTCAACTGTTCAGACATCTTCAGGACTTATGAATTTAATGTAAACATCAAGATCCTTCATTCCCTTTTTCTTTATTTCTCTAAGGAGTCTATACAATTTCTGAGCAGTGAATGTTACTCCACATGACACAAAAACTAAGTACAGAAGTTGGATGTATAGTGGGATGTAAGCAGCTTTGAAACCAGTACAGGAAACATATTGCTGTAAGTAGAGAAAGATGGGGAAAAGCTCTGCTTCACTATGTAAAATGGATTGTGCAAGAATTCTTTATGAGAAATGTTGCAGAACTTTTTGTATAAACTGTATAAATTCCTCAGAATTAAGGCTAAGTAATAAAGAAATCTGTGTCCTGGAAGACATGGCAATCAAACCATGTGACAGACCCATATGCAACTCCAAATCTGTCCTCATAACTGTCTGTGTCTCACAAAAGACTCACACATGTAACTATTGGAAGAGTGTCTTACACAATTTGGCATACAAATTCTATGATTAGCAGCTGAAGAGGGGGAGGAGGCACAGAGGAAGCATAATAGACTAGCTGACACCCATCAAATGATCTTTTAAAACTGTATAAGATGTCTAAAATATTGTTTTGATAATGCTATATATAACCTCGAATTTTGAAAAAAGAAATGCAAGCAATATTTTGGTTAAAAAGAACAAATGGTCTTTTTTTTTTTTAAAGACTCTTCTATTTTAAAATATGTGCCACTGAACAAGGGAGTCCAGCCAGCTATCAAGAGGCATACTGACAAGATAGGAAGCAAATCCAGGAAGATATGATTCAGAGGGGCACAGGTTTATTTTTGGAAAAGAGGCCTTTGTTCTCACCTCTGCTAAATTAAATCTTTGGATAAAACAAAGCCTCCAGTGCAGGTAATTTGTAATCTTCTATAGAGAAATCTCCCCAGCACCAATTCTCCTTCCCCTGTTAGGCCCCTGGCTTTACATGCATCACCCATGTTAATTACTAGATAGACAGAAGAGCTGTTCAACCAGTTCATTTCCTCTATTCTTGAACAGATTGTTTGAGACATAATATGAATACTAATTAATGATAAAATATCTGTCAAGTGTTTTGAAATATGCACTAAGACAGCATTTTCTTAAAGTCTCCTGGATAGTTCCAATACAATTAGCCCTGCTGGTCATAAGCAGGGTCAAAACAAAACTCTAAGATTTGAGCAAAACTGGCAATACTTTTGGCTCAAATTCAGTGGGAATTGTGCAGAGATTAAAAAAAACACAACCACCTTTTTTTACCCCTCTGTTCTTAACATACTTGTTTGCATCTTAAGACATAATTAATAGAAAAACTGTATTCCCAAGATGCCACCATGTTATAAAAAGGCGAGAGCCCGTGGGGGGAAGAAGGAGAAGGAATCAAAACAAGGTCACAGATTATTAGCAACTATTTTGCAGAGGGACACAGCTTAAGTTAAAAGGGGAAGGGGAAGCACATCCCTCTCTTTCCCAATGGCTTGATCATGGCATACAACTATCAATAAACAAATAACCAACAAGGGCAAAGCAGCAAAGAACAAAGTGTGTTAGCAGGTTTCAGAGGGCTGTCTGTACAGTGTTTAAAATAGTATATAGAAAGGGGATAGCAAAGTAAAAACCCATCTAAAGCTGAGAAGACTCCATAATATCTCATTTGCAGTATTGAAATCATACAACAGGAGATGTCACAATGTATGATGGCAATCCTTGTGTTGTGAAAGTGCTGGGCAAAACCCTGCTAAAGCTTTGAAACCTCTATGACGACAACAGAAAATTTAACAGACTACAGTTTCACAGAATATCGAGTCCAGAGAAACAACATTATCAGTGGAAACAGAACTGCAATATAATTGTTATGCATTCACACACCAATGTCATCATTCCAGTTGCACTGTGAATTTTATTTCCATTGTAGTCCATTAAAGATCTGATAAACCAGCAAATGAAAGCACTCTCTGACTTAAGGCTTGTCCTTCTGTGCCAGATTCCGATCTCAGTTACATCAATCTACATCCAGAGTAACTCCACAGGAGTCAATGGGATTGATCTGGATTTAGATTTTCGGAAATGACATCACCGTGATTCTACAGATTCTTGCACCTTCTGTGTCACTTTATACCTGGTTCATATGTTCATTTTGCGTAGGTGTAAATGACTGCACAAAGTGCAAGGCAAAGGAGAAACAAGCCCCCAAAGTCTTTAGTTCTCCCTGTTATGGCTAAGAATGCCAACCTTTCACGTGGGTGAATTCTCTTATATATTCTAGCTGTGCTGCAACATCTAAGCACAATACAAGGCCAGATTATGGTACATTCTGCATGCTGGAGCAAAGGAGGTGTGAGGTACCATTTTACTTCCAGTTGCTGCCTACCCCTAACACTGCTCTCACTGGGAGAGGGAAAGTAGACTGCAGAGCTGAAATGTAACTCTCTTCTTTCTCCCCCCATCAAAATGAGCAGGAAGGAATGGCTGGGGTCTTGGTTCTGCCTCTCCAACATGCCAGGCAGTGTAGCTGCATTAGTGCATTAGATGGTGTATGCTGTGCCAGGTATAGATCCGGTACAGTGTGCTCTCACCACAGAGAAGCTCACAAATGGAGAGTGTCAAATTCCCCAGTGGGATACTTCTGAGGATCCACAACAATGCACTGCACCTTACTCTGGCTCATGGCAAATCTATGTCCACAAAGGGTGAGATATACAGAGACAAAAATATTTGTCACTTTAATTCAAACACAATATAATTGCACCTCCTTTATTTATTATTTCATAACAAATAGCTCATGTATAAAATTGAAGATTCCACTTAATAAAAAAGGTGAGAGAATAAGCCACAATGCATTATTTCACGTATTCAACTTTTTGAGCAGGGCATGCCGACTTTTAGCTGAAGTTAGACTCCTTTTCCACTAGCACAGACTCTAAATCAGTGCAATTAAGACCACTTTGCAATTTACACTCATGGTCTAATAAACCGTTACCAGTAACACGTTCAGAAGTGACCTGTATTACACAGGCCTCCAAGCACTAAATAAAACTTCCACAGTTATGTTCTAGTAAGTCCTGAGCCAAACGTAAAACAATGGATTGTTTGAAGACTGTCTTTCTTTGGGTTGTTCTAAAAGTCCTGCTTAGAATAACTTCCTTAGAATACCTTCACTGGCTAATCCTCATAGTGGCACTAGCATTGGAACACATTCTTTTTCTATGCTTGCAAAGAAATTGGAGTAGGAGAAGAGAGTTAATTAAAGGAAAATAACAGAGGGAAGTAAAGAAAAGAAAAGAAAAGAAAAGAAAAGAAAAGAAAAGAAAAGAAAGAAAGAAAGAAAGAAAGAAAGAAAGAAAGAAAGAAAGAAAGAAAGAAAGAAAGAAAGAAAGAAAGAAAGAAAGAAAGAAAGAAAGAAAGAAAGAAAGAAAGAAAGAAAGAAAGAAAGAAAGAAAGAAAGAAAGAAAGAAAGAAAGAAAGAAAATATATTTGAAATCATGCTAAATCTTGGTAATATTTTGTTCCATGTTCTGTCCCATGTAAATTGTTTATATAACTTGTAAGTACACTATAATATATATCTTTGTTTATATATGTATTTTAAATTCCCAGTGAACGTTTGATCATATTCACAAAAGCTGGAAGTTTTTTAAACAGACAATATTATAGGCACAATTGCAAACTATCCTGATAAAAAAGGAAAGATAGAAAAAATAGCAGCTCTATCAGGAGCTGTTTAATGACTTGAAAGTAAAAAAGAAATCCTACAAAAAGTGGAAACACGGACATATGCTAAGGAGGAATACAAAAGAGTGGCACAAGCATATAGGGACAAAATCAGAAAGGCCAAGACACAAAATGAGTTACACCCAGCAAGGGACATAAAAGGGAAAAAGAAGAGGTTCTATAAAAGTATTAGGAGCCAGAGAGAGAGAGAGAGAGAGGAACTACACTTTCCTTCACTAAGCAGGGAGGGAGAGCTAATAACCGATGACATCAAGAAGGCTGAGTTTAATGCTTATCTTGCATCAGTCTTCGCTAAAAAGATTAATGGTGATCAAATACTCAACACAATATTGACAACAAAGGGAAGAAACACAAGCCAAAATAGGGAAAGAACAGGTTAAAGAATATTTAGATAAGTAAGTCAGTAGGGCCTGATGAAATTTATCCTAGGGCACTTAATGCACTAGCTGAAGCAATCTCAGAACCATTAGCAATTATCTTTGAGAACTCATGGAGGACTGGCGATAAGGGCAAACACAGTACCTACCTTTAAAAAGAGGAACAAAGATGATCCAGGGAATTAAACCAGTCAGCCTGACTTTAATAATTTGTTCCAGTGTCTTTCCAGGTATCAAACAATTAATTTGTAAGCACCTTGAGAATAAACAGGGTGATGCATAATAGCCAACATGGATTTAGCAAGAACAAATCATGCCAAACCAACCCAATTTCCTTAAAAAATGGAGAAAATCAGGAGTGTCATATGTAAGACATGGGAGGTAATAGTCCTGCTCTATTTGGCACTGGTGAGGCCTCTGCTGCAGTACTGTGTCTAATCCTGGGGAGCCACACTTTAAGAAAGATGTGGACAAACCGGGGGGAGTCCAGAGAAAAGCAAAACTGATAAAAGATTTAGAAAACCACACCGATGAGGAAATGTTATAAAAGCTGGGAATATTTAATCTTCAGGAAAGAAGACTGAGGAGGGATCTTATAACAGTCTTAAAAGAGCTCAATTTGTTTATCTTAACAAAGAGGAGGTTAAGGGGTGACTTGATTACAGTATGTAAGTAGCTACATGGGAACAAATATTTAATAATGGATTCTTCAATCTAGCAGTGGAAATTGGCTGGAAATTGAAGACAGACAAACTCAGAGTGGAAATAGGGTGTAAATTTTTAACTGTGAGAACAACTTACCAAGAGCAGTGATCAATTTTTAAATAAAGATTGGATGTTTTTCTAAAAGAAATGTCCTAGGAATTATTTTGGGGAAGCTCTATATGGCCTGTGTTATACAGGAAGTCAGACTAGATGATCACAATAGTGCCTTCTGGCCTTGGAATCTATGAATATGTTAAGGGCTGTTATAAAGAGGATAGTGATCAATTGTTTTTCATGTCCACTGAAGGTAGGACAAGAAGTAATGGACTTAATTTGCAGCAATGGAGATTTAAAAGGTTAGATATTAGGAAAAACTTTCTAACATCAGGGTAGCTAAGTTCTGGAATAGGCTTCCAAGGGAGATGGTGGAATCACCATCATCGGAGATTTTAAAGGACAGGTTAGACACACCCCATTAGAGATGGTCTAGGTTTACTTGGTCCTGCCTCAGTGCTGGGGGCTGGACTTGATGATCTCTTGAGGTCCCTTTCAGCTTTATATTTCTATCATTCTGTGAACTTAAACATAATAAAAATTACACATCCAGAAACTATTCCAGAAAATGAAGTGCTAATGGGGCTAAATGGGTGCCACTAATGTAGCTGACGCTTACAGATGGGGGGAACTCCTTCTTATCAGGAATAATTGAGAGTGTTATTTAGAACAGAATAATTAAACCTTTGGACAAATATAAACTATTAAGGTCAAATCAAGCTGATTTCTAAAGAGAAATCATGCTTTCCATGCCATTTCATCACACATCATGCGGCTGGTTCAGTTAACTTTAAGATCAAAGACATAAGATAACACAGGAAACTAATAATTTTATTTACATTGTCTTCAGTTTAGCTATCTTTGCTATAATGAAATACTGGCTAATTACCTTATGTGAATGAATGCAACTAGTTTACCTGTGTATGCATAAGAAATAGAGGATAAGCTTCAAAGCAATGGTCCACAGACAATCTGCACTGCCTATTTTTCCTCGGGGGAAAGTCCTGCTGTGTTAAGAGGCTTGTCATCTTATTAGAGAAATATAAAGGAAAGCCCTGGACCCGATCCTGCCACGTCAAGTCTGCTTAAACTTTGAACACAGGAAGTATAAGTCGTAAGATGGAGATCCTTAAAATAATGACTTGGAATAACCTGGAAAATGCTTTCAAAGACTAACAGACTTTACATCTAAGCTGCCTTTGGATTCTGACCTGTTGGGATGACAGACTTTTACAAGTGAGCAGTTTATACATCTCTGCTATGAAACTGACCTAAGGACTCTATGCATTTGTATGCATATTGATCTTTTAACCATTTTTAACTCTCCTCTTCCTTTTTCCTTTTATTATTAAGCCTTTCGTTTTAGTTACTAAAGGACTGGGATCAGTGTGATTATTGGCTAAGATCTGAGACTCATATTGACGTGGGGATAAGTGTCCTGTCCTTTGGGATTGGTGAACCTCACATATGGTGAATCAGGTTTTCAATACTCCTGACTATATTAGACTTGGCTGTCTAGATGGGAATCGAGGGCTGGAATGCTTACACGAGATTGTATTTGGCTTCTAGTTAACCATTATGGTGTCACAGAAGCTGTTTTGTTACTGGCTTGGTGAATCTAATTACAGAATGAATCACCAGTTTTTGGGATTGCCTGCTCTATTCCTTGCAGTCTGTCTTGAGCGTAGCATTCTCAGTGTGGCCCATCCAGGCCTCTGGTCACAGTATTACAACCACACCTGTATCCCACAAATCAGTTCAGAGTGAGATTAGTACATAGTCTACTCACTGGAGAGGCCCTGAAGTGGGTTTCCCCTCTCCTCTCCTTTGTACAGGGAAAGGTGGGCACCTTTGATGACCCTAATCAAGAACATTCTACAGAAGCTGCTCTCCATGCCTCCCCACCCAACCAGGGTCCAAGGTGTGCAGCCAAACATGCAGCAGATTCAATGGTCTGGCTGCAGACACCCACTGGAATGAGGCCATGCAGTGACACCACTTCAGGTAGAGGCTCAATGATTCTATCAAAGATGTAACTGCCTGGGTAGAACATCCATCTAGCCTAGGAGCTTTAATTCAACTTTGCATTAGGACTGATGATAAGCCAATGGAGCAAGCTCAAGAAAAAACAGCACACTGCCTGATCCCAGCCTGCCAGAACTCTTCTGTCTTCTGTGGTTCCAGTTATCTGACCAGACCCTGAACTTATGCAGTTGATCCAGGCCAGTCCCACCTTTCTGTGGACAAAAAGAACCACTGACGGGCACTGGGGTTGTGCCCATATTGAGGGATGCCAGGGAACACTGTAGCAGGGTGCCAGGCCAAGGTCTGGTCCAGCCCTGGGTCAGGAAATGCTAGAGCCCAACCCCATTACTGGGTGAGGGGGGGTAAGGTTGGGTTGGTGCTTTACTCCTCCCCACAGCGAATCAGGCTGCCACCTATCCAGCCAAATCTTGGTAACCCCAACCACCACATTACCCAACTCCATCTCCCTTTTTGACTCCAGCAGTCTACCGTGCTAAACTTCACTTACAAGATATCTGTTAAGGGGTATTGAATTCCCATCCTCCACAAGGACTTCCCTGAGCTTGTCAAGGCTATTGACGGATTACTACTCTCTTCAGGCCCCATCACACATCAAACAGTCCCCTTGGAGGTCATTACTTTGGCAATCTTGTAGTTTTGGGTCAAATGCACTCTGCATTTGCTGCTTATCATTGGTGTCCCCTGGATCATCACTCAGGAGCAGTGAATCAGCTGGTATTCTCAATCTATACTCTTCTGCTTCCTGTGGTGCCGACAAACTTGTCTTCCCAGCTCCAACAAACAGACATTTGCATTCTGTGGCACACTCCAGCCACTGAAGGACCCAGAATCACAATCTGAAGATTTTTCAGTAGTGTCTGGAATTCCTGTCAAGTACCAAGAATATGCCAAGGTATTCGACAAACAGAAAGCGAACGCTCTACCTCCTCACAGCAGTTACAATTGCCCAATAGATGTTCAACCAAGAATAGAGATTCCTTTTGGACACATTTATGCCCTATCTAAACCTGAGTTGCATGCCTCTGGGGGTACGTCAAGGGAAATCTTGATTTCTCCAGCATGAGCACCTATCTTCTTTGTGGCAAGGAGGACGCATCCGTCTGACCTTGCATTGATTATCAAGCCTTAAATAAGATCGCCATCCACAATCCATACCTACTTCCTCTGATAATCAAACTCCTGGAAATAATCTATTTGGCTTGGGTTTTTACAATGCTAGACCTGCGTGGAGCATACAACTTGGTCAGAATCTGGTAGGGATATGAATGGAAGACAGCATTTCAGACTAGATATGGCAATTTCAAATACCTGGCCCTGTTGTTTGGTCTGTGTAAAGCCCCTGCTACCTTCCAGCATTTCATGAATGACTATTTCAGAGAAATCCTCGACAAATTCATGATCATCTAACTTAGACAATATTCTCATTTTTTCAGAGAATCTAAAACTCCCTGACCACCAAGTGAGCACTGTTCTTGACTAACTTTGCCAAAATCAACTTTATGTGAAAACTGAGAAATGTGAATTTGTTAAAGACACCATGCAGTTTCTGGGCTATTTTATCTCCCTAGCGAAACTTGCCATGGACCCTGCAACACTACAGTGATCACCAAGTGGAAAGTGCCCTCAAATATATGCATGGTACACTAAATGGGGAGGGCTGTGAGTTAATACAGAGAATTCTTTCCCAGGTATCTGCCTGGTGGGTCTTGCTTACATGTTCAGGTTCTAACTGTTCGCCATATTTGGGGTCAGGAAGGAATTTCTCCCCAGTTCAGACTGGCAGAGACCCTGGGTTTTTTCCGTCTTCTTCTGCAATATGGAGCACGGGTCACTTGCAGGTTTAAACTAGAGTAAATGGTGAATTCTCTGTAACGAAGTCTTAGAACCATGATTTGAGGATTTCAGTAACTCAGCCAGAGGTTAGGTGTCTGTTACAGGAGTGGGTGGATGAGGTTCTCTGGCCTGCAATGTGCAGGCAGTCAGACTAGATGATCACAATGGTCCCTTCTGACCTTAAAGTCCATGAGTTCCTCAGGTTCACAAATTTTTACCAGCGACTCATCCAAGGATTCTCTAAACTGGTAGCTTCTATAACATCCCTCCTCCAGAAGGACTAAGTTCACCTGGTCAACTGACATGCAGATGGCGTCTGAATGCTTGAAAAAGGTGTTTATTTGTGCCTCTTTTTGAACCATCTGGACCCCACAGAATCATACAAACAATAGGAGGAACTAACTAATTGAGGCCCAGATCCTACAGTTAAACAGTTACACCCATACTTAACTTTTATCTGGGAGCATTTGCAAGATCTGGCCCTGACTGGCTATCCAGGGGAAAAAGGAAAGTAACACAAAGTGCTATCCAATGTATAAAGTAAGCAAAATATGGGAAAGATGGTTTTTTGCTCTATTTTTTTTCCAATTATAGTAATCTTAGGTGCTCTTTGTAACAACAGCGTTCAGATACATTCAGACATGGAGACAGACACATGCTGGAGGTGAATGCATGGCTGCGCAGATGGAGGGCTTCGGCTTCCTTGGCCGTGGGATGCCGTTCAGAGAAGGACTGCTGAGCGGAGATGGGGTCCACCTATCAAAGAAGGGAAGAGTATCTTTGAATACAGAGTGGAAGTTCATTAGATTTCCCCTCTGTATTCCCTCTTGTCTTTACTTTGTCCCTGCTGTGGTTGTCCTGCCTTTCCCTCCCCCCGATTCCAACCCAGGTCTCCATGTTTTGGACTTGCCTGTGGGCTTTTGTCTCCTCCCACACTGAATCTAGTTTAATGCCTGCCTCACTATGACTATATACTAATGCAAAAAGTATGGGGAACAAACAGGAAGTAGTAGAAATACTGAATAGTGAATAATCACAATTATGACATAATCGGCATCACAGAAACTTGGTGGAATAATTCACATGACTGGAAGATTGATATAAAAGGGTACAGATTTTTCAGGAAGAACAGGCAAGATAAAAGGGAGGAGGTGTTGCCTTGCATATCAAAGATGTATACAGTTGAACTGTGGATGAGATAGAAATGGGAGGCAGATATTTGAAAGTCTGTGGGTAAGCATTGTCGGAGAAAAACTCAGTTCTCGCTTTTTGTTTGGGTGCAGCAAAATCAAATACTTTATTATTTCTCCAGTAATTACAATGGAGGGAGAGAGTGCCATAGGACACAGGGTCACCCCAGTCCCGGACAGGTCTCTCAACTGGTAAACAATTACAGCAAGCTTTATACCTTTGTTACAGACAATTTCTAGCAATAATACAGACGGTAAAAAGCAACAAATACAATTTGTTTATACATAAGCTTTTCTGCTAGCTTATTTGTCTCACTCCTAAGAAAAAGCAAGACTGCATATTCAGTTATCTGAATTGCAAGGTCGTAATAACTTTTCACACAGTTCACTCTGTCTCACATTATCTTGCTTCTACAAATCTCACGTCATTAGGGTCACAGCTAGCCTAACTCATGCTAACTAACTAACATGCATTAAGATCCCTTCAAATCCTTGTTAATTATTTCCTGGCTTCCACAGCATAAAAGTTAAAAAAAAAAAACAAGGGTGATGTAATGGTAAGTGTCAGCTATAGACCACCAAATCCGGAAGAGGTGGATGAGGCTTTTTTTAGAAAAAAAACTAGCAAAATCATCTAAACCACAGGACTTGGTGGCAATGGGGGACTTCATCTGTCTGTTGGGAAAACAGTACAGCAGGGCACAGATTATCCAACAAGTTCTTGAAATGCATTGGAGACAACTTTTTTATTACAGAAGGTGAAGAAAGCAACTAGGAGAAAGGCTATTCTAGATTTGATTCTGAGGAACATGGAGGAACTGGTTCAGAATCTGAAAGTGGAAGTGATCACGAAATGACAGAGTTCATGATTCTAAGGTATGGTAAGAGGGAAAACAGCAGAATAACGACTGTAGATACCAAGAAAGCAGACTTTGGCAAACTCAGAAAATTGGTAGGCAAGATCCCGTGGGAAGTAAGTGTAAGGGAAAAAGAGTTCAGGAGTGTGGGCAGTTTTTCAAGGAGACATTATTAACAGCACAAGTGCAAATTATCCCAATACATATGAACAATACAAAATATGGTAAGAGATGACCGCAGCTTAACCAGGAGATCTTCAATGACCTAAAACTCAAAAGAGAGTCCTACAAGAAGGGGGAAACTATGTCTAACACACAACACAAGCATGTAGGGACAAAATTAGAAAGTCCAAGGCACAAAACAAATTTAAACTAGCTAGGGACATAAAAGGTAACAAGAAAACATTTTATAAGTATTAGATGCAAGAGCAAGGACAGAGTAGGGCAATTACACACTGAGAAGGGAAAAACAATAACAGAAAATGCAGCAATGGCCAAAGTGTTAAACATTTTTTTTGTTTCAGTTCTCACTAAAAAGTGTGATAGACACAGGCTAGTTGGGAACAGCAGAGTAGTAGAAGGGAGATATATACTGGCCCCTGGATAAGCAGTTTTCTGTTCCCTGAGTGACCAGAGCAGGGGCTGCTCCAGGCTAATGAGAACACCTGACTCCAATTAACCTGCTAAGAGTCAGGTGAGACTGTTAAGCACCTGACTCTAATTAAGGCCCCTCTGATGCTATAAAAAGGGTTCACTCCAGTCAGGCCGGGGGAGAGGAAGTACATGAAAGAAACTGGGAGCAAGAGGTGTGCAAGAAGCTGAGAGTGAGTAGGCATACTGCTGGAGGACTAAGAAGTACAAGTATTATCGGACATCAGGAGGAAGGTCTGGTGGTGAAGACAAAGAACGTGTTGGGAGGAGGCTATGAAGAAGTAGCCCAGGGAGTTGTAGCTGTCGTGCAACTGTACCAGGAGGCACTCTAGACAGCTGCCGTCCATAGGGCTGGAACCCGGAGTAGAGGGCAGGCCCATGTTCCCCCCAAAACCTCCCAGCTCCTGGTCAAACACAGGAGGAATTGACCTGGACTGTGTCTTCTACCAGAGGGGAAGGTCTCTGGGCTGTTTCAAGACCCACAGGGTGAATCTGTGAGGCGAGCAAATCTGCCAATAAGTGCAGGACCCAACAAGGTAGAGGAGGAACTTTGTCACAAAAGTTAGCTGTGATTGAACGCCTAACATCATGAACATCAGTGTTAATGGGTTAAGTCTTAAGATATGAGACTAAAATAGAAAAATAAGTTAAGAATTACTTAGAAAGAGAGATATTTTCGAGTCAGCAGGGCCTGATGAAATACATCCTAGAATACTTAAGAAACTGGCTTAAAAGATTTCTGAGCCATTAACAATTATCTTTGAGAACTCACGGAGGACGGGAGAGAGATCCTAGAGGTCTAGAAAAGGGCAAATATAGTACCTATCTACAAAAGAGGGAATAAAGACAATCCAGGGAATTATAGACCAGTCAGTTTAACTTCAGTACCCAGAAAGACAAATAATCATTCAATTTGTAAGCACCTAGAAGATAACAGGGTGATAACCAACAGTCAACATGGATTTATCAAGAACAAATCATGTAAAACCAACCTAATATCCTTCTCTGACAGGGTAACAAGCCTTGTGGACAGGGAGGAAGCAGTAGAAGTTATATATCTCGACTTTAGTAAGGCTTTTGATACTGTCTCATAAGACCTCATAAACAAACTAGAGAAATATAGCCTACATGGAACTACTATAAGGTGGGTGCACAACTGGCTGGAAAAGCATACTCAAAGAGTAGTTATCAATGGTTCAGAATGAAGTTGGAAGGGCATATCGAGTGGAATCCCTCAGGGATCTGTCCTGGGCCTGGTTCTAGTCAATATCTTCATAAATGATTTGGATAATAACATAGAGAGTACAATTATAAAGTGTGTGTATGATACTGTGACAGGTTGGATCACAGAAACCCCCTTGGGGCTGCCAACTGATGTGCCAAGACTACTTCTGCCCCTGCTTTCTTGCCCTGGCAGCTTAGGACTTCAGTGCCTTGCCTGGTTTGAGCCACACCCACTAGCCTGCTGCAAACCCAGACCCAGGGTCTGAACCATGTCCCCTAACAGCTGTAGGCATAACTGAAAGCAACTTACAGAAGTGTTCTTGTCTTTAACACTCAGATGTCCAACTCCCAATGGGGTCCAAATCCCAAATAAATCCCTTTTCCCCTGTATAAAGCTTATAGAGGGTTCGCCCTCTGTAACACTGATAGAGAGATATGCACAACTGTTTGTCCCCTTCCACTCCCACAGGTATTAATACATACTCTGGGTTAATTAATAAGTAAAAAGTGATTTTATTAAATACAAAAAGTAGGATTTAAGTGGTTTCAAGTAGTAACAGACAGAATAAAGTGAATTACCAAGTAAAATAAAATAGAACACGCAAGTCTATGTCTAAGAAACTGAATACAAATAAAACCTCACCAGTTCCAGTAAGCTTCCTTTTACAGACTAGTCTCCTACTAGTCTAGGTTCAGCAATCACTCACACTCCCTGTAGTTACTGTCTTTTGTTCCAGTTTCTTTCAGGTATCCTTGGGGGGTGGAGAGGCTCTCTCTTTAGCCAGCTGAAGACAAAATGGAGAGGTCTCCCAGGGGTTTAAGTAGACTCTTGTGGGTGGAGACCCTCTCCTCTCTTCTATGCAAAGTCCAGCTCCAAGATGGAGTTTTGGAGTCACATGGACAAGCCACATGTCCATGCATGACTCAGTTTTTACCAGCCAAGTCACATTCCTGTGAAAGCTCAGATGTGGATTGGCATCTTCAAGTTCATTGCTGGCTTAAGTAGTTTTTGATTGGGCACTTAATTTGCACTTTTCTCAAGAAGCTGACCAAATGCTCTACTAGGCTAGTTAAAATCAAGCCAGTACACAGCCAACATTCATAACTTCAAATACAAAAATGATACATGCATACAAATAGGATGAATACATTCAGTAGATCATAACCTTTACATAGATATGTTACATGGCATATGTAGCCTAAATATACATTCCAGTTATGTCACATATACAATAATAAGCATATTTCATAAAGCCTTATAGGGGGCACCATCACAGATACCAAGCTGGAAAGGGTAGCAAGCGCTTTGGAGGATGGGATTAGAATTCAAAATGAACTTGACAAACTGGAGAAATGGTCTGAAATAAATAGGATGAAATTCAATAAGGACAAGTGCAAAGTACTCCACTTAGAAAGGAACAATCAATTGCACAAATAGAAAATGGGGAAATGACTGCCTAGGAAGGAGTACTGTAGAAAAAGATCTGGGAGTTACAGTGGATCACAACTAAATATGAGTGAAAAATGTAATACTGTTGCAAAAAAAAGCAAACATCATTCTGGGATGTATTAGCAGGAGTGTTATAAGCAAGACACTGAAGTAATTCTTCCACTCTACTCAGCACTGATGAAGTCTCAACTGTATTGTCTAGTGCTTGGCATAACACTTCAGGAAAGCTGTGGAAAAACTAGAGAAAGTCCAAAGGAAAGCTTAAAAAATGATTAAAGGTCTAGAAAATATGACCTACGTGGACAGATGGAAAAAATGGCTTGTTATGTCTGGAGCACAGGGGACATCATAACAGTCTTCAAGTATGTAAAAAGTTGTTATAAAGAGGAGGGTGATAAATTGTTCCCCTTAACCACTGAGGACAGGACAAGAGGTAATGGACTCAAATTGCAGTAAGGGAGATTTAGATTTAACATTAGGAAACGTTCCTAATGATAAGGGTTGGTAAGCACTGAAACAAATTACATAGGAACAGGTTAGACAGAAACCTGTCAGGGATGATCTACATAATATTTAGTCCTGCCTCAATGCAGGTGACTGAACTAGATGACCTATTGAGGTCCCTTCTGGTCCTACATTTTTATTAATGGACTCATTACATCTCTCTCATTGCTAAGGAGAGTCTTCGGATGTAATACTAGTTAGTCATCAGTATCACTGCTTGTGGTTTGACTAGTTAAAGCCCCAAGATCATTCCTGGACTTGGGTGGCTAACAAAATAACATGCCATGACTGTATCAGAATACAGAATATGTGCATTACAGAGTACATATGCTGTTAAAGTTTAATTATTTTATTTAAATGTGCTATTAAAAGTTTCAAATGATATATTGGTATCTGAACAAGAATTTTTGAAATTTTCTAAGGGAGATATTTCATCCACTCACATAAAAGTATTTATGTTGGTAATAATATACTAATTGCCCAGCAGGAACAAACACCTGTTTCCTACGACTGAATGGAGTCAATACATAATAAACTAAATCTTTGTTGTAAATGCAGTCTGGTGTCTGAGTGACTGTTGCCCTTTACGAGGTCACAGTGCACAAAAGATTCAGTGACCTCCCTGACCTAACAGTCAAATAACCTACCATTATGGTCAGTAAATGTAAATAAGCACAACTGACAATGTGCTAATTGGCTGCCCCTGGTCAGCCAAGTGTACCTCTGACCTTAATGAGGACCTAAATCAATTAATACTGCAGGCAATAAAAACCTCTTGCTGATTAAGTTAGATAGAAATCATCTTTTCTAACAGGATTAAAGCTGTAAGGTGGTGAACTTTTAATTTAATATATGATAATCCCTTCTTCCTAGGGCCCTCTTATTTAGCTAATGATGGTGAAATTGCTTTCTGTAATGTGGAATCTTTGATTCAGCTATCCAGAGTGAATAAGGCTTTTTTTTAAAAAAAGGTACCATTTAAACAATAACATGAAAACATTTTCAGTATATAACGTGCATTTGAATTCTATATGACTCACTCAATTTTAACATGTTATGATTTTCAAGTAGAAACATACATTCTCTTTCTTGAACTAGCACATATTTCATTTTAAAATTCTGTGCAAATATATTAATGGATTGATAGCCATTTAATTCAAGTTTCCTTTCTGAGAAATGGCTACAATAACAGTAGTTGGAAAACAAAGGATTTATTTTAATTGAAAAATGGAAGATCTAATGGTCATTATCCACTCCTACTACAAAAGCCCCAAGACAAATATAAGAACATGCATATTACTTAAAAATATCATAATCTAAATTCTAGAACTGTCCTTTAAATAAAAAAGGAATTGTTTTCCTGGCTAAGCTTGTAGAAGTACAGTTAATTACATTAGTGTCCATTAGTGCTGTCTCCATTACAGACATGCAGTTTTCAGAGGTTTATGACACAGCTTCAGAACATTGGCATCTGGCTGAAACCTGCCACATCTAATTTTGAGCTGGAATTTTATACGTGTATTTCAAAGTAATAGATATTTGGCCACGTATGTTACAGGAACAGAAACACTACCTTCTTTGCATTCTCCCCCAGTACCAAAGTTTATTTTCTTGAATTGATTCACATTTTACTTCTTCAGATTGCATATCTGTGGGGTTTTAGTCCATTATGTAGAGCAGATTAGACACTTTTGATATTAAAGTGAAATAAGAAAATTCAGCTTTATATATGCAATAACTATGTTCTATACATTTTTACTACAGTTTCATAAAATTTAAATGTGCCTTACCATTAATACATATTTATAGCACATATTGTAGTGACTCTATAAATACAGCTAAACATATTTCGTATATTTCAATTAATAAATATACAAATTCCTATTCATAATGAGGAATATATACTGTTATCAATTGCCAGCTGGAGCAGAAAGAAGCATATTGTGTATACACAGTAACACAAATCTGGTAAATCTTACCACAATTATTGACTTGACAATAGGTCTGAAGAACCAGATACCTAACAGCATCATGCATGCCAAATCCACTTTAATAAAAAAATTACGCTCTCCTTCCACTCCCCTCCACCACTAACCACGCAATCAAACAGCACAACAAAATTCGGAACCTATTTATTGTTTTGAGCTCCAAATAACAGGCAGCCTTACATATGGGGCTTCATGCTGGCAAAAATCCCACACACTTCAATGAGAATGCAACAAAAGTAAACTATCAGGCCAAAATGTTCGAGAGAGAATAAGGTCAGTATTTCAGCTTCAGTTCTGAATTTTATTACTTATGCATGGTTAAATCAGACCAGTATATTGTTTGCATATATAATGTTTGGGATATAATAGTTATGTTTAAAGTTTGATCAAAGGTATATCAAGTTTATTTTGTTCTACAGCATGGTCTCTAATTAAGGGATGTAGAAAACCCATAAATCTGAATTTTCTAAGACAAAGTTTCAGAAACTCAAGTTTTCACATAAAAGCATCTCATGGCTCTGCGTTCATATTTCTATTCCCAGAGTGTCGAGATCCCAAAAAATACCAAAATTGTGTCTTTAAATGTCGGCTGCAACTGCAGTTACAAATGCCTAGGCTCCACCACGGAGACACTTGTAAACCGGATAGGCAAGGTTTACCTCCCCACCACATCCAAACCAACCAACCACAACCACTGTGGACACAACAGTTGGCCAGAGGCCCACCCCTATCTCCACCCATGTGGAGTCCCCAGAATTTGGGGAGAAGGGGAGGGAGGAAGCAGAGCTGACCTATGCTTCCTTTCTCAGGCCAGGCTCCCAGGACAGCGTTTCTTCTTCTGTCTGGTTGGGCCAAAGCTCCACACAGGCACCCAAGGACTAACTGGAGTCCTTGTTGGCAGTCTAAGCAGAAAGGTCAAGGGCTCAGTGGGCATAAATGGTGAACTATTCTCTCATCTCAAAAGAGGATCCCTCCAGTACAGAAAGAGAAATCTCACAGGCAGGTAGGTCAGTGTGAAGAAGGCTGCACTGGTTTTGTCCTGTGATGTATTTCTTCTGTGGAAGAATAGAGAATAGATAGTCTCCATGACTATCATTCTGCCACCTTTCAAATGGTCTATGGTTTCCTCTCACAACCTTGGAAAAAAGTCAAACTCCCACACTATTGCATTTGCACACATTGTCAACTGTGTAAACATAAAATACATTTCTGATGTCTAAAAGCTGGAGAGAAGTTACCAGTTTGAGTGAAGATAGCAGAAACAAAAAGGTACCGTAACAAATCTATCCCCATGACTTTAAACCTAATGGGAAACAACTCTGTTTTCAGTCAGCGTTTTACAAATAAATTAATAAATAATTAAGTTGCTCTTTGGGGTCAGTACTTTTTGTTATATGTTTGCCTAGAAGAAAGGGGCTGGTGTTCCTAGAGGCCAGTCCAATAAACAAATAAATTAATTAATTAGTGATTAGAAATGGACCAAATAAAAACCCTGGAACTGAATATCCCCCAGAAGCTTGGAATTGTCTAGATCCAAACTTGAAGCTTATGTTAACCTCTTATAGAAACAGTTCTTTATAAAAATAGGTGAGGGAAATCTTCAAAACCTGAATATATATAAATCAGTAAGTCTCAATAATATGAATCTTCAACTGTAACAATGACTTAGCTATTTGGAAAATTCACCAGATCTGTGACAATTATTTATTGATTAGAAACCATGAAAAACTAGGAAGATACCAGAGGACTGAAAAAAATAAAATAAAACTGTTGTTCTTATATTATAAAAGGAAAGAAGAGTCACTTTGACATTTACCGTACAGTAAATCTAACTTTAACTCCTAGCAAAACAAAGTAAGAAAGCGAGAGAGAGAGAGAGAGAGAGAGGAAAAGGAAACAACCAACCTCCCGCCCCACAATCTGAAAAGTCTGATTAATATTAATTGTATTTATATAATGGCCCTTGAAAGAATGGTTGGCCTTGGTTGCCAATAAATAAAGAAATATATATGATAGAAATACCACCACCTTAAAAAAGAATACATAGAGGGGTTCAACTTTTAAAAGGGAAAGAAAGTGATTCAAAAAGAAGGTAATGGTAATTATAGATGGGATTCTGAGCAATGAATATCAAGTGTTTATAAAGTACATATCATGCCAACCATATCTGATTGCTCTTTTGCTTTTAATATTTATAATTACAAAATTACAATAAACTACATGTAACAGATCTGGAATTTAACAATATTTGATACAAGGTCTCAATAAGTTAGTTTATTGAGCTTGGATATAAATATTGTTAACTAGCTGAGGCATTGCTAGGAAAGTATAATAAAAAATGGTCATGTACTGAGTTGGGATACATATTTAGTGGGATGCGTTAGGTACTGGTGTTAGGCCAGATTTTGTTTAACATTCTGAATAAGTCAATGAAAGAAAAGATTAACAGCATATTAATGAAATCCACAAAAAAGATTAACTTGGAAGGTCTTATGAGCACCAATGAAAATACAAAAATAATACAAATGGACCTAGACTGGTTAGAAATATGGGCAAGAAATAACAAAATGAGATTCAACTTGGGAAAAATTAAAAGTAACCCCAGAACATCTGGAGAAAATATATTCTGAAATACAGATATTCAAAGAAGGGAGAAAACTCGACAACAATAGCGAAGAAAGTGATCTTCAATTGTAGTGTAACAAATTAGATGAGAGTTTGCAAGAAGATATGGGCTTTCATACACTAAAGCTTCATATCACAGGACAGAGACTCTAAATGATATGGGTGAAATAGCACCCAATATATTGTATTCAATTCTGGGCACTTAAATACCAGAAAGATGTGCATAAGTTGGCAAGAAGATAGAGAAGAGGAACATAAAATGTTTAGTGGGATGGTGGTACTGATTGATGAGAATTTGAAAAGCTAAGCAATGCTTAAAGATTCTACCAGCTTGACAATTACAATTGTATTTGGAAGGGTTTAAATACTAGGAGGGAGATAGAGCTGGTTGGAATATTTTTGAAAAGTGATAAAAATACAAATAAAAACATTTTTGTCTAAATTTTCCCACACAAAATCTCAAGTTTTGGGCAAAAACCTGAAAACTATCACTCAAAACTAGAAAAGTTTTGGCCAAGAACCTAACATTTTGATTCAGAAATACTTCTGCAGTGTCTCATGGCAGGTGTAGTTTTGTTGCCTAATGCCCCAATGGGTCTGGTTCAAAGGATGGACGACAATCATCATGTACCCCCTTCTTACTGCCGCAATGCATCACGAAAGTTCCAAGATGTTCCATCTTGACAAAGTCAAAATTTTCTTTAGAAACAAGATACTTTTAACAAAAAATCATGTTTAGTCAAAAATCCAGTTTTCCACTGAAATATGGTTTTGATGGAAAATTTTCAAAGAGCCCTAAGACGGACAGGAAATACTGTGAGTGATGCAAGCGGTGTTACTAGAAGTAATGGGCTGAAAGCCCCCAAAAGAAAATATAAAATGAACTATTATTATTTACTGGGTGCAAGTATGTTCAGCATGTACAGAGGACGATATAGTCTCTGTCCAAAGATATCAACCACAGATCACACACAGGGCCAAATTCAGCAGCACTAGCATAAGGAAGATGCTTGCTCCAAGACAGGTAATAGTTAGTCCTGATCCACTAACATGTTTAAGTTCTCCACACAGCTAGAAATCAGTGCATTATACAATTGGAAAAGTGTGATTTTCACATTTCCAAAGTGCTATAGCACTTGTGTCTGGCTGTAAAAGGTCCTGAGATATCAGACTTCATATCTTAATTATGCAAAAGGATATTTTAAGTATTTTTAAGACATTTTAAAATTTAGTAGTTAACATTGGCATCTGCTTGTGAGGCTTTTGTACATGGATTCATGGTATTATTTGATTTTACTGGAGGGAAGGAGACTAAACAAAATAGAATAAATAACTTTTTTTCAGAGTCTCTGTGAGGTTATAAAATATGCAGCCTGCACAGTTTACATGATAGGGTGGTGTGGTATCAAGGTTTTGTATACACTCATTTAGGATGTCCTCCATGGATATATAATTGATGGTTTCATTTGTGCATTTGCCAGTTCTGAATCATGTCCCAAATTTATGCTGATAAAAGTAGTTTTATACGACACAATCATGCTTGTCTCTTTTCCTATAGATAGATAGTGTGTGCTTGTGTGCTATATATTTCTCTCTCACTGTATCTTTGTCTATTTCCCAGTACGTATCTATATCATGGATACAGAGATAGGGAAGGAGAGAGAATGAACAATGAGAGAGAGATTGTGTAGAGCACACACACATACATGCTCACTATATGTAGGATAGATATAAGGAAAGAGACAAAGAAGATAAGGCAATGTGGTATAAAGCTGATCTATTGGCATGAATTTGGGATGGCCACATTATATAGATAGATAAAAAAATGTGTGTATGATCCATCTCTCTCTCTCTCTCTCACACACACACACACAATGTACTAAGAAAGGAATCTCATTGTACACCTATAGTAATGAAAGTTGCCACTAAGAATGTGTCTTCTTATAATAACTAAATTGTACATTAAAATATCACTCCAGAACTGTTATAAAATAATACTGGAGAAATTTCTAGGCTGCTACCATTCAAGGCTGTGACATTGTGCTGGAATCTGGCATCCAAGGAGAATCAAGATTGCAGTCATAAAATTTTATGAAGAATGAGTTAGTTTTTTGCCATTCCTACCTGTCTTTACAATCTTTACTCATGCCAACCGTCTCCATAGATTAGTGTGATTATAAACAGAAGAGAGATGAAGAGGCAGCCAAAATACTCTGTATTGAAAGGTGAAAGCAGTACATCACACTACAGTATTTCACAGTGTATGAAACACATTAACAGTGACATTCCATTCTCATGGTAAAGATGCACTTTCCTAGCAGCCACTTAACTTAATATTCTTATTCAAAATATGCCTTGCATGAATGTCACTGGCTGCCTTAAGATGCTGCTCTGGGATAACAGGGAGACAGGTAAGAAGCAGCCTCATAAAACCTATTTGCAAACAGCTGACCACACTATCAATATATAAGTGGTCACTTTCATATTATCAGAATAGTGTCATTTCATACTGTTGTAATCATGTTCTGTGGATAGCTAGTCTCACAGGGACTTGATATATACTAAGCAAATTAAAAATTAAATAATAGCTCAATCAATATTAACATATTTCCCTGAATCTTTAGAGAAAGACTATTCAGGCCAAAATATTCAGCCCAACTGTTCATTTATAGGTCGAACATTTTAATATCTGAGTTTTGTGTGTGTGAGAAAGAGAATAGATAATGCCTTTTACAACCGCATATACAACAGACTGTTCTACATCTCCGTCTCCCTCCTTCCTCCCCTCTCCCCCGCCATGCTTGACCATGTACATGGTCTCCTCTCATAAGCAATGAAGTCAAACTCCAGAAAAACACAAGTTGGGATACTAGGAGTTTCATCCTGCACTCTGTGAAGTCAATGACAAAGCTTCCATTGACACCACTGGTGCAGGATCAGGCTATAACACAGGGTGGAGACTCAGCATATTCCCAGGTATATGAAAATGTATTACTTTTTTTAGCACGTATGTACTATACATTTTCATTTGAACCAGTAGCACAATCTTCCTTAGGGTGCAATGCAAAGGATGAGTCTATGAAGCAAACTTAACTATGAACATATAATTGTCTATCTTACTCAATATCCTTGACAATTAATTTAAAAACACAATGAACTTAAAGCAAAGACAGACAGTACCAATCCCACAAAAGATAACAAATACACATATATTATATGTATTATATCCTGCCTCAGGATCCGCTGGTGTGGATTTCATTACCTGTGCACAAACTTACTGAATTCATTAATGGGCAGTATGCTGTGTAGCTAAAATTTATTTCTCCTGCTGTCTGGAATGTCCACTCCTCATCTCTGCAAAAGATGTCAGGCTTGGGCAGATGACCTGTAAAGCTCATGTGAACTGAAGTCAGTGGAACTACTCATGAGAGTAATTGCTAAGTCCAGCAGTAAGTGTTTGCAAAATCAAGCCTTAGGATTTGTAACTGGATTAGGGTACAAGTATGCTATAACTAGGATCCCTGACATGATTGTTTTTATAAGTGTATACGGAGCCTCAGAAAATTGTGAGCAAATAAAAACAGGGATCTAGAATGGAAATTTTTATTCATCCTTAACTATGCCTGTTGCTGCTGCTACTCCTGTTAAAATGCTTTAACTACTGGACTAAAACAATCCAACTGTCTGAGACATAGTCGTTGTTAAACAGCTAAGAAATCAACAATGTTTTAAAATATTGACTCTGTTTAACAATAAAAAAAGAGATCTTTCAGCATGTGGTAAGTCTTATGTTGTAGAACATTTAGGACAAGATGACTCTGTATTTAAAACAATGAAACGTAGTCTCCATTTAGGGTAAAGTGCCTTGCTCATCTAATCTCTTTTAGGCTTGTGAGACATGATGAGGTAAAATGAAAATGATAGGAGGGAAATCTAAATAAAACCAACATGAAAATAAAAGGAAACCGAAACACTTACACAAGGTTCTGGGCATCATGAGATGTTCCCAAGAAGTTTTTCATAACAAGTACTACTTGAAATGTATGTGAGGAACAGAAACTAAAAGATGAAGAAAGTTATCACTGATATTAAGATAAGAAGTTATTGGTATTATAGTTGGAAATTTGAAATCATCTCAGATAAGATCTTTTAATTCCTCATGCTAAAACCAGATGCTTCATCAGAATTAATATATACAAATTATTCTGAAAACAGTTTAAAAGAATTTTTTTTTAATTGAATCTTATAGGGAAACCACTGGGTCCTTCAATGTAAAAATGACTTCCAATAGCCAATGCAGGTCTGGGTATTACATTCTACCCTTACAACCTGAGAGGAAATAGCTTTCAACTATGGCCTTCAATGTCAGTCAAAATAATGCATAATATTTATAAACCTCTGTCAAAAATTTTTAAAACTGAAGATGCAAAAGTAAAATTAGTCCCCAAGAGACACTTCATACAATACATATTTTACATGATCTTTTGGACTGAAATCTAATAGGGCTTTAGTCGTTCCACCTGTGAGTTTTAAGTAACAATTTTTTATAAATAGATGTAGCCAGTGTTTCAGTTGTGAGAATTTTTGCTCCAGATGAAACCAAATGCAATTATTTTTATTAATATGGAGGTTAGTTTGTTAAAACTAATGTATAATGTCTTAATCTTTTATGTCAAAAGGTAAATTTGGCAACATACTAATGCATGACATTCAACAACAAACCACAGAGGTTACTGCTTTTCTGGCCTGAACAGGTTAATTCATGGTTTCAGAGGGTACGTCTTCACTACCCGCTGGATCGGCGGGTAGCAATCGATTTCTCAGAGTTCGATATATCGCGTCTCATCTAGATGCGATATATCGAACCCCAAACGCGCTCCCGTCGACTCCGGAACTCCACTGGAGCGAGTGGCGGTAGCGGAGTCGACGGGGGAGCCGCGGACGTCAATCCCGCGCCATGAGGACGGGTAAGTAATTCGAGCTAAGGTACTTCGACTTCAGCTACGCTATTCACGTAGCTGAAGTTGCGTACCTTTGATCGACCCCCCCCCCAGTGTAGACCAGGCCAGAGTAGTAGCCGTGTTAGTCTGTACCCACAAAAAGAACAGGAGTACTCGTGGCACCTTAGAGACTAACAAATTTATTTGAACATAAGCTTTCGTGGGCTACAGCTCATTTCTTCGGATGCATAGAATGGAACACACAAAAAGAAGATATTTATACGTACAGAGACCATGAAAAGGTGGAAGTAGCCATTGCTCTTCAACCAAAATCACCTGCTTTTTTTGGGGGTGAGTGTGTGAAGAAATCCCATGATAGTAAAGAATTAAATACTCAGACCCAAGTGAAATGAGCAATTTTTGTGATATACATTTTGAAGACTTTTGCTTGTTAATCTGATTCTTAAAAATAATATCTGAATTATACTCAGGAAGGAAAGCAATGGGGAATGAAGAAAGGTATTTAGGAACAATGTGTATGATGTGGAAGAAAGAGGAGAAACAGAATAACTCCAATGTGATTTTCCCCCAACCCTCCTATTTTGACTTTATTGTTGAGAATGAAAACCTACCAATTCCTCAGTGTAAAGGAGTTTTATATACAGCTTCATTATCTCAAGTCCAGACCCTGCAAAGTGATGAAGTGCCAGGGCTTCAATGGGAATTGAGAACACTGCATCTTCCAGGATTTGGGCTCTTAATGGAGAAAAGAGTGATGTTGAAAAAAAATGATATATGCTCTATAAAATACCATTAGAGAATAATATCAATTGATAGCTCAACTGTTTCCCTAGCACAGGAAAGTGAGAGTTAACCTGTGTACCCAGAGTTTTTTTTGTTTTTGTTTTGTTTTAAAAGGAGAAATAACTCTGCTTTGGGGAACTGGTTTGATAGATCTTTGAAGGTCTTCAAAACTCTCAGTAATATGTTATTCACTAAAAATATTCCCATAATTCTGCTGTCTCCCATCATTCCCTGCCTCAAGATTCATCTGTCAACTTTGATGCATCTTTTAAAGTACCCTTCCAAGCCTTAAAAACCATGACTACAGACCACAGAAGAGAACTCTTTGCTTTGAAACTATCTGATCAATCAGTAGATCATTTACCTGCAAGCATTATTTGGTGAAGCTAATGCGGCACATCAACCAGCAGCATCTGAAGGCTGAGGCAGCAAAACGTCAACAACAAATTGTCATTGGCATTCCATTTATGAACCTTCAAACAGCATCAGATCTTTTCCATGGGAAACCAGATCAGGTCAGACTGGAGCTGAATATTTCTTAACAAGCTAACCATCAAAAGAACTTACGTTTTGAATAAAAAGGCTATCATTTGTTGATTTGAATATCAAAGGGATCCACTGCAAACTCCCAGTCTAGAAAAACCTCCCTAAGCTACACCAGACAGGTGTTTAATAATCTATTATTAAGGCACTATTTTAGGTTACTCAGAATTATAAAAAATAGCTGTAACTGTGAAGCTGCAAATGGGACTGCACAAAGAAATGAATGCTATTAACATACTATTAACAATTCAAAAGAATGAGTTGACATACCAATCAAACTTGTTAATTGACTGTCAATGGCCTGTCCCTGAATATACAACATGACTGCATTATATATTTCAAATGCTGACAGGAAGACAGTTTCATTTGCATTAACTTCATAAACTGATCAACAACCAAACTGCCACATACATTTATAATGGGAAGCTGAATCATTTCAATATTCATGGAGCTCTGTAATTGTAAATTAGGTACTGGCAAACAATACAATACTGTACATACTCTAAAATATCCTAAATTTCCCTGACCTACTTTCCTTTTTATTTTAAAAGAACAGTGGAAAAAAGTTGCGTCTTACAGAGATGATTATTACTTTAATTTATGGTTCATGCCTTAAGCAAAGTTTGTTTGCAATCTAATTTGCAACCATAGTTTATAACTCTACTTTAGATGCATAACTGGGCTACAATATATGAGGCATGCAAGGTGATGCAACATTTTTCTTCCCTTAGTTCTGTGATCTGTAAACACCATTAACAATCACAGAGTAAATTTAAAAACAAAATGGTGAATGAAAATCTGTACTGCTTCCTTGCTATGCCTCAAAAGTAACCAGTGACAAGAGAACTCAATTTTAAAGTATTAAAAACTGAGTTTTTTCCCCAATTGAGAGGGGAAAAAAAAGAATGAAAACCCCAAAAACCAAAATGAAAAACAAAACTTACTTTCTTCCCCCAGATACTAGAATCTAAACTTGCTGCCCTCAAAAGCCACATCTACACTAAGAGTTTTCTAAACGCGTCTTTCAATTGCTCATACAAGTTCAGCTTCATAGGAGTTAACCAATGTTAGGAGCCCTAGAATAGATGAGCTGCTGGCTGTTGGAGCCATTTTAACAAGGATCTGAGTCCAGATACGTGTCATAGTGCTTAACACAGCAGCAGCAGTGGTGGTCCTTCTAGATTGTGGCTCCAAACATTGCTACATCCTGTGAAGCTTAACTGGTGTTGGTAACAGTGGGCAGAGACATGACCCAACACTCTTCAGTTCTCTTAGTGTCTTCCTTCATCAGAACTTTAGGGCCTGATCCTGCAACACTTACTACCTTGCACAATACCTACTGCAGAGCATGGTCCTACCCAAGTCAACTGAGACAGCGCTCAATTATAGTCAATAGGATTATACCTAGCATTAAGCACTCTGCTTATTTATATGTATTTGTAAGGTAGAGTTCTTACACAGTAGAGATCAGGGCAGGAACTTACTTGTTTATAAAATGCCATGTGTACATATAGCAATCAATAATAATACATCAGTCTGAGGGTAGGTCCATACTTACCCGCCGGGTCGACGCGGAGAGTTCGACTTCTCGGAGTTCGAACTATCGCGTCTAATCTAGACGCGATAGTTCGAACTCCGGATGCGCTCCCGTCGACTCTGGCACTCCACCACCGCGAACGGCGGTGGCGGAGTCGACGGGGGAGCCGCGGACTTCGATCCCGCGGCATCAGGACGGGTAAGTCAGTCGAACTAAGGTAGTTCGACTTCAGCTACGCTATTCACGTAGCTGAAGTCGCGTACCTTAGTTCGACCCCCCCACCAGTGTAGACCAGGCCTGAGAATCAACAAAATGAAAATTAATAGAAATAAGTGAGGATTAAGGGGTTGTTTACATGGTGCAGCAATGCAAACTACACGACTTTGAATTCTAAATTGCACTAACCTGTTGCGCATAGTACTGACTATTGTGGCAGAGCTCTGACCTTGCCCCCCGTGGGTCCTGCGCTTCTAAGCGGTTTATGCTAGCCTCAGTGGCTCACTGTGACCCTCCACGTAGCCCTTCTCTCTCTAGGGCCAGGGTTACAGTCTACTGAGCCCTTTTCATCATAGGCCAGCAAGGAGGTTGGTGAGAGAACTCCCACAGTCTCTGTTGTCCCTGGGGGCTTATTTCAGAACAGTTTAGCCTCCTGTCCTGACAGGGGCCTGACTTCTCCTCCCAGGAGATGTTCCTGTAGTGGTGGGTTGGGGGGAACCCGGGCCCACCCTCTACTCCGGGTTCCGGCCCAAGGACCCTAATGGTAGCAGCTGTTGGCAGCCAACCTTTCACTGCCAGAGTTGCTACATTTCCCTGGGCCACTTCCCCACAGCTCTCCTGCTTCTCCCTTCTTCACCCTCACCTTAGGGCTCCCTTACCGATGGTTTGAGGGTGTCTTCATTAACCAGCCCTTCAGCTGCACTTACTCTCCTCTGGCTCTCCTCTGCCTGACTGGAGTGAGCCCTTTTTATAGTATCAGCGGGGCCTTAATTAGAGTCAGGCGGTCAGATTAGCTTAATGGCCACACCTGACTCTTTGCACATTACTTAGAGTCAGGTGTTCTCATTAGCCTGGAACAGCCCCTGCTCTGGTCAGTCAGGGAACAGAAAACTGTTAATTCAGTGGCCAGTATATCTGCCTTCTGCTATTCAGCTGTACCCAACTGGCCTGGGTTTATCACACTATGTTAAAGACCAGGGAACTTTTAGTGTGCAACAGCAGAGCGTACATGGGCTGGTTAGTGTGCAACGCATTAGTATGCTTCAAAATTCCTCTCCTCCCCACTGCCACACTGTGTAGATAAGCTCTGAAAAGTCACGGAGTTCCGAAAGTGGTGCGCTGAAGGCTGGATAGGAATCAACCTAAAATTCAAGAACTGTCTGGTCAATAACACTCCTTTTAAATACCTACATGATCTGGAGGAACTATGAGTAAGTTTTTAGATGTCTCAGCACTAAATTAACATTGTTCTTCACCCCCAACTACTACTTTCATCTTGTCAATGCAGCAGTCACTTCCCCAGCTTTAAAATTATTTGAAGTGCAGTCTAACGCCACACAGTACCATAACTATATCAATATCGCATAAAGTTCCATTAAATCTACAGCCTGGACAAACTTTTCCTGCATTTCCTTCCAAATAAATCATATCCAAGGATAAGTTCTTTGCTATATTTTTGCTATATTTTAGACACTATTATGTCTGTAATAGAAATATAAGACTAAAAGAGAAATAAGAAATGATCACTACTATTGTAAAGGCAATTAAAAGGTAACGTGGAAAGATTAACAAAAAGAAATATAAATTCTTGGAAATGCTGAACATAGTGGAAGTGCTGGGATGATGGTAGTCCCAAATCATCCTAAATTATACCCTTGGAAGGTTACTTATACTACAGATTAGATATTAGCTTTGATATCTTCCCCAAAGTATAACTGTCAAACGGAACAACATCACCTGATGGTTATTGCTAAGTTCTTACACTGACAAAACATAGATCATTAAGGCTTCAACATTCTTTCATGTAATCAATGTAACATATGCAATACCTGATGACAAGCGTTTCATATGTAGAAAATGTTAAGCTAAAGAAGAACAGCTCCTCAATGAAAGGATGAAATCTGTATAAAACCAGCAATCTTAGAAAAGGATTGGCTGTGGAAATGGTCAAGCCAAACAAAAGATAACGATAGCTAACTGATAGTTTTTTCTGAATTCAGAGCTCCTTTGTTGGTTTATGAACTCCAAAAGGTGGCTAAACTTCAATTGTGCCTGTAGCAAGTCAGCTGTCTCTCAAGCACCCCCTTGTGGCCAGAGGTCACTGTGGCATCCTGCCTCTGTTTCCCCTCTTGGTTGCTCAATATCTCCACATAACAGTCTAAATTGTAGCTTAAAACATTTCCTTCTGGGAACCAATTTATTTAATCTTTACACACACTGACCCTTCAGGCCCCATTCTCATTTCAGTGTCCCTTTTGCCCCTTGGTAGGGGTACCCAGGTCTCCATCCTGGAGCAGGGTTTTAGTTCATCATCTCTCAAGCTTTCCCTGGCTGGACCTCAGTCTTCAGGCTCTGACTTCTAAACTTCCTCTTCTTCCTACCTTAGCAGGCTACACTTAGTCCTCCTAGCTGGGGCAACTCGAATAGTATCAGGGTTTTCCCTGAAGAAGCCTTTCCACATGCTCTGCAGCTTCCTGCTGTTCTTTACAAGGGGTATCAACTGTCCTCCATAGGGGCCCATCAAGCCTTTTAATGAGGCACAGGTGAGTTGCAGCAGCTTTTTCAATAATCAGGGCAGGTTGGCTCCAGGCCTTCAGCCCTTATGGGACAAACCACCATGTTACAGTGCCTTTTTAACGTGACTACTCATGCATATATATATATATATATATATATATATATATATATATATATGGGTTCAAGGATCTTCCTTGGTGATCTGTTAATCATCCATACAATGGGACACAATTTCTGAATGTCTCATTTGCTATTTCTTTTAGTATTTGTAAAACTTCTAAATAGTTTTGCTTCTTTTAGTTTTCATTAAGGAAACTTTGTATTGTAGTTGAACATTTGCATTGTTTTAGATTGATTATCATCATTATTTTCCTTTCTTTGGCCTGATTGCCAGAGAATAAAATTTTGGTAATAATATACTGCAGATTTGGTCACTTGTGTTGGTAGAATGCATACATTTTCCATATCCTTGTCCTTTACTGTAATCTCAATAACAGACAAGTATACACATACTATCCAACCTACATGACTCACTTTTAAAAATTATTATTATAGTGAAGAAAGAAGAAGTTGAACAATATGTCTACTTGGGCCAAGAAATTAACATTGCAAAGAAAGAAAGCTGATTGGCGCACATTCAATTCTATCAAGGATGTCCTCCAAGGAAAAATCAACAAGACAACACGCACCAACCTCTTGAACTCAACAGTATTGCTTGCAACGTTGTACAGCAGTGAAACATGAGAGCTGACGAAGACAGAGGAGCAACAACTGTCTGTTACAGAGCGGGCATTGGAAAGAAGAATTCTGGGGATTTCAATCTGTGACCGAGTCCCCAGTGAAGTGATCAGACAGCAGAGTGAAGTGCAGGACGTCGTTGTTGAAAGCAGGTACAGTAAAATGCGATGGACCGGCCAGATAGTTAGGCTCACTGACAATAAATGAACTACAGCTGTCACCGAGTGGTACCCACGGGAACTGAAACACCACTCAGCTGACCTCCAATGAGATAGGAAGATTTTATTGTGAAAAGGTATAGCTGCACATAGAGAAGGAAGGCCAAGATAAGAGAAGAATGGAAGACATGTTGTGATTGGCGCAATCTATCTGAGGGCTGAAGGACCAATCAATCAAGGTGATCAAGATAAGTATAGAGAGGAGGGGGGATGTGATTTGTTAAAAAGTTTTAACCCTTAGGAATTCCCTTTTAAGAGGAGGTTTATAGGCAGGTAAGCCAGAGAGAGAAAGGAGACCTGGAACTGGGGTGGAGGTACAGGGCTTTCCTAAAGATCTGCATGGACCTTGGAATATCTGAAGAAGAAAGGAAACCCCATATCTTCAGATGGAACAATCTGGTAACAACTTCACAAGAGGAACCACAGGGAGATTTCCTCTACCATGAATATTTCTGTGGGAGGGGCAATCTAGTCACATGATACCAAGAAGGAGAAGATATGATTGCTCTCTATAAATACATCAGAGGGATAAATATCAGGGAAGGAGAGCAGTTATTTAAGTTAAGCGCCAAGGTGGACACAAGAACAAATAGCTATAAGCAGGCCATCAACAAGTTTAGGCTCTGAATTAGATGAATGTTTCTAACCATCAGAGGAGTAAAGTTCTTGAACTGCTTTCCAAGGGGAGCAGTGGGGGCAAAAAACCTAACTGGCTTCAAGACTGAGCTTGATGAGTATATGGCGGGGATGGTATGATGGGGCTGTCTACAATGGAATTTGGCCCATCGGCAAAAGCCCCAACTGCTGGTGAAGGAACACTAGATGGGGAGGGCTCTGAGTTACTACAGAGAATTCTTGTCCACATGTTCAGGGTCTAACTGATCACTATATTTGGGGTCAGGAAGGAATTTTCCCCCAGATCAGATTGTCAGAGACCCTGGGGTTTTTCCACCTTCCTCTAAAGCATGGGGCATGGGTCACTTGCAGGTTTAAACTAGTGTAAATGGTGAACTCTCTGTAACTTGCAGTCTTTAAACCCTAATGTGAGGGCTTCAGTAACTCAGCCAGAAGTTAGGGGTCTATTTCAGGAGTGGGTGGGTGAGGTTCTGTGCGATGTTCAGGAAGTCAGGCTAGATCAGTGGTTCTCAAACTAGGGCCGCTGCTTGTTCAGGGAAAGCCCCTGGCGGCCAGCATGTCCCTCGGCCTGCGCCGCTTCCTGCAGCCCCCATTGGCCTGGAGTGGCAAACCGCGGCCAGTGGGAGCCACGACTGGCAGAACCTGTGAACGCGGCAGGTAAACAAACCTGCCCGGCCCGCTTTCCCTGAACAAGTGGTGGCCCTAGTTTGAGAACCACTGGGCTAGATGATCATGAAGTTCCCTTCTGGCCTTAAAGTCTATGAGTCAACAGTTTACTGTTTTCACTAGAATGTTTCTCTGATTCCATACAAATGCTACTAGAGAGTCTGGAAGGATTAAAAGCAGCACTGTGCCGCTGGCACTAAGTGTGGCAGCAGTTTAAAGAGAGGTGCAGATTTTGATGCTATGTTCTGAGGCAATTAATTTTTAATCATTGTCCAGGGAAATCTCACTTTTATATTTTTAATAGGCTGTAACTTTTATATTGTTACTAGTAGATTATCCATACGTATTCCCCTTTCTCTGAGCTCTATTACTGAAATAAGAAAAATAACACTTTGAAAACTTTCCAGAAATGCTTTCAATAAAGACTAAGACTTTAAAAATAAAGGTTTACAAAAATCAAAGCTTACCCCCCCACAAAAAAAAACACCCAAAAATAAAGTTGTCTTAAGCAGAGACTGAACAGCCCAGTTTTCTATAAAGTGTTACTACACTTAGTTCCAGCACCATAATGCTACTGTTTATCTGGCCTCTATAGCAGAACTAACAGGAAGGAGAAAAAAATCCTCCAATAATGCTACTGGTTTCCCAAGTAGGATGAAGTGATATCGCAGAAGACATGATAATTTAGCAGCACTGTTATAACACTTCCTAAAGTCAGTTTGGTGTTGAAAATGTAATATGATCAATTTGACTCAGAGAACAAGGATATAAACAACTGTTAATAAAAGGAGATCATCACTTGCATCTGCCTTTGATGCAAGGTTAATTCTATTAGTCAACTTCGTCAGCAAGGCCAAATTTACTTTGCTTACAATGCATGAGAATTTATACCTGTTAAATTATATACACGGCAGCTCCTTTATCGTTTCCTGAATGTAATGAAAACATTCAATATATGTTTTAAATATGAATTTCAAGGTTTCTGCTCTTATCTTCAAATCACTCAATGGCCTGCCCAAAGGATTGCCTAAAACTCCATGATCAATAATTCCTCTCCCCATGCACCATGGAGCTTTCAACTACAAGAGTAAAGCTCATCTGTGCAGAAGATGGCTCTTTCTAAGAGACCAGTCGGAGGTTGGAGAATGAAACCACACAGGAACCTACCTAACTTCCACTGCACATACACTTCCCCTCAAGGAGAGAAAGAACAAACCACAAGTGACAGATGTTATTCATGTCACTTCATGACAACTGGAATGTGCTCAGACAATACTGAGATGAGCGAGAGATCTAAGAACCCATACCAAAAAGAACTATAAGAGGTTGAGAGTCCAACCAAAGCCTCCACCCAGAGTTATACAGAGATCCATGTGCCCGAACACTTTCAGACTAAACATACTGTATGTACAGTGTTTTCTTTAGCCACAAAAATTTGAGATGAAGAAGAAATGGAATTTGATTGTAATTTATTAAGAAAGTTCTCACTGAATCCGGTATCTATTAAAATTATTTTAATATGACATCAAAGATCAACTTTCATCCTGCACAGACTTAAATAATTTTTCCTTCCTCAAAGGGGCTGCAGAAAAGCCAAACTGGAAATTTCCAGATTAAGACATTTTCAAAAACATTATATGAATGCATGTATTTCAATAAAACATATGGGATTCTTCCCCCAGTCTCCCAACTTGCATAACTCAACCAACAATGGCCAAATCAATTTTGTTCACACTTTCTACTGTAATTCTCTTGAGCTTTGGGTAGAGAACAAACAGAAAATTTTGGAAAGGAGTTTTCTTGAGAAAGTTCTAAGGAATTTAAAAGTGTGTGTAGAGAATGGGAGTTGAAAGGCAAAGTCAAAAAAAGCAGAAAATAAAATCTCCACTGTATCTTCCCTGAGTCTCTGTCACAAATTAAAGGTATTACCTCACCCATCTTGTCTCTCACAAAACAATAATGACATATGTAAATCACATTAGATGCATGACACAAGAAACAAATATGCTTTACAGTAACTCAGCTGCAGCACAAGTGTTAATATATTATTTACTATTCTTATTCCGGCCTCCACAGGAATCCCACCTCGCCATATGCTATCGTGACTGGCATTGTTATAATTATCACCTTTCTACATGACTGGGGCACAGGCAGGTATGTGGGGACAAAGTACAAGCAACCTAGTCTAGTATACTGGCTGGTCTCTACATTGCTAATCCACTATATGGAGCATTTGGGAAGTGCAGACAACATAAGGAGAGGATTCTTGGGTTTTATACATCATTAATAATTTTAGAAATCTACCCTTGTCCAGTTTTTCAGGTGGCTTCAAGTCAGAATGCTTCAATGTATCTGTGAATTCAATCAATATGAAGTTGGGCTGTTAGTTTAGCATATCTATTGGACATGTAAAAGTTACAGGGATCAGTGCTGTGGTACTGACTGAATGGTTTTGGTTCCTGGTTGTAGAGGAAGTGGAGAAGGATCCTTTCAAAAACACAAGACACGAATTGACGAGGACTGAAGAAACAGAAAAATCACAGGAGAAAGCTTTACCATTGTACACAGATATAGGGTACTCATTCTCACACGTGACGAAGATGACAAATTAGAGAACATACAGATCAGACCAAGACCCTTGGAAATAGAGGCAGATGTTAATAGATGTTGCCCTCCATGGTGAGGTATGCATGATGATAAGGGAACTATTCTGCCAGTTAGGTATGTACAAGATATACATTACTTTTCAATAAAATTGTAGTCTCCTATCTTTTTTCTCTCCAAACCAAGTGTCCTAGGTTCTTTTCAGCATAGTACATAGTGGTACAGGCAATGCAGGAATTTGAATGCAAATGACAATTTACAATGATGGATATTATAAAGCACCACTACAGTACAAATATGCAGTCAGGTTGCTGAATTAAAGTGTAACTGCAAAGTAAAACTATACCATTGAACGCTATGTCTTCACGAACCACAGCAAGGCTAAACCAAAAAGCAATTGTGTTAGTGCTTCAACCCAGCATAGATATGTGGGTAGCATTTCAGATCAAGTTCAAGGTCTCTGTCCTTGTCTTCAAAGTGCTCCATGGCCTGGGCCCAGGACACCTGAAACACCCTTTAAAGTTCTGGGACGAAGCCCATGTTTGACAACTTTGCTCCTCTGGCACAATGGAATTCTCAACAATAAGCATAAAGCTCATTGTGTGGGAGACAGATCTTTTTCCGGGGCAGTCTAAGTCTGTGGAATGAACTAAGGACTATCACAAACTTGACAACTTTCTGCTTCAAGTGATAGGTGCATTTCTTTGACCTTTCCTTCTCTAATGTAAACACATGGAAACAGACTAACACAGCTACCCCTCTGATACATGGAAACAGGTATTTAAAATAAAAAAAAGTACAAAACCCGTTACTAAAACAAGTCACTCCACTCTACACACTTCTCCCTCTGGGGAAAGGATGAGAGAACGAACAAACAACATGTGACAGATGTGTAGTCACATTGCTTAATGCATTACTGGAATGCACTCAGACACTACAGTGATTAGTGCAATATAAAAACCTATACAGAATAGAGTAATGTAAACATTTATATAACAATCTGGTCATTTCCTTCTTAAATCATGTCTCAGATCTACTGTGGCACACCTAGTAGATAAAAGTGCTTTTGTGAATATTCAATTTCTAGCAGCTTTCCATAATGCTCAGAATCAAGCAATGCTCAGAATATTTTTCAAAAAAAGAACAGGAGTACTCGTGGCACCTTAGAGACTAACAAATTTACTAACACGGCTGCTATTCTGAAACCTGAGAATATTTTTAGTGTTGAAATATTACTTTTTCTTTATAATGTCTTGACAATTTTGCTAAATTTATTTCAAGTTGTATTTCAAAATATGAAAGCCTAGAGTAGAAATTACTGATTTAGCTACCTGCTTTAGTGCTTCACTGTACGAGGAATAGGATTCTTCAGCCTTCCTATCCTGCAGAACCATTTCTTATTAGCCTTCTGTGGAGAGCCTAAAGCATATGAAATCTTCATTGTAATCTCTCTATCCACTCCACAGAATACTAATTCTGATTAAATATGGTTGCAAACTTACATTATACAGCTGCTACATCCTTAATTTGATCAATTAATTCATTTTGTGCTGAAGAGTAGCAATAGACATGGAAGCTTAGGATGGAATACCATGTTTGGAAAAGAGTATTTTTTTGAATGCATGATTCTCTTGTCTCTCGCTGTTTAACACTTCCTCCAAAAAGCAAATGATCTGTTTGCAAATTTCACCAGGACAAAAGAGGAAACTCAAGATGGTTTATGTAATTTTGACTCCCGGCTTTCTCTCTTTCTCTCCTCGCAATCTTCCACACTCATACACAGTGACTTCAGCTCCCATGTTGGTGACTCATCTGGCCCTTTATCTGCATATTTCCTAGTACTCACCTCTTCATTCAACCTGCAGTCCAGGTTCAACTCTCCCACTTACCAAAAGGGCCACTACATGACGTGGTCTTCAATAAGCACTGATCTTTTTTTGATCTCTATTGCTGGGTTTCCCTTCTTGACCATCATCTGGTATCTTAAAGCATTGCCCACCATGCCCCTCCTTCACTCCCTGTCACTCAGCCTCTCTGTCACTTCCTTTTCATCAGCATTGATGACTTCTCATCTGCTCTCACTTCTCACCTTCCCTTCCTTTCTTCCATTGATATGATTGTCGATTCTCACCATGCTTCACTCTCCTTCATTCTTAACTATTTTGATCCTCTCTTTCATCACAAGATCAACCCTACCAACTCCCAGCCCTGGCTGACCTCCAACATCTGCTTCTTTCACTGCTGCTCTCATGTTACACAGTGGAAATCCTGTAACCAGGATGATTTCCTCCACTACAATTTATTTTTCTCTTCTTTTACTCCACTATTTTTCTTTGTAAACAACTCTCCTTCTCCAACTTAATTAAATCCCAAGTCTTCAGTCTATGACTCATTCCTCCAACCCTCCCCTCCTCTGGCTTCCACTTTTCTCTCTACACAGAATCTTGCCGATTTCTTCCAAGAGAAAACTGACAAAATACCTCATGACCTTTCTCCACCCCATGGCTTGCCTTTCCTTCCTCCTTCCATTCTAAATCTCTCCCCTATCATAACAGATCTGAGCAATCCTTAACCTCTTATTCTCCACAGACTCTTTCCACTCAAAATGTAAGCACGTTTTAGTCTCTCCAATCTTAAAAACAAAAAACAAATAAAAGCCATGCCTGAACTCACTTGCCTCTCCAAATACCGTGCTACCTCTTTTCTTTCATATCTAAACTCACTGTCTACTCCACTTATATCCTACACCTTCTCCAATCTAGCTTCTGCTCCTTGCATTCCACAGAAACCACTCTTGCCAAAATCTCTAATAATCTCTTCATAGCCAAAGCTCATAACTAGTACACCATCCTCCTCCTCGACTTGTCAGCTTCCTTCAACACCATCAACCATGCACTTCTTCTTGAAATCTTGTCCTTGGCTTACATGACTCTGTCCTGTCCTGATTCTCCTCCTACTTCTCTAATTGCTCCTTCAGTGTCTCTTTTGCAGGATTCTCCTCATCCTCTCTCCAGCTTTTGTGTGGGATCCACAGGCCTCTAGCCTTGATCCCCATCTCTTCTTCCTCTACATTTTATTACTGGGTAAACACATCCATAAACACTATTCCTGGTCTTCTTCTATACTGAATAATATCTCAGCCAGTCTCCCTGACATCTCCTCATGGATGTCTAGCCATCAGCTCAAACTCAATTTGGCTAAAACAGAATTCTTAATCTTCCCTCCAAGGCCTTCCCACTACCTCCCTTCTCAATTGCTGCAGACAACAGCATCATCCTGCCTGTCATTCAGACCCATAACCTTGGTATCATCTTCAATTTGGATTAGGGCTGTCAATTAATTGCAGTTAACTCACACAATTAACTTAAAAAATTAATCGCGATTAAAAAAATTAATCACCATTAATCGCAGTTTTAATGGCACAGTTAAATAGAATACCAATTGAAATTTATTAAATATTTTGGAGATATTCTACATTTTCAAATATATTGATTTCAACTTACAGCACAAAATACAAAGTGTACAGTGCTCATTTTATATTTATTTTTATTACAAATATTTGCATGGTAAAAATGATAAACAAAAGAAATAGTATTTTTTTAATTCGCCTCATACAAGTACTGTATTGCAATCTCTTATCATGAAAGCGAAACTTATAAATGTAGATTTTTTTTGTTACATAACTGCACTCAAAAACAAAACAATGTAAAACTTTAGAGCCTACAAGTCCACTCAGTCCTACTTCTTGTTCAGCCAATTGCTAAGACAAACAAGTTTGTTTACATTCATGGGAGATAATGCTTCCTGCTTCTCATTTACAATGTCACCTGAAAGTGAGAACAGGTGTTCACATTCCACTTTTGTAGCTGGCATTGCAAGGTATTTATGTGCCAGATATGCTAAACATTCATATGTCCCTTCGTTCTTCAGCCACCATTCCAGAGGACATGCTTCCATGCTGATGACACTCATTAAAAGAAATAATGTGTTAAGTAAATTTGTGACTGAACTCCTTGGGGGAGAATTGTATGTCTCCTGCTCTGTTTATCCGCATTCTGACATATATTTAATTTTATAGCAGTCTCGGATGATGACCAAGCACATATTGTTCATTTTAAGAACACTTTCACTTCAGATTTGACAAAACTGAAAGAAGGTACCAATGAGAGATTTCTAAAGATAGCTACAGCACTCAACCCAAGATTTAGGAATATGAAGTGCCTTCTGAAATCAGAAATCTTAAAAGAGCAAGCACTCCAATGCAGAAACTACTGAACCTGAACCACCAAAAAAGAAAATCAACCTTCTGCTGGTGGCATCTGACTCAGATGATGAAAATGAACTTACGTTGCTCCTCACTGCATTGGACTGTTATCGAGCAGAACCGATCATCAGCATGGACGCCTGTCCTCTGGAATGGTGGTTGAAGCATGAAGGAACATGAATCTTTAACACATCTGGCACATAAATATCTTGCAACGCTGGCTACAACAGCACCATGCAAATGTCTGTTCTCACTTTCATGTGGCATTGTAAACAAGAAGCAGGCAGCATTATCTCCTGCAAATGTAAACAAACTTGAACAAGAAACGGAACTGAGTGGACTTGTAGGATCTAAAGTTTTACATGGTTTTATTTTTGAATGCAGTTTTTTTTTACAAAATTCTATATTTATAAGTTCAACTTTCATGATAAAGAGATTGCACAATAGTACTTGTATTAGATGAATTTAAAAATACTATTTCTTGTTTTTTTACAGTGCAAATATTTGTTATAAAAATAAATATAACGTGAGCACTGTACACTTTGTATCCTGTATTGTGATTTAAATCAATATTTTTGAAAATGTAGAACACCTCCAAAAATGATTAATCACGATTAATTTTTTTAATCACTTGACAGCCCTAATTTGGACCTATCTCTGGCCTCACATCCAGGCCATGTCTAATTCTTGAAGATTCTTTCTGCATAACATCTCCAAGATGTGCCCTTTCTTATCCATCCACATAGCCAAAACTCTCATAATCTCATTTCTTGATTTCTGCAACATCCTTTTTTCTGGCCTTGACAAATGAAATCTTGCCAGCTCATACCCATTCAGAGGGCTGCTGCAAAGATAATTTTCCAAGCTCACTGCTTTGATCATATCACCCCCCTTTGCATCTCTCCCCTGGCATCAAACATAAGCTACCTGTCTTCATTTTCAAGGGCCTTCACAGTCTATCCCCACCCTACTTATCAACTCTGATTCACTACAGAGATGTCAGTGGTTGTCTCCAATTGGCCAATGATATCAACCTACATTGCCCACTTATTAAATTTTCAAATAAGCACTTTCATACTTTCTCCCATATGCTGCATCTTATGCTTGGAAGAAGCTCCCTGTAAACATCTGCAGAACTAACTCATTATTCTCCTTCAAATTCCTCCTTAAAACTCTTCTTTTGTTGTTGCTGTTATTATTTGATGTCTTCAAAAAAAACCAACCTGACAATGGGGCACTGATTGCTTATACCACTGCCAACCGAGCTGACTAATATTCCTTGTTTCCTTGTACTCACCCATCTGTTTGTATCCATCTGTTGTCTCCTGTCTTATACTTAGATTGTAAACTCTTTAGGGCAGAGACCCTCTTTTTGTTCTGTTTGCACATTGCTTAGCTTAATGTGGTCCTGGTCCATGAACAGGGCTCCTAGCAGGTAGTACAAACAAACAAACAATAATGCGCAATAGGCAAGTCTTCTGAAACAACTCAATACGTCAGTTCAGAACTCTTAATGCAGATTCACAAAGAGAAACTATCCTATAAGTATGGGTAAGACACATATATGGCTGCTTGAACCCTGCTGAATATGCAAAAGCAGAAGAGACTGTAAAATGGTGAGGAGTTTATGGCAGCAGAAAGTGGTCACACCTTCCCTTGTACTGATATGTCAGAGGGAGCTGTAACAATCAACAGAAGTGGGCAGCCTTCAGTGGGAACGAGTTGAGATGAGGATATGTATGGAATCAGCACACTTTCTTCTCATTTAGTAAAGTTCAATAGTGAGTCCAGTATTCGAAGAGACAATCAATACCTTCCTTCAGAAAAGAAAGGTTCCTACTTCTCTGAAAGCAATAAGTTAAAAAAAAATTCTCCCCTTACCATGCAATCTCTCAGCTATCATTTGGTCTCAAATCTCTTTATTTTGGAGAAGGTTATTGAGAAAATAAATGGAAGGCAACTACAGAACTACCCACAAGTCTTAGATTTTTGTGACATCTCTCAATCTCCTTGAACTAATTTGATTGGTCAATCTTACCCTGGTGATGAGCTTCAAGAGTTCACTCTGACCTTTTCTGAACAGTTGACTTTGATCTATTGACCATGAGGTACTGTTGATACTTTTCTGTATATAGACAGAGTTGCTTGAGTGTCTTCTTTCTTCGATGTCTGGGAGGACCCAGTATCACGACTGTGATGTGGGTGGTCAGACCTACTGATTGGAGCAGGAGTTGGGAGTCAGGCCGAGTCAGGAACCAAGAGATGGGCCAATGTAGAAGATGATCATCTGGAGTGCTTTTTCAGTCTCTCTCTCTTTTAAAAAAAACTTTTTGGTTTTGTTGTGCTATCAGTGGGTAGGACATCTGTCTTGTGGAAAAAAGAGTGAGAAAGGATGACAGACTGCTTGCCAAGTGACTCAGTTTACCACTTAGGAATCTGGGATGGAATTCTAGAGGTTTGCTCTGAAGATTTGGACTGAACCAGAGATCTTGAGAGGAGTTTTGCTACTTAGCCTTTTATATTTATCCCAATTAATTATTCATTAGAAACAGTTCATCCAGTTCCAGGCATGAGTGTATGTGAGTATAACCCAGAGGCAGCTGATCTCAGTGTTATATCACACCCATCAGGGGACACTGCATATATTATTATTTATATTACAGCAGTTCTTAAAAAGCCCATTAGAGATCGGTTCCCATTGTACAAATATTTAGAGAGAATCATTGACCTAAAACGCTCACAATCTAAACAGACAAGGCAGGCAAAGGAAGTATTATGATTTTTATTTTACAGATAGGAAACTGAGGCACAAAGAAATTAATTGCCTTGCCTATAGTCTCAAAGGAAGTCAATGGCAGATCTGGGAAATGAATCTTGATCTCTTGAATCCTTGTCCCATAGCGTAATCACTTAAGAGACCATCTCCAATACTTCACAGGTGAGGTTGCGAAAGTTCAGACTAAGAGACAAATGGTTTCATGTCTTTGTCTACGTGCGACCATATGGTTAGTTCCCAATGCAGAGACTATTACACCTTCCTAACAAAGGGTGATGGAATCAGGTGTTCAGCTGAACCATTCAACTCTAAATCATCAGAATTTTAGTTTTGAGTATTTCTAAATAAACTTGGAATAAGCTCCTGAGAAGGCTGACAGGACCCCAAAGAGATCATCCCAGGACTTGATAGCTCATGGCAACATTTGGGTGCAATTCCCATGGCAAGCAAAGTCATAGTCTACCTTGAGACATTTCAAACATCAGTCATGTCCATCCGTGACAGATATCTCATACTGTGGGCACAGCTTAAAGACACTGGGCAGTTACTCAGCCATTTTATAAAAATGAAAACAAACAATATGAAAGCAATAAAACACAACATACGTACAGTAAATCTGAGAGAGCTATCTAGCTCAGAGCTCAGTAGATCAAGGCAGCATAATTAGAAACTTAAAACCTCACAGCTGATACATCAGTGAGGATACAATTCCAGAGATAACTTGACAAAAAATATCGTCAGAGGGAAAGATGCTGAAGATACCAAATGAAGCTAGAGGGATCCATTGCAAGATGGTAACAGTAGTTTAAAGAAGCACCTCTGTCATGAAAAAGGCACTAGTAATGAAAGAGAGTAGAGGTACCTGTCATGTCCTCAGCAAAGGCAGACACGTACTACCTAGTGGCAAGCCAGTTTAATGGCTTTAGAACTTGGAAGCTATGGGAGTTCCTTCCAGTCACATACACAGGAACGTAGCTTACAGAGAATCCCAGCATTATTACAGACATGCTAAAACACTAAGTCCAAAAGAATGTTAAAGATGCGAGATGGAGTACTGAGAAATCAAGAATTCTCAAAGTTAAGTCTTCCTGAACAACCTCAACGCTAAACATTTGTATGTACACCTCTACCTCGATATAACGCTGTCCTCGGGAGCCAAAAAAATCTTACTACGTTATATCGAACGTGCTTTGATCCACCGGAGTGCGCAGCCCCCCCCCCCCGAGCACTGCTTTACTGCGTTACTGCGTTATATTTGAATTCGTATTATATCGGGTCACGTTATATTGAGGTAGAGGTGTATATTTTACAATGTAGTGTTTAATTATATAATCACATACTACATTTTCTGCAGTAACTCAGTCTCATTCAGTGTGCAGGTTGGATGGTGTTCAGAGAATGAGGCAACCATTAATATTTATTTTTTTTAATCCTTGTTGATCCACATGTGCTTTTTTGGTTCATTCACTACAAACCATCAAACTTCTGAAGTGAATGATTCAGGGATTTTACAGGCAAGTATCTCCCATGCTCCAGCCTTTGGTCAGCAACTCCCAGTCCTGCTCACTCACTCACATGGTGTCACCACCACCTAGAAAGGAGGTAGCATTGATATTGGAACAGATACTGCACCACTCCTTCCACTTAGGTGGTGCTAAGTAGAGAGAAGAACATTCAGTGCTGCTAGCCCCTCTTAACCTCCCTCCCCCACATACACTTCCCAATCTCTAAAGTGCAGCAACTGATGGAAGGACCTGTGGAACTCAGAGGAGCTGGAGAAGAGAAGAGACGAAATGGAGGAACATTCTCCTCCTTAGAAATACTCTTTTAAATTAATATGTCTTTCCTATTTTCTAACTACAAAAAACTGACAGGGATATGCCCATGTATTGAAACTGGTTTCTCTAATGTCATTTATTACTATTATTTACATTAGAAAAGCATCTAGTGATTGAAGCCCTAGTGTGCTAGGTGCTGTATAGACAGACAGTTCCTCTTTTAAACTGTCTTATCTATTGAGACTGTAAGAGATGTAAAAAGAACAGGAGTACTTGTGGCACCTTAGAGACTAACAAATTTATTTCAGCATGAGCTTTCGTGAGCTACAGCTCACTTCTTCGGATGCATAGAATGGAACACACAGACAGGAGATATTTATACATACAGAGAACATGAAAAGGCGGAAGTATGCATACCAACAGGAAGAGTCTAATCAATTGAGATGAGCTATCATCAGGAGGAGAGAAAAAAACTTTTGAAGTGATAATTAAGATGACCCATAGAAGGTGTGAGGAGAACTTAACATAGGGAAATAGATTCAATTAGCGTAATGACCCAACCATTCCCAGTCTCTGTTTAGGCCTGAGTTAATTGTGTCTAATTTGCATATTAATTCAAGTTCAGCAGTCTCTCTTTGGAGTCTGTTTTTGAAGTTTTTTTGTTGCAAAATTGCCACCTTCAAGTCTGTCACTGAGTGGTTAGAGAGGTTGAAGTGTTCTCACACTGGTTTTTGAATGTTATGATTCCTGATGTCAGATTTGTGTCCATTTATTCTTTTGCGTAGAGACTGTCCGGTTTGGCCAATGTACATGGCAGAGGGGCATTGCTGGCACATGATGGCATATATCACGTTGTAGATGTGCAGTTGAACAAGCCCCTGATGGCACGGCTGATGTGATTAGGTCCTATGATGGTGTCACTTGAATAGATATGTGGACAGAGCTGGCATCGGGCTTGGTTGCAAGGATAGGTTCCTGGGTTAGTGTTTATGTTGTATGGTGTGCGGTTGCTGGTGTGCGGTTGCTGGTGAGAGGTTGGGAAGCTGTCTATAAGCGAGGACTGGCCTGTCTCCCAAGATCTGTGAGAGTGAGGGATCATCTTTAAGGATAGGTTGTAGATCTTTGATGATGCGCTGGAGAGGTTTTAGTTGGGGGCTGTAGGTGCTGGCTAGTGGCGTTCTGTTATTTTCTTTGTTGGGCCTGTCCTGTAGTAGGTGGCTTCTGGGTACTCTTCTGGCTCTGTCAATCTGTTTTTTCACTTCAGCAGGTGGGTATTGTAGTTTTAAGAATGCTTGATAGAGATCTTGTAGGTGTTTATCTCTGTCTGAGGGATTGGAGCACATACGGTTGTATCTTAGAGCTTGGCTGTAGACAGTGGATCGTGTGGTGTGTCCTGGATGGAAGCTGGAGGCATGTAGTTAAGTATAGCGGTCAGTGGGTTTCCGGTATAGGGTGGTGTTTATATGACCATTGCTTATTAGCACAGCAGTGTCTAGGAAATGGACCGCTTGTGTGGATTGGTCTAGGCTGAGGTTGATGGTGGGATGGAAATTGTTAAAATCATGGTGGAATTCCTCGAGGGCTTCTTTTCCATGAGTCCAGATGATGAAGATGTCATCAATGTAGCGCAAGTAGAGAAGGGGCGTTAGGGAACGAGAGCTAAGGAAGCGTTGTTCTAAGTCAGCCATAAAGATGTTGGCATACTGTGGGACCATGCGGGTACCCATAGCAGTGCCACTGACTTGAAGGTATATATTGTCCCCAAATGTGAAATATTTGTGGGTGAGGACAAAGTCACAAAGTTCAGCCACCAGGTTAGCTGTGATATTATCGGGGATACTATTCCTGATGGCTTGTAGTCCATCTTTGTGTGGAATGTTGGTGCAGAGGGCTTCCACATCCATAGTGGCCAGGATGGTTTTTTCTGAAAGATCACCGATGGATTGTAGTTTCCTCAGCAAGTCAGTGGTGTCTCGAAGATAGCTGGGAGTGCTGGTAGCATAGGGCCTGAGGAGAGAGTCCACATAGCTAGACAATCCTGCTGTTAAGGTGCCAATGCTTGAGATGATGGGGCGTCCAGGATTTCCAGGTTTATGGATCTTGGGTAGCAAATAGAATACACCTGGTCGGGGTTCTAGGCATGTGTCTGTACAGATCTGTTCCTGTGCTTTCTCGGGGCGTTTTTTGAGCAGATGGTGTAGTTTCTTTTGGTAATCATCAGTGGGATCAGAGGGTAATGGCCTGTAGAATGTGGAGTTAGAGAACTGCCTAGCAGCCTCTTGTTTATATTCCGACCTATTTATGATGACGACAGCACCTCCTTTGTCAGCCTTTTTGATTATGATCATAGAATCTCAGGGATGGAAGGGACCTCAGGAGGTCATCTAGTCCAACCCCCTGCTCAAAGCAGGACCAAACCCAACTAAATCATCCCAGCCAGGGCTTTGTCAAGCCTGACCTTAAAAACCTCTAAGGAAGGAGATTCCACCACCTGCCTAGGTAACCCATTCCAGTTCTTCACCACCCTATTAGTGAAAAAGTTTTTCCTAATGTCCAACCTAAACCTCCCCCTCTGCAACTTGAGACCATAATTCCTTGTTCTGTCGTCTTCTACCACTGAGAACAGTCTAGATCCATCCTCTTTGGAACCCCCTTTCAGGTAGTTGAAAGCAGCTATCAAATCCCCCCTCATTCTTCTCTTCTGCAGGCTAAACAATCTCAGTTCCCTCAGCCTCTCCTCGTAAGTCATGTGCTCCAGCCCCCTAATCATTTTTGTTGCCCTCTGCTGGACTATCTCCAATTTATCCACATCCTTCTTGTAGTGTGGGGCCCAAAACTGGACACAGTACTCCAAATGAGACCTCACCAGTGCTGAATAGAGGGGAATGATCACATCCCTCGATCTGCTGGAAATGCCCCTACTTATACAACCCAAAATGCCATTAGCCTTCTTGGCAACAAGGGCACACTGTTGACTCATATTCAGCTTTTCATCCACCATAACCCCTAGGTCCTTTTCTGCAGAACTGCTGCCCAGCCATTCGGTCCCTAGTCTGTAGCAGTGCATGGGATTCTTCCGTCCTAAGTGCAGGACTCTGCACTTGTCCTTGTTGAACCTCATCATATTTCTTTTGGCCCAATCCTCTAATGTGTCTAGGTCCCTACCCTCCAGCGTATCAACCGCTCCTCCCAGTTTAGTGTCATCTGCAAACTTGCTAAGGGTGCAGTCCACACCATCCTCCAGATCGTTAATGAAGATATTGAACAAAACCGGCCCCAGCACCGACCCTTGGGACACTCCACTTGATACCGGCTGCCAACTACACATGGAACCATTGATCACTACCCGTTGAGCCCGACCATCTAGCCAGTTTTCTATCCACCTTACCGTCCATTCATCCAGCCCGTACTTCTTTAACTTGCTGGCAAGAATACTGTGGGAGACTGTATCAAAAGCTTTGCTAAAGTCCAGAAATAGCACATCCACTGCTTTCCCCTCATCCACAGAGCCAGTTATCTCATCATAGAAGGCAATTAGGTTAGTCAGGCATGACTTGCCCTTGGTGAATCCATGCTGCCTGTTCCTGATCACTTTCCCCTCCTTTAAGTGGTTCAGAATTGATTCCTTGAGGACCTGTTCCATGATTTTTCCAGGGACTGAGGTGAGACTGACTGGCCTGTAGTTCCCTGGATCTTCCTTCTTCCCTTTTTTAAAGATGGGCACTACATTAGCTTTTTTCCAGTCATCCGGGACCTCCCCCGATCGCCATGATTTTTCAAAGATAATGGCCAATGGCTCTGCAATCTCATCGGCCAACTCCTTTAGCACCCTCGGATGCAGCGCATCCGGCCCCATGGACTTGTGCTCGTCCAGCTTTTCTAAATAGTCCTGAACTACTTCTTTCTCCACAGAGAGCTGGTCACCTCCTCCCCATACCGTGCTGCAGAGTGCAGCTGTCTGGGAGCTGACCTTGTCTGTGAAGACAGAGGCAAAAAAAGCATTGAGTTCATTAGCTTTCTCCACATCCTCTGTCACTAGGTTCCCTCCCTCATTCAGCAAGGGGCCCACACTTTCCTTGACTTTCTTCTTGTTGCTAACATACCTGAAGAAACCCTTCTTGTTACTCCTAACATCTCCGGCTAGCTGCAACTCCAAGTGTGATTTGGCCTTCCTAATTTCACTCCTGCATGCCTGAGCAATACTTTTATACTCCTCCCTGGTTATTTGTCCAATCTTCCACTTCTTGTAAGCTGTTTTTTTGTGTTTAAGACGAGCAAGGATTTCACTGTTAAGCCAAGCTGGTCGCCTGCCATATTTACTTTTCTTCCTACACATTGGGATGGTTTGTTCCTGCAACCTCAATAAGGATTCTTTAAAATACAGCCAGCTTTCCTCGACTCCTTTCCTCGTCATGTTATTCTCCCAGGGGACCTTGCCCATCAGTTCCCTGAGGGAGTTGAAGTCTGCTTTTCTGAAGTCCAGGGTCTCTGTTCTACTGCTCTCCTTTCTTCCTTGTGTCAGGATCCTGAACTCGACCATCTCATGGTCACTGCCTCCCAGGTTCCCATCCACTATTGCTTCCTCTACTATTTCTTCCCTGTTTGTGAGCAGCAGGTCAAAAAGAGCTTTTCCCCTAGTTGGTTCCTCCAGCACTTGCAGCAGGAAATTGTCCCCTACACTTTCCAGAAACTTCCTGGATTGTCTGTGCACTGCTGTACTGCTCTTCCAGCAGATATCGGGGTGATTAAAGTCACCCATGAGAACCAGGGCCTGTGATCTAGCAACTTCTGTTAGTTGCTGGAAGAAAGCCTCGTCCACCTCATCCCCCTGGTCTGGTGGTCTGTAGCAGACTCCCACCACGACATTACCCTTGTTGTTCATACTTCTAAATTTAATCCAGAGACTCTCAGGTTTTTCTGCAGTTTCATACTGGAGCTCTGAGCAGTCATACTGCTCTCTTACATACAACGCAACTCCCCCACCTTTTCTGCCCTGCCTATCCTTCCTGAACAGTTTATATCCATCCATGACAGTACTCCAATCATGTGAGTTATCCCACCAAGTCTCTGTTATATACAGCAGCCCCAAACGGTAATTTCATGTGGAAATTATGAAAGAGTTAAGAGTGATGATTTAATGCTTCTTTTAGAACTGATTTGATCTAAGATCATATTTGCAAATGCATATTCAGGGAATTCTTGAAATTATGAATTAGTGACCTGGCACCAGCACAGCTGCACAAGTTCATTAAAGATGACTGTGTAGTCATAGTGTTCAGAACTGAGTTCTGTCTTGATCTCTGTCTCATTTTAGCCCTCACAGGATTCTAAATAGTTCTTGTTCATTCAAAAGGATTGGCAGGACAACAGACAGTTTAAACAAACAGTTCACTGTATTTTGTACATATTTCCATCTGCCACAGTGCAGTTTTGTTCCTCGGAGACTACCCGCCTGACCGGTTTCTGACCAACTTACTCCCTGCCAATCTAACTCTCACCAACTGGCTCCAATTGCCACACTCTTTGAGACCTTTCTCCCTTGCTCCATGATATCACTGTCCAGTTCCTGCTGGACTGTAAATTTCTTATTAGATATTTAGAAACAATAGTTTTCCTTGGGTACAAAGCCAAAAATCCACATAGAAAAGTTACTGCATGAGTTAACTAGTTGCTTTGTTTTGTTTTTTTCCTATATAAATTACAATTTAAAAACATTTTCTTCTTCCTAAATATGCAAATTTGTATTTTTTCCCATTAGGATTGTACGTCTGTTTATTCCTTTGCTGAAGGTATTCTTGTTTAGTTAACAGAAAGGATGGGGGAATAGGCTGATAGTCATAATCAAGTGATATTCATATTGGCAAACCTAATATTCTGGAAATGTTCACACCACTGAATATCCCTAGTTGTACATCCCTGTCTTCTGTCTGGGGCAGTCTATCTCTGGCTGAGGGGAAGAGAGGCCCAGCCACTTATTCTCAACTTGGTTTTCCATGGAGGCATTGGGGACAAAACCTAGGCACAATGAGGTACACTAAGTAAGTTGATCCCGAAAGACACACAATGCTCTCACCACAGTACATTTCAATCCGTCCATTAATTTCCCTTCTGCTCTTTTTGGTGACAAACATTTCTATATTCATGTAAATTGCTTTTCTTCCTTTAAAAATATATATATTTTTAATCCACAGATTAAAATTCATCCAGGTGCAGTTAAAATGGTTTTTATTAATAATACAGATTCACAAGTAAACTTATTGTTTCTGAAAGGTATGTGATCAATAGCCCTGGTGATTGAAGTGCAGTATTTATTTACACGACAGGTACGGGCATAGGCAGCATCATTGCAAACTCCCATGACGTCACTCTGCCTCAAACCTGTTCTGGAAGAACCCTGGAGTTCAGTCTCCAGGCTAATTTAATCCTCGGCCTCTCTGCTGAGACAAAATGGTAGAATGGGTAATATACCTGCACTCTGAATCTGCAATTAAATATGGACCTGTAATAGTAAATATATGTCCAAACACTTGTTACGCATGGTCAGGATAGTCACTAATTTTGTACATGAGTAAGAACTTCTTCTTTTTTTTTCTAAAATAGGATAGCTAAATTGAACAAAACAGCAAAATCTATGTTTATATGAAGTCAGAAAGAAGGTTTAAAAACTTTTTTTTGGTGGAGAAGGGATTATAGCAGTCATAGATGGGAAAAATGTCTTTTAGGTAAATGAGTCTATTCCCCAGCAAAGGTAGGGTATAATCCCCTAGGTATCTATGTATCAAATTATAGGGCCCCCATCAACGTATCATGTGAGCACCTCCCAGGTAACTTATTGACTTGATCCCAAAGTCACTCCTGTGAGGTATTATCCTCAGATGGAAATTGAGAGACAGAGAGTAAAGACCATACACCACAAAGCACTTGAGCCTATGCTTAACTTTAGCCCACAAGTAGCCTCATTTCAAGTCAGTTTGACAGTCTTAATAGTTGAGTCTTGGACAGGGACCATCCCTTCAATAATGTCACATAACAATAACACAGAGAAGTCCACTTTGATTCCGACGCAGCGGGTGGAGTTCATCGGAGCGGTCCTCGACTCCACGACGGCCAGAGCCTGCCTCCCTCGCGCTCGGCACCAGACGATGGTCTCCATCATCCGGGACCTCGTCGCCTTCCCAACCACGACGGTGCGCTCCTGCCTCCGCCTCCTGGGCCACATGGCTTCGTGCACGTATGTCACAGCATACGCGCGGCTCCACCTCCGCCCGTTCCAGTCTTGGCTCGCGTCGGTGTACCGCCCTCATCGAGACCCCATCGACATGGTGGTCACGGTCACCAGGACGACCCTCGAGTCCCTCCGCTGGTGGCTCGACCCGGACGTCGTGTGTGCGGGAGTCCCATTTCACCCTCCTCGGCCGTCCGCTACTTTGACCACGGACGCCTCAGCGCTCGGTTGGGGGACCCACCTGGGCAATCTCCACACGCAGGGCCTGTGGTCGGTCCAGGAGCTCGCCCTGCACATCAACGTTCGCGAGCTACGCGCCATCCGCCTGGCCTGTCGCACCTTCTGCGCCCGCCTCCAAGGTCGTTGTGTGACAGTATTCACGGACAACACCACCACGATGTTCTATGTGAACAAGCAAGGCGGAGCCCGCTCCTCCCCCCTCTGCAAGGAAGCGATGCTCCTGTGGGACTTCTGCGTGACCCACTCAATTCACCTGGAAGCATCCTTTCTTCCGGGAGTGCAGAACGCGCTGGCCGATCATCTCAGCAGGTCGTTCCTCTCCCACGAGTGGTCTCTCCGTTCAGATGTCGTCCACACAATCTTCCGGAGGTGGGGGTTTCCCCAAGTAGACCTCTTCGCCTCCAAAGACAACAGGAAGTGCCACCGGTTTTGCTCGTTCCAGGGTCGCTCGCCAGGCTCCCTGTCGGACGCCTTCCTTTATCACTGGAGGGATCGCCTCCTCTACGCCTTCCCTCCCTTTCCGCTCGTGCACCGAGTGCTCCTGAAGCTTCGGAGAGACCGGGCCCACGTCATTCTGATCGCGCCGGCCTGGCCGAGGCAGCACTGGTACACCCTGCTGCTCGAGCTCTCCGTTCGGGAGCCCATCCCTCTTCCGTTGTGGCCGGACCTCATCACCCAGGATTTCGGCAGACTCCACCATCCGAACCTGCAGTCCCTCCATCTTACAGCTTGGTACCTGAGTGGCTGACCCACACGGAGAGGGACTGCTCTGCAGCGGTTCAACAGGTCCTGCTCGAGAGCAGAAAGCCTTCCACTCGCTTCACTTACCTGGCGAAGTGGAAGAGGTTTGCTCTCTGGTGTGATCACCGAGGTCTTAATCCCTTCCTGGTACCGGTCCCTACCATTCTGGACTACCTCTGGAACCTTAAGGAGCAAGGTCTGGCGGTCTCCTCCTTGAGAGTCCATCTGGCAGCGGTATCCGCCTTTCGTCCCTCCGTGGAAGGTCGGTCCATCTTCTCGAACCAGATGGTTTCCCGTTTCCTCAAGGGCTTGGACCGCTTGTACCCGCCGGTGCGGCGCCCTGCCCCGACCTGGGACTTGAACCTCGTGTTGACCAAGCTGATGGGTCCTCCGTTCGAGCCCTTGGCCACATGCTCCCTGCTCTACCTCTCGTGGAAAACGGCTTTCCTCGTGGCCATTACTTCAGCGAGGCGAGTTTCAGAGCTTCGCGCCCTAACGGCGAATCCGCCGTACACGGTCTTCCATACGGACAAGGTGCAGCTGCGCCCTCATCCGGCCTTTCTCCCGAAGGTGGTGTCAGCATTCCATCTCAGTCAGGAGATCTTCCTCCCGGTATTCTTCCCGAAGCCGCATGCCTCGCCTCGGGAACAGCAGCTACATACGCTCGACGTCCGTAGGGCGCTCGCCTTCTACATTGAGCGGACTAAGTCCTTCCGGCGTTCGCCCCAGCTGTTCGTCGCGGTGGCTGACCGCATGAAGGGAGATGCGATATCCTCCCAGCGGATTTCCTCCTGGGTCACTGCGTGTATCCGGACCTGCTACGAGCTGGCTCGTGTACCACCAGGCCGTGTCACTGCACACTCGACGAGGGCACACGCCTCATCTCTGGCCTTCCTGGCCAACGTCCCAATCCAGGACATCTGTCGAGCGGCCACCTGGTCTTCGGTGCACACCTTCGCCTCCCACTACGCGTTGGTGCAGCAGTCTCGAGACGACGCAGCCTTCGGCTCTGCGGTATTACACTCCGCCACGTCTCACTCCGACCCCACCGCCTAGGTAAGGCTTGGGAATCACCTAACTGGAATGCATTGGAGCAATCACTCGAAGAAGAAAAGACGGTTACTCACCTGTAGTAACTGTTGTTCTTCGAGATGTGTTGCTCCAATCCATTCCAGACCCGCCCTCCTTCCCCACTGTCGGAGTAGCCGGCAAGAAGGAACTGAGAAGCGGACGGGCCGGCTGGGGTATATATTTAGCGCAATAGCGGCGCCACTCCAGGGGGCGCCCAGCCGGCCCGCCGGGGTTGCTAGGGAAAAAAGTTCCGAGATGCTGTGCACGCGCGGCGCGCACACCTAACTGGAATGGATTGGAGCAACACATCTCGAAGAACAACAGTTACTACAGGTGAGTAACCGTCTTTTATACAGTCACCAGTAGGAGAGGAATAGAGAAGCATCTTAAATTCGCTGGGACAGTCCAGTGACTACTTCAAATTCAGAATTTGAAAAGCCTTAATGAGCATTGAAATACAACCCTCTTTTTTCCCCTGAATAGGAGAAGCTCCATGTAAACATCCGCAAAGCTACCTCATTATCTACCTTCAAATCCCTCCTCAAAACTCTCCTTTGCCATGTCTACAAAAAACATGACAACAGTTAGGCTGTTGGTGTGCTGAGACCACTGCCGATCATGCTGACCAATACTGTCTCATTTACTAGTTCTCCGCCATCTGTCTATATCCATCTGTTGTCTCTTGTCTTATACACGCAAGTCCCTTGGGGCAGGGAACATCTTTTTGTTCAGTGTTTGTACATCGCCTAGCAGAGTGGAGTCATAGACCCCGTAGGCATGAGGATGATATAAATAAAATAAAAACAAATTAGAGGATATTTTAACTTTTGCTCATGAATGAATGGAGCCTTCAAGCACAGAAAAAGAAAAACTGCAAAACTGAGACTTGTCCTCATTTTGGAGACGCTATACTCCTACCAGTTAAATACATTTTTGAAAAAAGTCCTTTTCTTTGTGGAAAATCTTTCATCCCAAATTGTTGAACACAGAACAGTTAGCATGCTATCTGAAATTTCTCTGACTTCTCATCACACAGTGGGCAGAATCCTGAGGTGATGTATCAGGTCGTGTAAATTACATCTTGGTAACTGAGTATAAGTCAATGTAAATTATAAGAAGAAGCTGTAAGTTAAAGAGTGTATGCATGCATCTGTGTTGTTTTAGCACACTTTGAAGGGGAAAAGAGAAGTTACTCCCTCAGACTCAAATCTGAATTTGGCCTAATATGTTAAATATAAGGTTAAGAGCTGACAAGATGAAGTGGAACACGTAAACATGGCAAAAAAAGAATAAAAATGTAATGCTTAATAATGCCCTTAGTAATCACTTGACTATTCCTAGCTATATTCAGTCAGAAAGAAGAGATACTTAATATTTGAGAACACAAAGAAAGGGTCACATGGTTGGGCAGGGAGCAGGAAGAGTGAGAAAGAGAGAGCGAGCTGCATGACATTCTGGCTCCACTTAAAATCACTCTAAATAGTCCTTTCTTCCAGTTCTTTTCAGCTTGAACCTCAGAATTATCTAGATCTGAAAGTGATTATAGTTGAATGAATGTAACTAGTGACTAATAAAGGGATTGGCAAACATATTCAGATATAATAAGAGTAAGTCTGAACTTTGCTCAAATCAAACCTAATTTTTGTCTGGGAGTTCAGCTAACTTGGTATATTTTACTGTACTTCCTGAATCTAGTTGGGATGAGATGACAAAGTGCAGAATAATATAAAAAATATTCATTAATAAAGCTACAAAGAGGAGGGTAAATCAAATAAAAACAATAACAGAACTAATATTAAACTAGTGGGATGGCAAAGTTTAGAGGGATTAAAATCCCTGTGGGTCTTTTAATGGCTAAATGAAATACTGTGACCTCATCACTCTCTAAAATCTTAAAAAAAAAAAACAACCCACACTGTTATTTTCAGAGTGATATCTTGACTTCGAAGAAGTATTAATGCTACTTTAGATGTTTTTGGCCATATGTAGAACCTAATCCAGCACCCATTGAAGTCAATGGAAAGACTCCCATAGATTTCAGAGGAGCTCCTTTAGACCATCAATGCATGTTGTCCCCTGAAGAAAGCTGAAAACATTTTATGTGAAGGATCATTTTTTAACATAATAAATTATACTATTCTACTCAATTGTGTTATGCTGGATTTACACTGGTATAATTTTCAGAACAGAATTAAATTACCAATCAATATTTTAAATTAAGAAATCATTTAAAAAAAGCAGGAACATATGGCTGTATAAAACAGCAGCGATGCTGCTAGAATTACTATTACTTTATTCCATTTATTATGGCTGGCCAAAGTTTCGAAAGAGCTCAGCACCCACAACTGGGGCCAGATTTCAAAAGAACTCGACTCCCATTACGTATCTAAAAGAAGTGGCCATGTTTTTAAGAATGCTTAGCACCTAGCGATTCCCATTGAGAACAACATAAGGACTGAGAACTATGGGAGCTACTGAATACTGAATTGTAATGCTAATGAGAAAATTCAATTGGTTAGCTACCTGTATACTGAAATCACATACTGGTTTTATTTTAAGGTTGTGTCATACTGAGCTCCTCTAAATATTAGGTTACAAAAGTGGTTAATCTGTATCAAGGAAAATCACCTTCTATAACTTGAAGGAAACAATATTCAATAATAAACACAGGGATGAATGCTGTGATTAAGACCCAGTCATCTCTGTGGACTCTCATTAACTCCTGTACTTCACTCCCTATTTTTCCTTCCCAGGCCAGCTTTCCCACCCCATGCCCAGTGTTTCTCCGAGTGGCACTGCTGACTTGTAGTTTTGCAATTATGCCTGGCATTTCAACATTTCTTGAAGAAAACAGTTACTTTAAAAACATTTTAAACTAGAACTGGTTTTTAAAAAGGGGGATATCTACAATATTTCTTTTGAACATTTCTCCCCATATTTTCAAAATTTTGAAATTTTTAAAAGTTCTGTGGTTTATCAGAAAACAAGCCAAAATGAAAATTTTCTCACAAACATTACCAGTATTTTTTCAAACTCTGAAATTTCACATTAATCGACATTTTAGCTAGCTCTATATTGCATATGATTATAGAATAGTATTTTCATTATTCTCTACATAAATAAACACAAATAATGAAAACATGGCCTCATTCAGCCCTGGTCCTACATTTATTGCTTCATTTGCTTTTAATTAGTTTGTTTTAGAAAGAAGGACGAGCCTGGTGCTCAGGTCCTAGAGTGAGGAGTACAGTATAAAAACAGAACAGTGGTTAAGGGAGATCTAGGTTCAATTCCCTGCTCTGCCCAGACTTCATGTGTGAACTCTGACAGATAACTTAGTCTCTCTGTGCCTCAGCTTCCCATCTGTGAAATGGAGATAACATTCCCCTATATCACTGGGGTGTTGGTGAGGGAGATAAATCAGTGTGTGAGGTGCTCAGATACTATGATAATGGAAGGCCACATAAGAACCACAGATATATTTCTTGCCCTTCTTTTATATTTATTTATTTAAGCTTTCTTTCTACTGCTCACCAAGACATAGGTTTTCTTCTCTTATTCTGCTTTTTGCCTTCACTCTAATTTTTCTGTAGTATTAATACTGTAGATACTCCCTATCTCACCTTTCCACCTACCTGTGTTGTTGTCTCCTTATATTGTTTCAGTTTCTCTTCTACTTTGTTTTAGTCTTTTCTTCTTTTTAGTCTTTTCCTCTCTCACACCTTCCATTGTGTTCCTTTCTCCCTCCTCTTCCTGAAAGTCTCCTTCCAACTCACTCAGGGCCTGGCTACAGTTACATTTTATAGCGCTCTAACTTGCTGCCTTAAGGGTGCGAAAAATTACCCCCCGAGTGCAGCAAGTCTGAGCGCTTTAAAGCGCTAATGTAGACAGGCTCCGACCGCTAGGAGCTCCACTCCCAGCGCTCGGAGGTAATCCCTTCGTGGAGGTGGATTACCAGGAGCTCTGGGAGAACTCTCTCCCAGCGCTCGTGCACGACCACACTCACACTTCAAAGCGCTGCCGTGGGAGCACTTCCGCGACAGCGCTTTGAAGTTTCCAATGTAGCCATGCCCTCACTAATCCTCTTTCCCAATCCACAATTTTTCTCCTTCCACTCCCAAACCAATTCCTCTAATTATCTTCCCAAGGCTTCTTCCATTCATGTTGCCACGCTCACTGCTGCCACGCACGCCTCAACCATTCACCCACACACATACTCACTTTCATTCACACACTCACAGCACCAAGGCTTTTTTCCTCCCTCTCATACATACACATATGACCACCTTTATTTCATCCTCTTACAAAATGACACCGTCACACTTTCACACACCCCCAACACACACATTCACATTCTTACTTCTGTGTCCTATTTCCTCCTCCCTTATTCCTTCTCATTTTCTGTTACAATCTAATTAAAATCAGATGCAGAGGATGTAAGCTCTTGCAGAGGACTGGGATGTAGGCGGTCAGACCTAGTGATCAGAGCAGTGGTGGTCACACATAGTGGTTGGAGCAGGAATCAGGAACCAGCTACTGGAGCTGGAGCTAGGGTCAGAGCCACAGTCAGAGTCAGAGACATGGGGAGTAGAAGCAAGGATCAGGAACACTTAGCTGCTTAGACAACCTCCTGTGCATCTCCTTCTGGCTTTAACAGCAAGTCTGGGCCAGTAGGAGAGGTTGGATGTCTCCTCTAACCAGGAGCTACGTGAGCAATGCCTCTGGTGCGCTAGAGTCCACCAGCCCACACACTGGAACTCCAATCTTAACTGGGGCCTCTAGGCACCAATACAATAATGTATTATAAAACAGTAATGCTAATCACATTCACAAACTGTCAAGGGGAATTTTACAGTAGTTGCTATGAGTAACTGTTTTTTAACCTAGATAAGAATTTTCAATTAAGAAAATTATTTAAATATTCAGAACCCCGTTTGTTTCTCATGCCCCACATTTCATATTATTTAAATAAATATATGGCCTAGAACAATTATCATTCTTCTTCGAGTGATTGCTCCTATGCATTCCATTGTAGGTGTGCGCGCCGCGTGTGCACGGTTCTTCGGAACATTTTTAGCCTAGCAACTCCGGCGGGCCGGCTGGCGCCCCCTGGAGTGGCGCCGCCATGGCGGCTGATATATACCCCAGCCGGCCCGTCCGCTCCTCAGTTCCTTCTTTCCGCCCGTGACGGCTAGTAGGAACAGTGGAGTGCTCCCTTACCTCCACAGCCCTAGCGTTTCTCCATAGTTTAGTGTATATAGTTGTTAGTATTTTGTTAAAGTTTCTTGTTATAGTCGTTTAGTTAGTTGTATAGTGTGATAGTTAGGGAATTAGAGGGGTTAGCCCTCTTCTTCCGTCCCGGTGCGGGCTTATGCCCGGAGCACCGGGATTCAAGCCCTGCGTGGCTTGCCAGCGGCCGATGCCAGTGAGTGACCCGCACGACTCCTGCCTCCGCTGCCTCGGAGAGTCGCACAGGACAGATAAGTGCCCGATTTGTGTGGCTTTTAAGCCTCGGACGAGGAAGGAGCGGGACTCTCGGTTAAAACAGCTCCTTATGGAGTCGGCTCTCCAACCTCCGGCACCAGCTCCTTCGGCACCGAAACCGGCCTCCGTGAGAAGCGCACCGGCAGCACCGAGCCGCTCCGGTACCGACACGTCTCGGCACCCTGCTCCGAAGACCCGGCACCGCTCGCTCTCCCCGAGGAAGAAGCAAAAGGTGCCGAAGACGGCCACTGCGAAACAGCAGCAGAAGCCGTTAGTCCAGCCGCCACCGACCAAAACGGTACAGGCTGAGACAGTGCATAAGAAGTGCACCGGGCCGTCGACTCCGGCGCCGCAAGGGCCGTCGACTCCGGCACCGCCCAGCTCCCCGGTGCCGACCGAGGAGGAGCTGAGGCTCCCGTCCACGCCGGAGGCGTTCGCGACGGCGAGGGAGCTGATCGACCTCACGGCCGATACGGGCCATCAGCTTCCAGCACCGCCGGTGCGGACAGTGAAGTCCATCGGGAAGCCATTGATGATGCGCCCTCCGTCTCCTGGCGGCCGAGGTGATCGGAGCACCATGATCCGCTCTCGCTCCCGTTCTCCCTCTAGAAGGCGGTCGCCAACGCACCGGGGCCGAGCCGCACGACGGTCAACGTCGTGACGCCGCTCCCCATCTCGTCACCGGTCGCAGTCCCGGTACCGCTCGCAATCGCGGTACAGGTCGCACTCCCGGCGGCGCTCTAGGTCCCGGTCACCAAGTCGCCGGCACCGCACCAGGTCCGGCTCCAGGCATCGCGGGCGATATCGAGACTCTCGCAGCCGCTCACGGCGACGTCGCTCCCGATCCAGGTCTGACTCCCGGCACCGCCGGTCGAGCTCCCGGCGCCGCAGGTCAAGCTCCCGGCACCGTCGGTCGAGCTCCCGGCACCGCGCTTCGCGGAGATCCCGTTCGCCCATCAGACCGCATGACGACCGGCACCGTCCGTCGGCACTGGAGCGACAGTTTACTCCGGCACCGGACGTCCGCCCGGGAACCGCAACGGCTCCTCCCTGGCCTTCGAGGGAGCCCTCAGTTGCTTCTCCTGAGGGCAGCGCGGTAGACTTCAGAGCGGGGTCTCTGCCGCAGGACCATGGACCCCAGCAGTGGGGATTTTGGGTGCCCTGGGCCCAACATGAGCAGGGACCTCCCCTCCCTCCGAGACAGCCTGGCTCGGCGCGCTCGGTGCCGGTGGCCACTGTCAGCAGGCCACCCCCGTCTCCAACACCACAGACCGCCACTCACGGCACGCCGTTGGGGCAGGAGACACTGGCACCTGATAGCCCAGAGGCAGAGCAGGCACCTGAAGAGGTGCTTCCAGGTCAATCCTCGTCCTCCTCTCCCGACGAGGCTGTGGCAGGGGCGTCAACATCGGAACCCCCGCCTATTGACCTGAAGGCGCACCAGGACCTTCTGCGGAGGGTAGCGAAAGCCATCAACCTACCCGTCGAAGAGGTCCAGGAGGTGGATGACCCCATCACGGATGTCGTGGGAGCAGACGCCCCCGTGAGAGTGGCGTTACCGTTCATCCGCACAATCCAGCGGAACAATGCCGCCATTTGGCAGTCCCTCCCACGGCACGCGGCGTGGAGAGGAAATATTCCGTACCACCTAAAGGGTACGAATACCTTTATGTGCACCCCACACCGGACTCCTCAGTCGTACAGTCCGTGAACGACTGGGAGCGTAATGGACAGCCGGCAGCTGCGCCCAAGTCTAAGGAGTCCAAACGCATGGACTTGCTCGGACGCAAGATTTACTCGGCGGGCGGCCTCCAACTCCACATTGCGAATCAAATGGCCCTGCTATCCCGGTATACGTTTAACATCCAACATCCTGGGATGCCTGGGTAAATTCGCGGAGCTGACCCCACAAGACTCCCGCCGGGAATTCTCGGCCCTCCTAGAAGAGGGCAAGCTGGCCTCCAGGACCTTGATTAAAGCAGCGGTCGACTCAGCGGACTTGGGGGCCAGGACGGTGGCGTCCGGGGTAACCATGCGGCGCATTGCATGGCTACAGTCGTCCACTTTGCCGCCGGAGGTGCAATATACCCTCCAGGACCTCCCCTTTGAGATGCAGGGCCTGTTTTCTGAGAAAACTGACACCAGAATTCAGACCCTGAAGGACGGACGAGTGGCAATCCGCACTTTGGGGATGCATACACCAGCCACTCAGAGGCGTCCCTTCCGGCAACAACCCTATCGGCCCGGGCCGCAGGCCAGATCTCGGCCATTTAATAACCGCAGGGCCCCATTCCGCCGCAGACCATCAGGCGGGCGGCGTAACCAGTCCCAAGGCTCGTCCAAGGCCCCTCAAGGCCCCAAGCCGGCCTTTTGATGGGACGCCCGAGGACGGCGCACCACTCTCACCCCAGGATCCATCCCCTTTGTTTTCAAGTCGTCTTTCCCGCTTCCTTCAGGCGTGGTGTTCTCTAACATCAGACAGCTGGGTGCTCAACACCATTCAGAACGGCTACCGCCTACAGTTTCTTTCGCCCCCTCCCTCCCACCCACCTTCCCCGTCCCTCTTCAGGGACCCCTCTCACGAGCAAGTCCTCTTACAGGAGGTCCAGTCTCTGTTGAGCGTGGGTGCCATCGAGGAGGTGCCCCCCTGCAGGCGGGGCAGGGGATTCTACTCCAGGTATTTTCTCATCCCCAAGGCGAAAGGAGGTCTTCGTCCCATCTTAGACCTCAGGAAGCTAAACAAGTACCTCTGCAAACTCAAGTTTCGGATGGTAACCTTGGGGACCATTATCCCTTCCTTGGATCCGGGAGACTGGTTTGCCGCCCTCGACATGAAGGATGCTTACTTTCATGTGGCGATTTACCCCCCTCACAGACGCTACCTGCGCTTTATGGTCAACGAGACCCACTACCAGTTTGCGGTGTTACCCTTCGGCCTCTCCACCGCACCGAGGGTATTCACCAAATGCATGGCGGTCGTGGCCGCAGCCCTCCGTCGTCGTCAAATTCATGTGTACCCATATCTCGACGACTGGCTGATTCGTGGTCGTAACCCAAGACCTGGTAGCAGCTCAGGTGTCCGAGATACTGCATCTGTTTCGGTCCCTCGGCCTGCTTGTCAACGCCGACAAGTCCCACTTGGTTCCGACTCAAAGAGTGGAATTCATAGGAGCCGTCCTCGACTCCACTCTGGCCAGAGCCTGCCTCCCTCGGACTCGACACGAGACGTTGGCCTCCCTGATACGGTCACTGCAGGCCTTTCCAACGACAACAGTGCGGTGCTGCCTACGTCTCCTAGGTCACATGGCAGCGTGTACGTTTGTGACCGCACACGCAAGGCTGCGACTTCGCCAGTTCCAAATGTGGCTGGCATCGGTGTACCGCCCTCAGCGCGACCCACTGGATATGGTGGTGGTGGTGCCGAGTCCCGCTCTCCAGTCGCTCACCTGGTGGCTGGATCCGGAGACAGTCTGCGCAGGGGTTCCGTTCCGCCCTCCTCGGCCGTCGATCACCTTGACCACGGACGCGTCGGCGCTTGGATGGGGGGCTCACATGGGAGACCTGCACACCCAGGGCCTCTGGTCGGCCCAGGAGCTCTCCCTCCATATCAACGTCCGGGAGTTGAGAGCGATCCGTCTGGCGTGTCTCGCCTTTCTGTCTCACCTTCAGGACCGCTGTGTAGCGGTGTACACGGACAACACCACAGCCATGTTCTATGTCAACAAGCAGGGCGGAGCTCGATCCTCCCCGCTTTGCAAGGAGGCGATGCTCCTCTGGGACCTTTGTGTGACCCACTCGATTCGCCTCGAAGCGTTTTTTCTGCCGGGGGTGCAGAACACGTTGGCCGACCATCTGAGCAGGTCCTTCGCCTCCCACGAGTGGTCGCTTCGCCCAGATGTGGCTTACACAATCTTCCAGAGGTGGGGGTTTCCCCAGATAGACCTCTTCGCCTCCCGGGCCAACAGGAAGTGCCACAGGTTCTGCTCCTTCCAAGGTCAAGCTCCAGGCTCCCTCTCGGATGCGTTTCTCCTGCCGTGGACAGAGTCCCTCCTTTACGCGTTCCCTCCGTTCCCGCTCATCCACCGAGTGCTGCTCAAGCTTCGGAGGGACAGGGCTCGCGTAATACTCATCGCTCCGGCCTGGCCGAGACAACATTGGTACACCAGGCTACTCGAGCTGTCGGTTCGGGATCCCATTCCCCTCCCGCTATGGCCGGATCTCATCACTCAGGACCTCGGCAGGCTTTGTCACCCGAACCTGCAGTCGCTGCATCTTACAGCTTGGTTCCTGAGTGGTTGACCGACGCAGAGAGAGGATGTTCGGCGGCGGTGCAGCAAGTTCTGCTGGAAAGCAGAAAGCCTTCCACGCGCTCTACTTACCTCGCGAAGTGGAAACGCTTTGCGCTATGGTGTGACCAGCGAAGTCTTAACCCCTTCTCGGCCCCCATCCAGACCGTCCTCGATTACCTCTGGTACCTGAAAGGTCAGGGTCTCGCGATCTCGTCCCTCAGGGTACACCTGGCAGCGTTGTCAGCCTTTCGACCCGCTATAGGAGGTCGCTCCGTCTTCTCCAACCCAATGGTTGCCCGCTTCCTTAAAGGGTTAGACCGGCTCTACCCTCAGGTGCGTCCTCCTGCTCCGACTTGGGATCTGAACCTGGTTCTCGCCCAGATGATGGGCCCGCCCTTCGAGCCCTTAGCCACGTGCTCTCTGCTCCATCTCACCTGGAAGACGGCCTTCCTCGTGGCAATCACATCCGCCAGACGAGTCTCGGAACTCCGCGCCCTGACGGCGGGTCCCCCGTATACCGTCTTCCACGGGGACAAAGTGCAGCTTCGACCGCACCCGGCCTTCCTCCCCAAGGTGGTCTCGGCCTTTCACCTCAACCAGGAGATCTTCCTCCCGGTCTTTTTCCCGAAGCCGCACGCCTCACCTCGTGAGCAGCAGCTCCACACCCTGGACGTCCGCAGGGCCCTCGCTTTCTACATTGACCAGACGAAGCCCTTCCGGCGTTCGACCCAGCTGTTTGTAGCGATCGCAGACCGCATGAAAGGCGAGCCTGTATCTTCCCAGCGGATTTCCTCCTGGGTGACGGCCTGCATACGAACATGCTACGAGCTTGCTCGCGTCCCCCCGTGCCGACTCACGGCGCACTCGACCAGGGCGCACGCCTCGTCGGCCGCCTTCCTGGCCCATGTTCCCATCCAGGACATCTGTCGAGCGGCCACCTGGTCTTCTGTCCACACCTTCGCCTCCCACTACGCGTTGGTGCAGCAGTCTCGAGACGACGCAGCCTTCGGCTCTGCGGTATTACACTCCGCCACGTCTCATTCCGACCCCACCGCCTAGGTAAGGCTTGGGAATCACCTACAATGGAATGCATAGGAGCAATCACTCGAAGAAGAAAAGACGGTTACTCACCTGTAGTAACTGGTGTTCTTCGAGATGTGTTGCTCCTATCCATTCCAGACCCGCCCTCCTTCCCCACTGTCGGAATAGCCGGCAAGAAGGAACTGAGGAGCGGACGGGCCGGCTGGGGTATATATCAGCCGCCATGGCGGCGCCACTCCAGGGGGCGCCAGCCAGCCCGCCGGAGTTGCTAGGCTAAAAATGTTCCGAAGAACCGTGCACGCGCGGCGCGCACACCTACAATGGAATGGATAGGAGCAACACATCTCGAAGAACACCAGTTACTACAGGTGAGTAACCGTCTTTTTAAGAATACTTCCACCCTGAAAAAATGACTCTAAAAATGGCATGTGGAGATGCTGTATCTCTCATCAACTGACATCAACACTTGTAAAAAAGACTCTAATCCTCAGCTATATTATAGTTGCTTTGCACTGCTCTGCACATAACCCTACGCAATCATATCTGGCTCCTAGAGGGTCATCCCAAAGTCATTTTCTAGTAGCCCGTGGAACAAGTTCCAATGTTACCTGCCTTCACTGTGGCCAGTAGAAAGGGGACAAGGCCAGACTTCTCTCTCCCTCTACAACTCCCAGCTACTTTATTGATTCTTCAGGCTCCTCTAACTTCTGCTCTGTGAGTGGTCTAATGTACAGTCATCCCAGGAGCTGAGAGCCAAGGATGAGGACCAAGGAATTTGTAAGCCAAATTCTGCTTTCAGACAATGCATCTTCACGGTCTTCAAATTAAGCCCTCAGTCACAGCTGTGCAATTCTATTGGCCTTCAGTAAACCTACATGGTGTAACTAAAGTAAGAATTAGTAGATAATAGGGCTGCACAGGTGTAAATAAGGACGGAATTTGACCAGAAGAATCTTTATAGCTAATAGTGATGTGCAACAATGAACCCAGCTTCACCTTCAGAACCCAGAGTAAGTTTGCAGTGCTAGCAGCTAGAAAAAAAGAAAACAACAATATGTTATTATAATATGATAAAAATAATCTGGCAGTCATTGAGAGTTGATAAACATGGAGACCCACAATGCCATCTTAACTCTGTAATTTTTTAAGGTAGAACCACACAAAGCTCATGGCATCAAATACTCTCCCTCTGACAATTCAGTGAGCATCTGAGGAAACTTGCCAGATGTGCAAGATTGGGTGAGAAAGAAGAGGTTACTTACCTGTAACCAGAGGTTCTTTGAGATGTGTGGTTCCTATCTGTAATCCACCAAGGGGTTACACATGAGCACTATGCATCCAGAGTTGAAGAATTTGAAAGTATTGTCTGCTGGTCCGCACATGTGCCCTGGCTTGCCTTGTGCTTGTGTCTGAGATGATAAAGGGAGGGGTGGACCAACTGCTTCTTCAGTTCCTTCTCTACCATGAATTGACCAATCTGCATCAGAGAGAAAGGCTGGTGGGAGTGGAATACAGATAGAGACCACACACCTCAAAGGCCTTCCAGTTACAGGTAAGTAACCTCCTCTTCTTCTTCAAGTGATGGTCCCTATTGTATTCCACTGAGGATGGCTGACAAACAGTACCTAAGCAGGAGGAGGGTTGAGGATGAGGATGGAATGGTCGTGCGTAGAACTGCTGTGGTGAAGGAGGCATCCACTGCCAAGTTCTGCACTAAGGTGTATTGTGCTGCAAAGGTCTATTCCTGGAATTGCCCGAAGTCATCTGGTTGGGGGTGATGCAGCCACGATGTTGTCAGGAGAGGAAGAGGGGAACCTTGCTGCTTCTGGCAGAACTGTTTGAATAGGGCTAAAAAAATTTCTTCCATCATTGGGTCTGTATTTCTGGTGGAAGGATCCTTCAAGGGGGAAGCAGGTGATGGTTCCATTGTGGATTGGGTGGATTCCAAGGGGGAGTATTGCCCAGGGACCCCAATATGGCCAATAGGTTGCATCAAATGGAGGTTATGGGGGTCCCCACAGCATAGGGTACAATCAGCTTGGTGGTGGTTGCGGAGGTAAATGTTGCCATGGATGTGGTGGTTTCTATAGTGCATAAGGGTGGTAAGCTAAAGGAGGTTCTTCTCCTGATTCCGAGTTGTTGGAGGAGAAGGCGGCAAATCCAGTTTCTAATGGCAGTACCATCTGAGCTGACGGAAGAGCGTAGAGCATTGCGTGAGGGGCCCTGTTTTGGAGGCACATCCCTTAGTGGAGATATAATCTCTTTAGAGGTAGAGGACACAAAGGAGGTGGGAGGAGTCTGGATCCAGGAAGACAAAGACCTCTTAGGGAGAAGCTACAGTTCTAGAACTTCTCAGAGTGAGAGGCACTCTCCTTCATCGCCTCATAGCCCCCTAACCTCTGACTGAGTTACTGAAGTCTTCAAATCATGATTTAAAGTCTTCAAATTACAGAGAATCCACCATTTACACTAGTTTTCACTTGCAAGTGACCCATGACACATGCTGTAGAGGAAGGCTATCAGAACCAGTGCTGGGATCTTTCCCAGTGCAGGAGGATCCCATGTCTTGTGGGATGCCTAGGATACCAATACAGATAGGTCGGCACCTGGAACCGCTGGGCCCCATTATTTTGGGGTCTTTTTTCTTATGCTTGTGTGTCTTAGACAATACTCTGTCCCCTTGGACCGAGGTGGTGGAAGGAATGTCCATCTTCTTTGATTTGGATGAAGATTTCGTCTCATGGCGAGCTCCATGAGATGTTTCTGGAGGCAAAATGCCCGGTCTTCTCAGGTGCAGCTGGGGAAGGATTGACAAACACTGCACTACACTGCGATCTGAGCTTCTCCCAAGCAGCATTGGCGGTCATCACTGACCAAGAAGGATCATGGACAGGAGGTGCAGAGTCCTGGGCATAGTCCGGTACCTGCACGTGGGTACGGGGGTAAAGTAGGAGTGAAAACTCCATATCTATCTAAACTAAATGAAGCTAAGTAATTATTAAAAACTTTTAAAACTAGAAAAGAAATAAAACTTGTAATCTATTGTAAAAACTCTTCAAAAAATTCATACAACTGTTGTTTCTAGAAGTGCACCAGAGACATGGACACAGGGTTCCAATTCAGACCATGCGGCACTAAGAAGGAACTGACAATGTGGGTCGGTCTGCCCTGCTCTTTATTGCCTTACATGGAAGCACGAGGCAAGCTAGGGTGCATGCGTAGACCAACAGGCACTACTTTCAAATTCTCCCCGATTCCGGATGCATGGTGAGCATGCATGATCCCTCGAACTACAAGAAGAAGAAATGCATGTCAAAAGATGGTGGAAAAAGCAGAAAAGGAAAGGCACCACTAGCTATGTGTGTTCTCCTTTCCAAAATTCTTAGATGTCTAGTTAAAATTGATAGTTTTTCTAATGTCAACTATACTTCTTGTAGGAGCACATTGTCTCATCTCTCTGATCGGGATAGTGTAACCAAGATCATATTTTCATAAAAGTAAACTGATCTTCAACATTTTCACATTCAGTAAGTAGTTGATAAGCTATAAAAATATGCTTTCCATTAATATCAGACTTCCATTCGTACAGGATATTGTCTTTTTAGAAAGTCCCCATTTAAGATCATAGTGACAGAGAACGTCTGGTAGTGATTATCATGCTTTTCAAAAATAGTTTAAAGATGAGGCCTAGAGGAGACACAATACAAGAAAAGTTTGATTCTATTAACTTCTATAATGGGACCTTGGCACAGTATCTTAAGAGTCCAATGCATACAGACACCATTAAAAAAAAAAAAAGAAAAAAGGGACAGGTGGAGGGACACATTATCAGAAGTGGCTGCAGACTGAGAAGACTATGTTTAGGAAGCTGCATCACCCATTTCTCAGATCCAAACTGATTCTCTGCTTCACTCATTGGTGGAGGATCTCTCTTCATAACAGAACAGTCTGTAAGTGTACATTAAGCACTATATATTTTGCATTGTTCTTTTCTCCAAACAAGGGAATCTCCTTGGCAATGCTTTAAATCCATAATCAAATATATGTCGGGTAAAATTCCACACAGGTGAGTGCAGAAACATTTATGTGACATTCCTTACGTAGATTAAAATAAACTTAATTTAACATTCATGGTGAGTGGAGAGACTGAACAATCGAACATTGTTATGCCATTAGGTCAGCTTTGCAAACTTTTAGACTATCTGCTTATGATATCTCCAACTATTGTCTCCAGGGCCCTTGATTCTACTATGCAGGAAATAATTTCTGCTACTGATTTGAATACTACCTGCTAACTCCATGCTTATCCATTTACTATTATTATTCTCAAAATTTTCAGAATCTAACATGGATGAATGATGAAATGTAAAGGGCTGATAGTGTGTAACATTTTCTAAAAGCCTGCAGTCACAGAAATTATACATATCATAGACACCTGTTGCTTTTGTGTCAATATGTTCGCAAAATGGGCCTTCTGAAAAATATAAGCCACGTTTTGAATGCAAAAATGAAAAGAAACATGTAATCTGTAATTAAAAAATATATTTACCATACTATCTTCTAAATACACCAAGCCTTCTGAAAAAATTGATACTTAGTTCACTGCACATAGTGCAATACTAATGCATAAAGACAGGGGGGTTGCAACTCAACAAAAGTACAGTTTCTTTCATGTTCTCACAGAGAACGTTTTTATGGGAAAATTTCCTTTTATGAAAAATGAATTTTTTTCACTGACACACATCAATTATTGTATCTGACTAGCATCACAGTTTGTTTGAAAACTTAATCAGAGCTGTAAACTATGGATGACAGAGAGACAGATTAAAAACCTCATAAAGTGTATATAAAGGGCTATTATTTTGCAAGCAACAAATAATTTAGAATGACCTGAACTAACATTATTAAAACCCACTTTTAGGCTGTGGAACCCTATAAATAATCCTGTTTTTCTTTTTTCTTTACACAGTTCTTCTTGATCTAGTTATAACTGTACAGTATTATTAGTTTCACATGTATCATGTTTCCAGATACTGGGTGTTGAAAGATTTATTCATGTTGAGCTGCACCCTAAGGTAATTCAGTTTTCAAAAAACCTAATTCTACAATTATAACCATCTGAAAGACAGAACAGTCTGACTATCAACCTTTAGGTAAGAAGAAACATTTGTATACCACAGATTGTAAGATTGGTTTTATAAGTGACAATTTTCTTTTCATTTTCCCCCTTTTTTATTTTATTTTCTTATTAGACCCTCAACTCACAAATGCTCAACTGTCACAAAAGATCAGTGTTACTGAACCGCCAACATTAATCTTTTGTTTGAAATGCATAAAGAAAGACAAATAAAGGAGACAACACAAAATGCCTTCTTGAAGTAGAACCAGAAATTGAAATGATAAATAACATAACCTATGAGCACTAGTTATAATGTTCTTGGGCGGAAGAAATTTCTAAATATCAAAGATAGTGGCATCGTTGTCAGGTGGTCCATAAATAAACCCCGGTCAATTCATGACATTGGACCTTTTCTTCTTGCTATACTACTGTAAATAAGCGTGTTCCCCTTGCCTGTCTGAATTCTACATGCCCATTTCCAGAAATGCCGCAGCAGATAAGTAACACTGTCATGTCCGTTTTGTCAACTACATGCTGATTATCCTTTTCTATCTGCAGTTTGGGAACATTATCAAGGTCAGAAGCAATCACTCAGAAAACCCCTCCTGATGTTCTTGTGTCTTATAATTTCTATAAGAACCTTTCATAAGTAACTTTATAGTGATGTTCATGTACAATTAGCAAGAAATTCACCTTTCTTATAAATTGTAGAAAGAGAAATTATGCCAGTAACCAATCAGATATCTAGTCAGAGTACACATTAATTGTATGTAATCACATCTTACTCCAAATGCTACAATTCTGATTTATCATCCCTGTATCAAACTTCTCCTTCTGTCTGGGCAAATGCCCACCTCGTTCAACTCTCCTGACCTCCATTTTTTTTGACAAATTGGTTATGAGGCATTTACAACCGATGCACATATCGCAAAATTATTTCTGCCAAGCTTCCTCCATGACCTGCCCGTGGGACATGACATGCTCTGAGACGCATCGCTCTATCAAACAGAATCTTTCCAGGACAATGCAAATTATGACAAATTCCATCATCCCGCATTATGCGCTTCATGCTAATCTTCCTAATTCGAGAGAATCAGGAGGGCTTGCTGTTCTGCTGAAGGGCACGTTGTCTGATTGAATGATGGTGAAAGAATGTTTGCAATCCCCTTCATTTCCTAATCCCAGCTGTGGCCACCTCTGCCCTACAACCACCAAGCAACCTTTTCTGCTATATAATTCCTACCCCAGAATTAACTTACGATCTACATAGCCTTTTGGCAGTGCATGAAAATTACCAACAAGGACAATTTTGTGGTCCTGAAGTTAAAGGGTATTGTATTCTTAGAGAAGTACTTTTACCAAATGTTGCACATTGACTCTTCTTGCTGACTTCTCCTAGCCTGTCAGACTGTCACATTGGGAATGCAGCATCTCCGAGAAGTTAAGCCTTCTCCCACAGTGGCTTTTCAACCAATCATTTTGATGATAGGATTCTAGCTATTTCTAGTCTCAAGTGCTTTTGACTTTGGAAGGGTATGCTGCTGGCTTCAAAACAAATGGCCAATCTGCAAAACATTCCCGAAAAAGTGTCCAGGAAAGAAGAAAAGGTGGGGTGTGTAGATAGAAAGGTAAATTTTCTGGACAATTCTTCACTGATTCAGAAGGTGGCAGTATTACTACATGAAACAAACCTACCATATACGTGATATTCTATACCCACGTTGCTGAAATAAACATGTTTAATTCCCAAAGAAACATATATTTTATCCTGTGGCATAATTTACTTATAACATTAAAACTCAAACATGGAGCAATTTGTAGCAATAACTATGATTATGCTGTTAGTGGCCCAAATGTCACTGTCTAGATTAGGCTAAATGATACCTAGCACCAAAGAGCTTCTATGATTTATTTTTTATTATCACTGGTAGAACTTGCACGCTTAAAATGATCCCCAGAAAAATGCCTTCAATAAATAAAAAAGGATGAAAAGATTGAAATAATACAGTCGTACTGTTCACTGAGGTGATCATAAAAAAAAAGTCACAGGAATGATGTAAATTTTAAATCACAGTCAAACTGTTAAGAAAAAATAAATATCCTGGGCAGCTAGACATTTTATTTTGGCCTTTAAAATAAAAACTCACTATATGTAAATAATGCATATTACAGAATTTTGAATTAAAATGTACCTCAACGATTGTATCGCAGATGAATAACGTTAAAAAGATTTTAGAACTAAGAAAACAATTTCAGCCCATTATGCAATAAGGCTTATAATTTTAAAGCAATTCAGTTTCTGGGAAAGTAGGTAAATATATGGGGCTGTTTCATTTAAAATGATAGACTATTGAGATTTTTAATGGCTTTTATTTTAATTTATATCTCAACCTTTTTCCACCTATTTTTATAGTCAAAGCATTTCAATCTACAGGAACTGTATCAATATTAAAGATATTATTTCTCTTATACTATTACTTTAAATAAGAATAGTTTTTTTAAAATGAAAAACGAAGTAAGCCAGACAATAAACCATACTGTCTTTCTAGCTCAGCAAGCTTTTCAGAATGGATAAACACTTACAAAGTAACTAAAATAAAGGCAACTTTTATTTAGCATTTACAGTCTATGCTTTAATGGAATCTTGCATAATTAGTTTGATGCTTTACTGAGTCTTCATACATGCCTAATAAGTACATAACACAGATCCACATTAACGTATTACTAAGATGAGACAGGAAGATCTTTAGCTTTATACTTCATTCCCAGTGAGACCCAAATCCTCAGAGGTAAATGACTATGTGAGCATCATTTCAGCAAAAGGCACCGGGCACACCCTGTGCATGCTGCGGCTTGTTGACATGAACCAGGGCAGGCAGACACCAATAATACATGAAGTGTGGTTCAGAGGCAATTAGGATCAGTTGTCAAGGCCAGGCCATTAATGAAAGAACATGTCAGAGGAGCTGGAGACTTCAATGGTTGAGGGCAAGAAGGCGATTTAGTGTGACAGATCGAGTCCTTCCAATGTCCTCAGTGGTACATGCTAATACCAGCCTTAACAACCTTTTGTGGCAGTGTATAATGCGACTAACATGGACTTTGATTCAGCAAAATGACTGCTGCCACTGTTAGTCTGTCTCATTCCAACAACAGTAAAAGCACTGCTACAAATAATTACCCACTTCCTTCTCCCCCTCCTCCACCTAATGCAGCCGTCTTTTATGCATGCTGCACCGTTTTTCACTAGAAGGTCACAACGTTTATCATGCTGTTTTGCTTTTCTTTATATGATGCCCTTTCTATTGATTAATATAATCTGAAATGATCCAATAAAACAGTTTTTCTGAAGTAAAAGAAAATTAGTTAAAAACATAGCATCCCTTCGTATGGTTCATAACAAACACGAATAAAGCAAATCAAACTGGTCTAAGGGAAATGTTCTCTATTATGTGAATTACTTGGGGAGGCAGGTGAGAGATAGCAGGAGAGTTATTAACCTAGTCTACTGGATCAAAAGTGTATGGTAACCTTAACCTCCATGAAAATGAAATGCTGAAGGTTTATAAATAACTTGACATTGCTGCCCTTCCTATGGTTACAGTCATCACAACTGAGCACTAACAGCTTATAAAAAAAGCTGCAGATGAGAAATTTCTAATACTCAATTAGAGGATGAAAGAATGCACTAATATTCATAGAGGACAGCAAAATCTTAAACAAGAACTACACTTGATGGAAAATATTTTAAGGAGGTTATGTGATATATCTTCAGAAAAATAAAACAAAATGACCATAGCTTTATTCTGATGTTACATATGTTTTCCTTATAAAACATGCAAGCTGACTTACAGTAAAGCATAGTTTTCAAGTGTGTTAAGGCCTTCAAGAAACATTCAGTATTACCCAGTATCTAAGCAGCTCTTGTTGTGCGCAGTCTTTCTTATGAATTTCTTTCTAGCTTTTCAAATGTTCCAGTCACTTGAAAAATATACTATAAGGCATGTGTGGGTAGGAGAATCTTAGACACTAGAAGATAACAGAAAAATGAATGGGCACTGGAACTTCCCACACAATTCCAGGGTACATTCATAAATTTGTCAAAGTAGACAGAATCCTACAAATGACAAAAAATTGGGTTTGAGCCTTATTTTTCTTTTTATTTACCTTAGGTCAGATGATGTGGTATTCCCCTATCACTTCTGTCACTTGGCGATGTCTGAACTGACCTTCCTAGAAGCAACACTTATCTGTGACTGACAGGAGCAGCCATCTCTGGTAGAATGAATTTTCCCTCTCTCTTTTCTTGTCTCTCTTTACCCTTGCCTGATTTCTGTCTAACTTGTTTCCCCCCCACCTCTTATTTTCATTCAATTTATTTATTTGCCCTCTCCCTTCTTTGCCAATCTCTTCTCACCCCACCTTTGACAATCGTCCCCCTTTCCTCCAAGTGTTTAACATTTTCCCCTCCCACTTTGGCTTATTTCTTTGTACCCTTTACTGCCTGTCTGTTCCTTTGCCGTGTTACTCCATCTAATCCTAACCTTTGCCATTGTTCCATTTCTTTCTTCTCCTCTTTCCCCCAGCACCTCCCCATGAGTTCTTCTGTGAAATCCTGGTCCCATTCAAATTAAATAGTAAAACTCCCATTGATTTCAATGCAGACAGGATTTCATCCCTAGAGTTTAACAGAAGTGCAGTGAGTATCCAATTAGGGTTGCCAACTCTGGATGGATGAATTCCTGGAGGTTTCATCACATGACATAATCTTTAATTAAAGATAAATCTTTAATTGCTGGAGACTCCAGGGCAATCCTGGAGAGTTGGCAACCCCCATATCCAATGAACTTCTTGCATCTAACATCATTAGCAGTACAGGTGATTTCTATGTCTCAGGGTAATAAAAAATAAAAAAAAATCTGTCACAACATACCACAATTATATGTCCAGAGTGTGGTACTGCATTGTGAAAGGAACCCTGAATTTCCAATAAGGAATACATGGAAAAATTACAACTAGAACTACTTTTAAATATTTCAACTATATTCAATAATTATTTTAATTTATAATAACTATACACAAAGGACAAGGGCATCTACCGCAGGCTCTAGGCACCTTTGCCAAAAATTAAAACTAACAAATGTAAACCGAGTGGCTGCTCCTCACCCCCCAAGCCACAGAGACTGACCAATCATAAAAAAAAAAAAAAATCAAGTCCAAACAATAAGTCTCTTCCCAACAGTTGTCAGCTATTATCACAAAGCTCCTTCCCCAAAAGCCTGAGTAAAGAGATGGGTCTTGTAAGGTACTTAACAAGTTAACAACATTTTAAAAAATGTGCTTCATATCACAATATTTCACTCAGACAAGAAGCCCTTGAAAACACTACTTGAGGAAAAAAAAAAGACGTAAGTACACTGTGTGTTGAAAAGATGTTTTCCTAAGTATCGCGCTCTTTCTCCTATATACAATGTTCCTGTGGTGCTGCTTGGGATCTACAATCTATCATACTTGTTTTACTTTCATTGTAACATTTGCTTCAAAATTATTATTCCCTTTTGGAAATGCTTATTTATAAAATGTTTCCTGCCTTTACACAAGCTCAATTAAACAGAGTTCTTCATTTATTAGCTCATGTTTTAATAATATCTTGCCATGTGGGTATGGCAATAATCATCACAATAAACATAAGGATCAAAGATCGCTGGATATATAGATGGCATGTACAATTAATAAAAAATATTCCACATCACAAAGA